>NC_134131.1:16423760-16723760 GCF_040939455.1 Microcebus murinus
TCAGCTAGGAGGAGCAGCGGTGAGAGGGCACCTCTCGTGGTTCTCCTGGCCAGAGCTGGAACCCGTTCCAGTAAGCCAGGTAGCCCAAGAATGGACACACGAGCACCACGTGCTCGCGCTCACCAGCAAATGGGTACGAACCGACGGACACCCAAGTGGACACAGAGGAATCACCTTCATCGGGTGGGTGTCGGGCGGGTGGGGGGAGGGGATGGGCATACACCTCCATTAGGAATGGGGTGGGTGCGCACCGACTGGAGGATGGGCGCACTTGAGGCTCTGACCCGAGGGGGGAGGCTGGGAGAGGGCAACGTACCCGACCTTAACATTGGTACCCCCACAATACGCTGGAACAACATCAGAGGTTAATGAATAAGAACACAGGGGGGAGGGGGGCACGGGCAACACATGTCACCTTAATACTTGGACTCCCATCATCTGCTTGAAAAGAGAGAGAAAAGAAAATGCAATCATAGAGATAAGAGACACTTTTTAAACATAATGAATCCGAAGAGAAAAGTAAAAGGAGGCCTGTGGGGCAGGTCTGGGTGTGACTCCGGATCCCCCAACATCAGGTGCCACCACCAAAGATTCCTACGTGTAGCCCATAGAACCCCAAAAGCAACGGGACGAGTTCTGGTCACATACTCCCTCAAAATGACATCCTGGCCTTCTTCTGGAACTCCCTCCCCTCTCAGACTCTCAAGGTTTCCTCCAGCGTGTCGGTTCCCACAGAGCAGACCTTTGGTCTGAGACCTGACAGTCCAGAAGCCACGCATGCTGCCGCGTGACGGCGGTGTCGCGGCTTGGGACAAGAGGAGGCCCCACGGTGCGGGCTGGGGCGCCAGGCACCGCGGCGGGCGCTGAGGGTGGGGGTGACCCCCGCCCCGGGCCGCCGCCTCGCTCCCAGAGAGGGGACAGAACAAGAGGCAAAACAAAAAAAAAAAAAAAAAAAAAGAAGCCTACGGCACCCGGTATTCCCAGGCGGTCTCCCATCCAAGTACTAACCAGGCCCGACCCTGCTTAGCTTCCGAGACCAGACGAGATCGGGCGCGTTCAGGGTGGTGTGGCCCTAGACGGCGAAGGGCGCCCCTGCCCCGCTCAAGAAGCCGAGCCTCTCTGCGCTTCCCCGCCGCCTCCTCCCGCCCCAGGCCCCGCGCCGGCGCTGACCCGCACCGGGCGGGCCTGTTGAGTTCACCGGCCGGGTCCGGCGGGCTCCGAGGGACGGGGGTGACAGGCGGGGCGGGGCGGGGCGGGCAGGGAGCGGCGGGCCGGGGTGGGGGGCTGTCTCTCTATACACACACACACACACACACACACTCACACTCACTCACTCACACTCACACAAGATGCGCCTCCACGGCTGGACTCGCCAAGGTGGAGACCTTCCAGCCCCCTTCCTCTCCTCGCCTGGCCCACCCCCAGCTCGTGGCCGCCGCCGCCGCCGCCGCCGATTGCGCACGCGCGGGTCGCCCGCCCTTTGACCCCAGGCAGGGGCCGCCCTCCCCGACAACCCCTTTCAGCTGTGCCCCCCACCCTGTGGGTGGGCTGCCGCCTATTCCCCCGGGCCCGGGCTGGGGCACAGCGCATGGGGGAGGGGAGCGAGTGTATGGGGCGTCTCTCTCTCTCTCTAGGGATGTGTCCCATGGGTGGGGTGGCGTGGTTAGTGGGGCGCTGAAGAAATCAGTCCCCTCCATCTCCTACCTCTGGAAAACGCCCAAGCCCTTGGAGAACTGCCGGCAACGCGACCGTGGGGGCCGGGACCCTCCTCTGTGTCCTCCTGTGGCCCAGTCCAAGGGGCCTGGGCCTGGCCGGGGCTGCATTGGACCCCGACCACCCTGGCGTGTGGACTCGCTAAAAATCGGCGATTAGATATTGGATTCCAGCTTCATTGAGGTCATTTCACTAATGAGTGCACCGGAAAGAGTTTCCTAATCCATCTGTGAGGGTGGCAACTGAAAGAGAATTTTAAAGCTGACAGAATAGGCGAGGAAAGGCATAGGAGATTTCCACACCCAGTAAGGAAGCCTTTCCCGAAATGGAAGAAAGAAACGAGCAAACAGAGACACCGGTAGCCCGCCAGGATCAGAGTCTGCCCCCGAGAGAAAGTACCCTGACCAGGTTCCCCCGTGGGTGGGTGGCGAGCTAGCGGCATTCAGAAGAGCGAGGCCCGCAGTCTGTGCAGAAGACACCTGCACTCGGGTGTGTGTGGCGGCACGATTCACAAGCAGCTCCAGATGTTAAGCCAAGGAGAAGCCAGGGAGTTCCCAACGCCCCAGGTGTCCTCAGCCCACGACTGGCTGCTGGGGGAATGCGAAGCCCGGCTCCTTGTCTCAGAGCGGGACAACCAGGAGGTGTGACGTACACCCCGGGGTTCCCAGGAGGATCAGGCTGAAGCTGGGACTTGGCCTGAAAGTGTCCCCTCGCACGGCCACCCCCTTCCCCTTCCTGCTCCTCTACTCCTGGTGCCCCTCCATCCAGGGGCCAGACCTTAAAGAGTCACCCGCAAGAGAATCCTGGTCCCAAAGGAGCCTTCTGGGGGACCCGTGCTGAGAGAGGTTGTGGGCATGGCCCGCTGGGGCTCTGCCCGACCCAGGGCTGAGAGATGCAACCTCCCAGCTCTGGGTCCCTGCAGGGGAAGCGTTGGCAAGCACAGGGCCAGTCCTCCAAAGGCCCAGGTGCAGGGAGCCCAGGCCAAGCAGCCTGTGGAAGAAGCCACCCCGGGAACACGACTGCAGGCCACGGCCCTTCCCACCTCCTCCTCCTCCTCCTCCTCCTCCTGCTCCTCCACCCCCCCCCCGACCTCCCACCCCCCCCCCCGACATGGCGCAGGGATCAGAGACACCTCAGACACTTGCTACCCAAAGTGCAAAGGGCATCAGTTGCTCCTCCAACCCCCCCCCCGCCCAGCAGACCGCGTTGTCCAGCCAGCCCCCGGGCCTCCCTGGGGGGCCCAGCACAAAAGTGCAGACAACCACCGGACCCTCAATCTCAGTTTTCGGATGTTTTTGCCACTCTAAGGACCCGCAGGCCAGCTGGGCCTTCTGGCAGGACAGAGAGCCCCGGAATCCGACGTGGAGAGCTGGGTGTACGTCCCCACGAGGAGGCGGTCCCCACCTCCGCGGCTCTCCCCTTGCGGGGGGGGGGGGAAAGCAGCCACGGGGCCTCAGAGAAGACACCAGGCTGGGCGCCCGCCCCACAGTGGGGGCACGTCCCCCGCAGGCCACTTAGCGACGGCCGCCGGCCGGCGGACGGTTGGGTGGCGCGAGACGCTGCGGCCGCCCTGCTACCGGGTTCCTGGGAGGGCGTCCTGGAACCAGCGTCCACACCAAGCCCTTGGAAGGCCTAGGCGACGGAGGAGCCCCGTCAGGCAGGGGCCGAGGACGGTGACGGCCCGGGCGGGGAGGAGCGTGTCAGGCAGGGGCAGAGGACGGTGACAGGTGACAGGCCGGGCGGGAAGGAGTCAGTCAGGCAGGGGCCGAGGAGGAGACGGGCTGGGTAAGGGTTAGGGTTAGAGTCAGGGCACAAGTCACAATCGCAAAGACCTGGAAGCGACCCGAGTGCCCATCGACCCACGAGTGCGTAAATGAAATGTGGCGCGTGGACACCACGGAGTGCTATTCAGCTAGGAGGAGCAGCGGTGAGAGGGCACCTCTCGTGGTTCTCCTGGCCAGAGCTGGAACCCGTTCCAGTAAGCCAGGTAGCCCAAGAATGGACACACGAGCACCACGTGCTCGCGCTCACCAGCAAATGGGTACGAACCGATGGACACCCAAGTGGACACAGAGGAATCACCTTCATCGGGTGGGTGTCGGGCGGGTGGGGGGAGGGGATGGGCATACACCTCCATTAGGAATGGGGTGGGTGCGCACCGACTGGGGGATGGGCGCACTTGAGGCTCTGACCCGAGGGGGGAGGCTGGGAGAGGGCAACGTACCCGACCTTAACATTGGTACCCCCACAATACGCTGGAACAACATCAGAGGTTAATGAATAAGAACACAGGGGGGAGGGGGGCACGGGCAACACATGTCACCTTAATACTTGGACTCCCATCATCTGCTTGAAAAGAGAGAGAAAAGAAAATGCAATCATAGAGATAAGAGACACTTTTTAAACATAATGAATCCGAAGAGAAAAGTAAAAGGAGGCCTGTGGGGCAGGTCTGGGTGTGACTCCGGATCCCCCAACATCAGGTGCCACCACCAAAGATTCCTACGTGTAGCCCATAGAACCCCAAAAGCAACGGGACGAGTTCTGGTCACATACTCCCTCAAAATGACATCCTGGCCTTCTTCTGGAACTCCCTCCCCTCTCAGACTCTCAAGGTTTCCTCCAGCGTGTCGGTTCCCACATAGCAGACCTTTGGTCTGAGACCTGACAGTCCAGAAGCCACGCATGCTGCCGCGTGACGGCGGTGTCGCGGCTTGGGACAAGAGGAGGCCCCACGGTGCGGGCTGGGGCGCCAGGCACCGCGGCGGGCGCTGAGGGTGGGGGTGACCCCCGCCCCGGGCCGCCGCCTCGCTCCCAGAGAGGGGACAGAACAAGAGGCAAAACAAAACAAAAAACAAAAAAAAAAAGAAGCCTACGGCACCCGGTATTCCCAGGCGGTCTCCCATCCAAGTACTAACCAGGCCCGACCCTGCTTAGCTTCCGAGACCAGACGAGATCGGGCGCGTTCAGGGTGGTGTGGCCCTAGACGGCGGAGGGCGCCCCTGCCCCGCTCAAGAAGCCGAGCCTCTCTGCGCTTCCCCGCCGCCTCCTCCCGCCCCAGGCCCCGCGCCGGCGCTGACCCGCACCGGGCGGGCCTGTTGAGTTCACCGGCCGGGTCCGGCGGGCTCCGAGGGACGGGGGTGACAGGCGGGGCGGGGCGGGGCGGGCAGGGAGCGGCGGGCCGGGGTGGGGGGCTGTCTCTCTATACACACACACACACACACACACACACACACTCACACTCACTCACTCACACTCACACAAGATGCGCCTCCACGGCTGGACTCGCCAAGGTGGAGACCTTCCAGCCCCCTTCCTCTCCTCGCCTGGCCCACCCCCAGCTCGTGGCCGCCGCCGCCGCCGCCGCCGCCGCCGCCGCCGATTGCGCACGCGCGGGTCGCCCGCCCTTTGACCCCAGGCAGGGGCCGCCCTCCCCGACAACCCCTTTCAGCTGTGCCCCCCACCCTGTGGGTGGGCTGCCGCCTATTCCCCCGGGCCCGGGCTGGGGCACAGCGCATGGGGGAGGGGAGCGAGTGTATGGGGCGTCTCTCTCTCTCTCTAGGGATGTGTCCCATGGGTGGGGTGGCGTGGTTAGTGGGGCGCTGAAGAAATCAGTCCCCTCCATCTCCTACCTCTGGAAAACGCCCAAGCCCTTGGAGAACTGCCGGCAACGCGACCGTGGGGGCCGGGACCCTCCTCTGTGTCCTCCTGTGGCCCAGTCCAAGGGGCCTGGGCCTGGCCGGGGCTGCATTGGACCCCGACCACCCTGGCGTGTGGACTCGCTAAAAATCGGCGATTAGATATTGGATTCCAGCTTCATTGAGGTCATTTCACTAATGAGTGCACCGGAAAGAGTTTCCTAATCCATCTGTGAGGGTGGCAACTGAAAGAGAATTTTAAAGCTGACAGAATAGGCGAGGAAAGGCATAGGAGATTTCCACACCCAGTAAGGAAGCCTTTCCCGAAATGGAAGAAAGAAACGAGCAAACAGAGACACCGGTAGCCCGCCAGGATCAGAGTCTGCCCCCGAGAGAAAGTACCCTGACCAGGTTCCCCCGTGGGTGGGTGGCGAGCTAGCGGCATTCAGAAGAGCGAGGCCCGCAGTCTGTGCAGAAGACACCTGCACTCGGGTGTGTGTGGCGGCACGATTCACAAGCAGCTCCAGATGTTAAGCCAAGGAGAAGCCAGGGAGTTCCCAACGCCCCAGGTGTCCTCAGCCCACGACTGGCTGCTGGGGGAATGCGAAGCCCGGCTCCTTGTCTCAGAGCGGGACAACCAGGAGGTGTGACGTACACCCCGGGGTTCCCAGGAGGATCAGGCTGAAGCTGGGACTTGGCCTGAAAGTGTCCCCTCGCACGGCCACCCCCTTCCCCTTCCTGCTCCTCTACTCCTGGTGCCCCTCCATCCAGGGGCCAGACCTTAAAGAGTCACCCGCAAGAGAATCCTGGTCCCAAAGGAGCCTTCTGGGGGACCCGTGCTGAGAGAGGTTGTGGGCATGGCCCGCTGGGGCTCTGCCCGACCCAGGGCTGAGAGATGCAACCTCCCAGCTCTGGGTCCCTGCAGGGGAAGCGTTGGCAAGCACAGGGCCAGTCCTCCAAAGGCCCAGGTGCAGGGAGCCCAGGCCAAGCAGCCTGTGGAAGAAGCCACCCCGGGAACACGACTGCAGGCCACGGCCCTTCCCACCTCCTCCTCCTCCTCCTGCTCCTCCACCCCCCCCCCGACCTCCCACCCCCCCCCCGACATGGCGCAGGGCTCAGAGACACCTCAGACACTTGCTACCCAAAGTGCAAAGGGCATCAGTTGCTCCTCCAAACCCCCCCCCCGCCCAGCAGACCGCGTTGTCCAGCCAGCCCCCGGGCCTCCCTGGGGTGCCCAGCACAAAAGTGCAGACAACCACCGGACCCTCAATCTCAGTTTTCGGATGTTTTTGCCACTCTAAGGACCCGCAGGCCAGCTGGGCCTTCTGGCAGGACAGAGAGCCCCGGAATCCGACGTGGAGAGCTGGGTGTACGTCCCCACGAGGAGGCGGTCCCCACCTCCGTGGCTCTCCCCTTGCGGGGGGGAAAAGCAGCCACGGGGCCTCAGAGAAGACACCAGGCTGGGCGCCCGCCCCACAGTGGGGGCACGTCCCCCGCAGGCCACTTAGCGACGGCCGCCGGCCGGCGGACGGTTGGGTGGCGCGAGACGCTGCGGCCGCCCTGCTACCGGGTTCCTGGGAGGGCGTCCTGGAACCAGCGTCCACACCAAGCCCTTGGAAGGCCCAGGCGACGGAGGAGCCCCGTCAGGCAGGGGCCGAGGACGGTGACGGCCCGGGCGGGGAGGAGCGTGTCAGGCAGGGGCAGAGGACGGTGACAGGTGACAGGCCGGGCGGGAAGGAGTCAGTCAGGCAGGGGCCGAGGAGGAGACGGGGCTGGGTAAGGGTTAGGGTTAGAGTCAGGGCACAAGTCACAATCGCAAAGACCTGGAAGCGACCCGAGTGCCCATCGACCCACGAGTGCGTAAATGAAATGTGGCGCGTGGACACCACGGAGTGCTATTCAGCTAGGAGGAGCAGCGGTGAGAGGGCACCTCTCGTGGTTCTCCTGGCCAGAGCTGGAACCCGTTCCAGTAAGCCAGGTAGCCCAAGAATGGACACACGAGCACCACGTGCTCGCGCTCACCAGCAAATGGGTACGAACCGATGGACACCCAAGTGGACACAGAGGAATCACCTTCATCGGGTGGGTGTCGGGCGGGTGGGGGGAGGGGATGGGCATACACCTCCATTAGGAATGGGGTGGGTGCGCACCGACTGGGGGATGGGCGCACTTGAGGCTCTGACCCGAGGGGGGAGGCTGGGAGAGGGCAACGTACCCGACCTTAACATTGGTACCCCCACAATACGCTGGAACAACATCAGAGGTTAATGAATAAGAACACAGGGGGGAGGGGGGCACGGGCAACACATGTCACCTTAATACTTGGACTCCCATCATCTGCTTGAAAAGAGAGAGAAAAGAAAATGCAATCATAGAGATAAGAGACACTTTTTAAACATAATGAATCCGAAGAGAAAAGTAAAAGGAGGCCTGTGGGGCAGGTCTGGGTGTGACTCCGGATCCCCCAACATCAGGTGCCACCACCAAAGATTCCTACGTGTAGCCCATAGAACCCCAAAAGCAACGGGACGAGTTCTGGTCACATACTCCCTCAAAATGACATCCTGGCCTTCTTCTGGAACTCCCTCCCCTCTCAGACTCTCAAGGTTTCCTCCAGCGTGTCGGTTCCCACATAGCAGACCTTTGGTCTGAGACCTGACAGTCCAGAAGCCACGCATGCTGCCGCGTGACGGCGGTGTCGCGGCTTGGGACAAGAGGAGGCCCCACGGTGCGGGCTGGGGCGCCAGGCACCGCGGCGGGCGCTGAGGGTGGGGGTGACCCCCGCCCCGGGCCGCCGCCTCGCTCCCAGAGAGGGGACAGAACAAGAGGCAAAACAAAACAAAAAACAAAAAAAAAAAGAAGCCTACGGCACCCGGTATTCCCAGGCGGTCTCCCATCCAAGTACTAACCAGGCCCGACCCTGCTTAGCTTCCGAGACCAGACGAGATCGGGCGCGTTCAGGGTGGTGTGGCCCTAGACGGCGGAGGGCGCCCCTGCCCCGCTCAAGAAGCCGAGCCTCTCTGCGCTTCCCCGCCGCCTCCTCCCGCCCCAGGCCCCGCGCCGGCGCTGACCCGCACCGGGCGGGCCTGTTGAGTTCACCGGCCGGGTCCGGCGGGCTCCGAGGGACGGGGGTGACAGGCGGGGCGGGGCGGGGCGGGCAGGGAGCGGCGGGCCGGGGTGGGGGGCTGTCTCTCTATACACACACACACACACACACACACACACACACTCACACTCACTCACTCACACTCACACAAGATGCGCCTCCACGGCTGGACTCGCCAAGGTGGAGACCTTCCAGCCCCCTTCCTCTCCTCGCCTGGCCCACCCCCAGCTCGTGGCCGCCGCCGCCGCCGCCGCCGCCGCCGCCGATTGCGCACGCGCGGGTCGCCCGCCCTTTGACCCCAGGCAGGGGCCGCCCTCCCCGACAACCCCTTTCAGCTGTGCCCCCCACCCTGTGGGTGGGCTGCCGCCTATTCCCCCGGGCCCGGGCTGGGGCACAGCGCATGGGGGAGGGGAGCGAGTGTATGGGGCGTCTCTCTCTCTCTCTAGGGATGTGTCCCATGGGTGGGGTGGCGTGGTTAGTGGGGCGCTGAAGAAATCAGTCCCCTCCATCTCCTACCTCTGGAAAACGCCCAAGCCCTTGGAGAACTGCCGGCAACGCGACCGTGGGGGCCGGGACCCTCCTCTGTGTCCTCCTGTGGCCCAGTCCAAGGGGCCTGGGCCTGGCCGGGGCTGCATTGGACCCCGACCACCCTGGCGTGTGGACTCGCTAAAAATCGGCGATTAGATATTGGATTCCAGCTTCATTGAGGTCATTTCACTAATGAGTGCACCGGAAAGAGTTTCCTAATCCATCTGTGAGGGTGGCAACTGAAAGAGAATTTTAAAGCTGACAGAATAGGCGAGGAAAGGCATAGGAGATTTCCACACCCAGTAAGGAAGCCTTTCCCGAAATGGAAGAAAGAAACGAGCAAACAGAGACACCGGTAGCCCGCCAGGATCAGAGTCTGCCCCCGAGAGAAAGTACCCTGACCAGGTTCCCCCGTGGGTGGGTGGCGAGCTAGCGGCATTCAGAAGAGCGAGGCCCGCAGTCTGTGCAGAAGACACCTGCACTCGGGTGTGTGTGGCGGCACGATTCACAAGCAGCTCCAGATGTTAAGCCAAGGAGAAGCCAGGGAGTTCCCAACGCCCCAGGTGTCCTCAGCCCACGACTGGCTGCTGGGGGAATGCGAAGCCCGGCTCCTTGTCTCAGAGCGGGACAACCAGGAGGTGTGACGTACACCCCGGGGTTCCCAGGAGGATCAGGCTGAAGCTGGGACTTGGCCTGAAAGTGTCCCCTCGCACGGCCACCCCCTTCCCCTTCCTGCTCCTCTACTCCTGGTGCCCCTCCATCCAGGGGCCAGACCTTAAAGAGTCACCCGCAAGAGAATCCTGGTCCCAAAGGAGCCTTCTGGGGGACCCGTGCTGAGAGAGGTTGTGGGCATGGCCCGCTGGGGCTCTGCCCGACCCAGGGCTGAGAGATGCAACCTCCCAGCTCTGGGTCCCTGCAGGGGAAGCGTTGGCAAGCACAGGGCCAGTCCTCCAAAGGCCCAGGTGCAGGGAGCCCAGGCCAAGCAGCCTGTGGAAGAAGCCACCCCGGGAACACGACTGCAGGCCACGGCCCTTCCCACCTCCTCCTCCTCCTCCTGCTCCTCCACCCCCCCCCCGACCTCCCACCCCCCCCCCGACATGGCGCAGGGCTCAGAGACACCTCAGACACTTGCTACCCAAAGTGCAAAGGGCATCAGTTGCTCCTCCAAACCCCCCCCCCGCCCAGCAGACCGCGTTGTCCAGCCAGCCCCCGGGCCTCCCTGGGGTGCCCAGCACAAAAGTGCAGACAACCACCGGACCCTCAATCTCAGTTTTCGGATGTTTTTGCCACTCTAAGGACCCGCAGGCCAGCTGGGCCTTCTGGCAGGACAGAGAGCCCCGGAATCCGACGTGGAGAGCTGGGTGTACGTCCCCACGAGGAGGCGGTCCCCACCTCCGTGGCTCTCCCCTTGCGGGGGGGAAAAGCAGCCACGGGGCCTCAGAGAAGACACCAGGCTGGGCGCCCGCCCCACAGTGGGGGCACGTCCCCCGCAGGCCACTTAGCGACGGCCGCCGGCCGGCGGACGGTTGGGTGGCGCGAGACGCTGCGGCCGCCCTGCTACCGGGTTCCTGGGAGGGCGTCCTGGAACCAGCGTCCACACCAAGCCCTTGGAAGGCCCAGGCGACGGAGGAGCCCCGTCAGGCAGGGGCCGAGGACGGTGACGGCCCGGGCGGGGAGGAGCGTGTCAGGCAGGGGCAGAGGACGGTGACAGGTGACAGGCCGGGCGGGAAGGAGTCAGTCAGGCAGGGGCCGAGGAGGAGACGGGGCTGGGTAAGGGTTAGGGTTAGAGTCAGGGCACAAGTCACAATCGCAAAGACCTGGAAGCGACCCGAGTGCCCATCGACCCACGAGTGCGTAAATGAAATGTGGCGCGTGGACACCACGGAGTGCTATTCAGCTAGGAGGAGCAGCGGTGAGAGGGCACCTCTCGTGGTTCTCCTGGCCAGAGCTGGAACCCGTTCCAGTAAGCCAGGTAGCCCAAGAATGGACACACGAGCACCACGTGCTCGCGCTCACCAGCAAATGGGTACGAACCGACGGACACCCAAGTGGACACAGAGGAATCACCTTCATCGGGTGGGTGTCGGGCGGGTGGGGGGAAGGGATGGGCATACACCTCCATTAGGAATGGGGTGGGTGCGCACCGACTGGGGGATGGGCGCACTTGAGGCTCTGACCCGAGGGGGGAGGCTGGGAGAGGGCAACGTACCCAACCTTAACATTGGTACCCCCACAATACGCTGGAACAACATCAGAGGTTAATGAATAAGAACACAGGGGGGAGGGGGGCACGGGCAACACATGTCACCTTAATACTTGGACTCCCATCATCTGCTTGAAAAGAGAGAGAAAAGAAAATGCAATCATAGAGATAAGAGACACTTTTTAAACATAATGAATCCGAAGAGAAAAGTAAAAGGAGGCCTGTGGGGCAGGTCTGGGTGTGACTCCGGATCCCCCAACATCAGGTGCCACCACCAAAGATTCCTACGTGTAGCCCATAGAACCCCAAAAGCAACGGGACGAGTTCTGGTCACATACTCCCTCAAAATGACATCCTGGCCTTCTTCTGGAACTCCCTCCCCTCTCAGACTCTCAAGGTTTCCTCCAGCGTGTCGGTTCCCACAGAGCAGACCTTTGGTCTGAGACCTGACAGTCCAGAAGCCACGCATGCTGCCGCGTGACGGCGGTGTCGCGGCTTGGGACAAGAGGAGGCCCCACGGTGCGGGCTGGGGCGCCAGGCACCGCGGCGGGCGCTGAGGGTGGGGGTGACCCCCGCCCCGGGCCGCCGCCTCGCTCCCAGAGAGGGGACAGAACAAGAGGCAAAACAAAAAAAAAAAAAAAAAAAAAGAAGCCTACGGCACCCGGTATTCCCAGGCGGTCTCCCATCCAAGTACTAACCAGGCCCGACCCTGCTTAGCTTCCGAGACCAGACGAGATCGGGCGCGTTCAGGGTGGTGTGGCCCTAGACGGCGGAGGGCGCCCCTGCCCCGCTCAAGAAGCCGAGCCTCTCTGCGCTTCCCCGCCGCCTCCTCCCGCCCCAGGCCCCGCGCCGGCGCTGACCCGCACCGGGCGGGCCTGTTGAGTTCACCGGCCGGGTCCGGCGGGCTCCGAGGGACGGGGGTGACAGGCGGGGCGGGGCGGGGCGGGCAGGGAGCGGCGGGCCGGGGTGGGGGGCTGTCTCTCTATACACACACACACACACACACACACACACACACTCACACTCACTCACTCACACTCACACAAGATGCGCCTCCACGGCTGGACTCGCCAAGGTGGAGACCTTCCAGCCCCCTTCCTCTCCTCGCCTGGCCCACCCCCAGCTCGTGGCCGCCGCCGCCGCCGCCGCCGCCGCCGCCGCCGCCGCCGCCGCCGATTGCGCACGCGCGGGTCGCCCGCCCTTTGACCCCAGGCAGGGGCCGCCCTCCCCGACAACCCCTTTCAGCTGTGCCCCCCACCCTGTGGGTGGGCTGCCGCCTATTCCCCCGGGCCCGGGCTGGGGCACAGCGCATGGGGGAGGGGAGCGAGTGTATGGGGCGTCTCTCTCTCTCTCTAGGGATGTGTCCCATGGGTGGGGTGGCGTGGTTAGTGGGGCGCTGAAGAAATCAGTCCCCTCCATCTCCTACCTCTGGAAAACGCCCAAGCCCTTGGAGAACTGCCGGCAACGCGACCGTGGGGGCCGGGACCCTCCTCTGTGTCCTCCTGTGGCCCAGTCCAAGGGGCCTGGGCCTGGCCGGGGCTGCATTGGACCCCGACCACCCTGGCGTGTGGACTCGCTAAAAATCGGCGATTAGATATTGGATTCCAGCTTCATTGAGGTCATTTCACTAATGAGTGCACCGGAAAGAGTTTCCTAATCCATCTGTGAGGGTGGCAACTGAAAGAGAATTTTAAAGCTGACAGAATAGGCGAGGAAAGGCATAGGAGATTTCCACACCCAGTAAGGAAGCCTTTCCCGAAATGGAAGAAAGAAACGAGCAAACAGAGACACCGGTAGCCCGCCAGGATCAGAGTCTGCCCCCGAGAGAAAGTACCCTGACCAGGTTCCCCCGTGGGTGGGTGGCGAGCTAGCGGCATTCAGAAGAGCGAGGCCCGCAGTCTGTGCAGAAGACACCTGCACTCGGGTGTGTGTGGCGGCACGATTCACAAGCAGCTCCAGATGTTAAGCCAAGGAGAAGCCAGGGAGTTCCCAACGCCCCAGGTGTCCTCAGCCCACGACTGGCTGCTGGGGGAATGCGAAGCCCGGCTCCTTGTCTCAGAGCGGGACAACCAGGAGGTGTGACGTACACCCCGGGGTTCCCAGGAGGATCAGGCTGAAGCTGGGACTTGGCCTGAAAGTGTCCCCTCGCACGGCCACCCCCTTCCCCTTCCTGCTCCTCTACTCCTGGTGCCCCTCCATCCAGGGGCCAGACCTTAAAGAGTCACCCGCAAGAGAATCCTGGTCCCAAAGGAGCCTTCTGGGGGACCCGTGCTGAGAGAGGTTGTGGGCATGGCCCGCTGGGGCTCTGCCCGACCCAGGGCTGAGAGATGCAACCTCCCAGCTCTGGGTCCCTGCAGGGGAAGCGTTGGCAAGCACAGGGCCAGTCCTCCAAAGGCCCAGGTGCAGGGAGCCCAGGCCAAGCAGCCTGTGGAAGAAGCCACCCCGGGAACACGACTGCAGGCCACGGCCCTTCCCACCTCCTCCTCCTCCTCCTCCTCCTCCTGCTCCTCCACCCCCCCCCCGACCTCCCACCCCCCCCCCGACATGGCGCAGGGCTCAGAGACACCTCAGACACTTGCTACCCAAAGTGCAAAGGGCATCAGTTGCTCCTCCAACGCCCCCCCCGCCCAGCAGACCGCGTTGTCCAGCCAGCCCCCGGGCCTCCCTGGGGGGCCCAGCACAAAAGTGCAGACAACCACCGGACCCTCAATCTCAGTTTTCGGATGTTTTTGCCACTCTAAGGACCCGCAGGCCAGCTGGGCCTTCTGGCAGGACAGAGAGCCCCGGAATCCGACGTGGAGAGCTGGGTGTACGTCCCCACGAGGAGGCGGTCCCCACCTCCGCGGCTCTCCCCTTGCGGGGGGGGGGGGAAAGCAGCCACGGGGCCTCAGAGAAGACACCAGGCTGGGCGCCCGCCCCACAGTGGGGGCACGTCCCCCGCAGGCCACTTAGCGACGGCCGCCGGCCGGCGGACGGTTGGGTGGCGCGAGACGCTGCGGCCGCCCTGCTACCGGGTTCCTGGGAGGGCGTCCTGGAACCAGCGTCCACACCAAGCCCTTGGAAGGCCTAGGCGACGGAGGAGCCCCGTCAGGCAGGGGCCGAGGACGGTGACGGCCCGGGCGGGGAGGAGCGTGTCAGGCAGGGGCAGAGGACGGTGACAGGTGACAGGCCGGGCGGGAAGGAGTCAGTCAGGCAGGGGCCGAGGAGGAGACGGGCTGGGTAAGGGTTAGGGTTAGAGTCAGGGCACAAGTCACAATCGCAAAGACCTGGAAGCGACCCGAGTGCCCATCGACCCACGAGTGCGTAAATGAAATGTGGCGCGTGGACACCACGGAGTGCTATTCAGCTAGGAGGAGCAGCGGTGAGAGGGCACCTCTCGTGGTTCTCCTGGCCAGAGCTGGAACCCGTTCCAGTAAGCCAGGTAGCCCAAGAATGGACACACGAGCACCACGTGCTCGCGCTCACCAGCAAATGGGTACGAACCGACGGACACCCAAGTGGACACAGAGGAATCACCTTCATCGGGTGGGTGTCGGGCGGGTGGGGGGAGGGGATGGGCATACACCTCCATTAGGAATGGGGTGGGTGCGCACCGACTGGAGGATGGGCGCACTTGAGGCTCTGACCCGAGGGGGGAGGCTGGGAGAGGGCAACGTACCCGACCTTAACATTGGTACCCCCACAATACGCTGGAACAACATCAGAGGTTAATGAATAAGAACACAGGGGGGAGGGGGGCACGGGCAACACATGTCACCTTAATACTTGGACTCCCATCATCTGCTTGAAAAGAGAGAGAAAAGAAAATGCAATCATAGAGATAAGAGACACTTTTTAAACATAATGAATCCGAAGAGAAAAGTAAAAGGAGGCCTGTGGGGCAGGTCTGGGTGTGACTCCGGATCCCCCAACATCAGGTGCCACCACCAAAGATTCCTACGTGTAGCCCATAGAACCCCAAAAGCAACGGGACGAGTTCTGGTCACATACTCCCTCAAAATGACATCCTGGCCTTCTTCTGGAACTCCCTCCCCTCTCAGACTCTCAAGGTTTCCTCCAGCGTGTCGGTTCCCACAGAGCAGACCTTTGGTCTGAGACCTGACAGTCCAGAAGCCACGCATGCTGCCGCGTGACGGCGGTGTCGCGGCTTGGGACAAGAGGAGGCCCCACGGTGCGGGCTGGGGCGCCAGGCACCGCGGCGGGCGCTGAGGGTGGGGGTGACCCCCGCCCCGGGCCGCCGCCTCGCTCCCAGAGAGGGGACAGAACAAGAGGCAAAACAAAAAAAAAAAAAAAAAAAAAGAAGCCTACGGCACCCGGTATTCCCAGGCGGTCTCCCATCCAAGTACTAACCAGGCCCGACCCTGCTTAGCTTCCGAGACCAGACGAGATCGGGCGCGTTCAGGGTGGTGTGGCCCTAGACGGCGGAGGGCGCCCCTGCCCCGCTCAAGAAGCCGAGCCTCTCTGCGCTTCCCCGCCGCCTCCTCCCGCCCCAGGCCCCGCGCCGGCGCTGACCCGCACCGGGCGGGCCTGTTGAGTTCACCGGCCGGGTCCGGCGGGCTCCGAGGGACGGGGGTGACAGGCGGGGCGGGGCGGGGCGGGCAGGGAGCGGCGGGCCGGGGTGGGGGGCTGTCTCTCTATACACACACACACACACACACACACTCACACTCACTCACTCACACTCACACAAGATGCGCCTCCACGGCTGGACTCGCCAAGGTGGAGACCTTCCAGCCCCCTTCCTCTCCTCGCCTGGCCCACCCCCAGCTCGTGGCCGCCGCCGCCGCCGCCGCCGCCGCCGCCGCCGCCGATTGCGCACGCGCGGGTCGCCCGCCCTTTGACCCCAGGCAGGGGCCGCCCTCCCCGACAACCCCTTTCAGCTGTGCCCCCCACCCTGTGGGTGGGCTGCCGCCTATTCCCCCGGGCCCGGGCTGGGGCACAGCGCATGGGGGAGGGGAGCGAGTGTATGGGGCGTCTCTCTCTCTCTCTAGGGATGTGTCCCATGGGTGGGGTGGCGTGGTTAGTGGGGCGCTGAAGAAATCAGTCCCCTCCATCTCCTACCTCTGGAAAACGCCCAAGCCCTTGGAGAACTGCCGGCAACGCGACCGTGGGGGCCGGGACCCTCCTCTGTGTCCTCCTGTGGCCCAGTCCAAGGGGCCTGGGCCTGGCCGGGGCTGCATTGGACCCCGACCACCCTGGCGTGTGGACTCGCTAAAAATCGGCGATTAGATATTGGATTCCAGCTTCATTGAGGTCATTTCACTAATGAGTGCACCGGAAAGAGTTTCCTAATCCATCTGTGAGGGTGGCAACTGAAAGAGAATTTTAAAGCTGACAGAATAGGCGAGGAAAGGCATAGGAGATTTCCACACCCAGTAAGGAAGCCTTTCCCGAAATGGAAGAAAGAAACGAGCAAACAGAGACACCGGTAGCCCGCCAGGATCAGAGTCTGCCCCCGAGAGAAAGTACCCTGACCAGGTTCACCCGTGGGTGGGTGGCGAGCTAGCGGCATTCAGAAGAGCGAGGCCCGCAGTCTGTGCAGAAGACACCTGCACTCGGGTGTGTGTGGCGGCACGATTCACAAGCAGCTCCAGATGTTAAGCCAAGGAGAAGCCAGGGAGTTCCCAACGCCCCAGGTGTCCTCAGCCCACGACTGGCTGCTGGGGGAATGCGAAGCCCGGCTCCTTGTCTCAGAGCGGGACAACCAGGAGGTGTGACGTACACCCCGGGGTTCCCAGGAGGATCAGGCTGAAGCTGGGACTTGGCCTGAAAGTGTCCCCTCGCACGGCCACCCCCTTCCCCTTCCTGCTCCTCTACTCCTGGTGCCCCTCCATCCAGGGGCCAGACCTTAAAGAGTCACCCGCAAGAGAATCCTGGTCCCAAAGGAGCCTTCTGGGGGACCCGTGCTGAGAGAGGTTGTGGGCATGGCCCGCTGGGGCTCTGCCCGACCCAGGGCTGAGAGATGCAACCTCCCAGCTCTGGGTCCCTGCAGGGGAAGCGTTGGCAAGCACAGGGCCAGTCCTCCAAAGGCCCAGGTGCAGGGAGCCCAGGCCAAGCAGCCTGTGGAAGAAGCCACCCCGGGAACACGACTGCAGGCCACGGCCCTTCCCACCTCCTCCTCCTCCTCCTGCTCCTCCACCCCCCCCCGACCTCCCACCCCCCCCCGACATGGCGCAGGGCTCAGAGACACCTCAGACACTTGCTACCCAAAGTGCAAAGGGCATCAGTTGCTCCTCCAAACCCCCCCCCCCGCCCAGCAGACCGCGTTGTCCAGCCAGCCCCCGGGCCTCCCTGGGGTGCCCAGCACAAAAGTGCAGACAACCACCGGACCCTCAATCTCAGTTTTCGGATGTTTTTGCCACTCTAAGGACCCGCAGGCCAGCTGGGCCTTCTGGCAGGACAGAGAGCCCCGGAATCCGACGTGGAGAGCTGGGTGTACGTCCCCACGAGGAGGCGGTCCCCACCTCCGTGGCTCTCCCCTTGCGGGGGGGAAAAGCAGCCACGGGGCCTCAGAGAAGACACCAGGCTGGGCGCCCGCCCCACAGTGGGGGCACGTCCCCCGCAGGCCACTTAGCGACGGCCGCCGGCCGGCGGACGGTTGGGTGGCGCGAGACGCTGCGGCCGCCCTGCTACCGGGTTCCTGGGAGGGCGTCCTGGAACCAGCGTCCACACCAAGCCCTTGGAAGGCCCAGGCGACGGAGGAGCCCCGTCAGGCAGGGGCCGAGGACGGTGACGGCCCGGGCGGGGAGGAGCGTGTCAGGCAGGGGCAGAGGACGGTGACAGGTGACAGGCCGGGCGGGAAGGAGTCAGTCAGGCAGGGGCCGAGGAGGAGACGGGGCTGGGTAAGGGTTAGGGTTAGAGTCAGGGCACAAGTCACAATCGCAAAGACCTGGAAGCGACCCGAGTGCCCATCGACCCACGAGTGCGTAAATGAAATGTGGCGCGTGGACACCACGGAGTGCTATTCAGCTAGGAGGAGCAGCGGTGAGAGGGCACCTCTCGTGGTTCTCCTGGCCAGAGCTGGAACCCGTTCCAGTAAGCCAGGTAGCCCAAGAATGGACACACGAGCACCACGTGCTCGCGCTCACCAGCAAATGGGTACGAACCGACGGACACCCAAGTGGACACAGAGGAATCACCTTCATCGGGTGGGTGTCGGGCGGGTGGGGGGAAGGGATGGGCATACACCTCCATTAGGAATGGGGTGGGTGCGCACCGACTGGGGGATGGGCGCACTTGAGGCTCTGACCCGAGGGGGGAGGCTGGGAGAGGGCAACGTACCCAACCTTAACATTGGTACCCCCACAATACGCTGGAACAACATCAGAGGTTAATGAATAAGAACACAGGGGGGAGGGGGGCACGGGCAACACATGTCACCTTAATACTTGGACTCCCATCATCTGCTTGAAAAGAGAGAGAAAAGAAAATGCAATCATAGAGATAAGAGACACTTTTTAAACATAATGAATCCGAAGAGAAAAGTAAAAGGAGGCCTGTGGGGCAGGTCTGGGTGTGACTCCGGATCCCCCAACATCAGGTGCCACCACCAAAGATTCCTACGTGTAGCCCATAGAACCCCAAAAGCAACGGGACGAGTTCTGGTCACATACTCCCTCAAAATGACATCCTGGCCTTCTTCTGGAACTCCCTCCCCTCTCAGACTCTCAAGGTTTCCTCCAGCGTGTCGGTTCCCACAGAGCAGACCTTTGGTCTGAGACCTGACAGTCCAGAAGCCACGCATGCTGCCGCGTGACGGCGGTGTCGCGGCTTGGGACAAGAGGAGGCCCCACGGTGCGGGCTGGGGCGCCAGGCACCGCGGCGGGCGCTGAGGGTGGGGGTGACCCCCGCCCCGGGCCGCCGCCTCGCTCCCAGAGAGGGGACAGAACAAGAGGCAAAACAAAAAAAAAAAAAAAAAAAAAGAAGCCTACGGCACCCGGTATTCCCAGGCGGTCTCCCATCCAAGTACTAACCAGGCCCGACCCTGCTTAGCTTCCGAGACCAGACGAGATCGGGCGCGTTCAGGGTGGTGTGGCCCTAGACGGCGGAGGGCGCCCCTGCCCCGCTCAAGAAGCCGAGCCTCTCTGCGCTTCCCCGCCGCCTCCTCCCGCCCCAGGCCCCGCGCCGGCGCTGACCCGCACCGGGCGGGCCTGTTGAGTTCACCGGCCGGGTCCGGCGGGCTCCGAGGGACGGGGGTGACAGGCGGGGCGGGGCGGGGCGGGCAGGGAGCGGCGGGCCGGGGTGGGGGGCTGTCTCTCTATACACACACACACACACACACACACACACACACTCACACTCACTCACTCACACTCACACAAGATGCGCCTCCACGGCTGGACTCGCCAAGGTGGAGACCTTCCAGCCCCCTTCCTCTCCTCGCCTGGCCCACCCCCAGCTCGTGGCCGCCGCCGCCGCCGCCGCCGCCGCCGCCGCCGATTGCGCACGCGCGGGTCGCCCGCCCTTTGACCCCAGGCAGGGGCCGCCCTCCCCGACAACCCCTTTCAGCTGTGCCCCCCACCCTGTGGGTGGGCTGCCGCCTATTCCCCCGGGCCCGGGCTGGGGCACAGCGCATGGGGGAGGGGAGCGAGTGTATGGGGCGTCTCTCTCTCTCTCTAGGGATGTGTCCCATGGGTGGGGTGGCGTGGTTAGTGGGGCGCTGAAGAAATCAGTCCCCTCCATCTCCTACCTCTGGAAAACGCCCAAGCCCTTGGAGAACTGCCGGCAACGCGACCGTGGGGGCCGGGACCCTCCTCTGTGTCCTCCTGTGGCCCAGTCCAAGGGGCCTGGGCCTGGCCGGGGCTGCATTGGACCCCGACCACCCTGGCGTGTGGACTCGCTAAAAATCGGCGATTAGATATTGGATTCCAGCTTCATTGAGGTCATTTCACTAATGAGTGCACCGGAAAGAGTTTCCTAATCCATCTGTGAGGGTGGCAACTGAAAGAGAATTTTAAAGCTGACAGAATAGGCGAGGAAAGGCATAGGAGATTTCCACACCCAGTAAGGAAGCCTTTCCCGAAATGGAAGAAAGAAACGAGCAAACAGAGACACCGGTAGCCCGCCAGGATCAGAGTCTGCCCCCGAGAGAAAGTACCCTGACCAGGTTCCCCCGTGGGTGGGTGGCGAGCTAGCGGCATTCAGAAGAGCGAGGCCCGCAGTCTGTGCAGAAGACACCTGCACTCGGGTGTGTGTGGCGGCACGATTCACAAGCAGCTCCAGATGTTAAGCCAAGGAGAAGCCAGGGAGTTCCCAACGCCCCAGGTGTCCTCAGCCCACGACTGGCTGCTGGGGGAATGCGAAGCCCGGCTCCTTGTCTCAGAGCGGGACAACCAGGAGGTGTGACGTACACCCCGGGGTTCCCAGGAGGATCAGGCTGAAGCTGGGACTTGGCCTGAAAGTGTCCCCTCGCACGGCCACCCCCTTCCCCTTCCTGCTCCTCTACTCCTGGTGCCCCTCCATCCAGGGGCCAGACCTTAAAGAGTCACCCGCAAGAGAATCCTGGTCCCAAAGGAGCCTTCTGGGGGACCCGTGCTGAGAGAGGTTGTGGGCATGGCCCGCTGGGGCTCTGCCCGACCCAGGGCTGAGAGATGCAACCTCCCAGCTCTGGGTCCCTGCAGGGGAAGCGTTGGCAAGCACAGGGCCAGTCCTCCAAAGGCCCAGGTGCAGGGAGCCCAGGCCAAGCAGCCTGTGGAAGAAGCCACCCCGGGAACACGACTGCAGGCCACGGCCCTTCCCACCTCCTCCTCCTCCTCCTGCTCCTCCACCCCCCCCCGACCTCCCACCCCCCCCCGACATGGCGCAGGGCTCAGAGACACCTCAGACACTTGCTACCCAAAGTGCAAAGGGCATCAGTTGCTCCTCCAAACCCCCCCCCCGCCCAGCAGACCGCGTTGTCCAGCCAGCCCCCGGGCCTCCCTGGGGTGTCCAGCACAAAAGTGCAGACAACCACCGGACCCTCAATCTCAGTTTTCGGATGTTTTTGCCACTCTAAGGACCCGCAGGCCAGCTGGGCCTTCTGGCAGGACAGAGAGCCCCGGAATCCGACGTGGAGAGCTGGGTGTACGTCCCCACGAGGAGGCGGTCCCCACCTCCGTGGCTCTCCCCTTGCGGGGGGGAAAAGCAGCCACGGGGCCTCAGAGAAGACACCAGGCTGGGCGCCCGCCCCACAGTGGGGGCACGTCCCCCGCAGGCCACTTAGCGACGGCCGCCGGCCGGCGGACGGTTGGGTGGCGCGAGACGCTGCGGCCGCCCTGCTACCGGGTTCCTGGGAGGGCGTCCTGGAACCAGCGTCCACACCAAGCCCTTGGAAGGCCCAGGCGACGGAGGAGCCCCGTCAGGCAGGGGCCGAGGACGGTGACGGCCCGGGCGGGGAGGAGCGTGTCAGGCAGGGGCAGAGGACGGTGACAGGTGACAGGCCGGGCGGGAAGGAGTCAGTCAGGCAGGGGCCGAGGAGGAGACGGGGCTGGGTAAGGGTTAGGGTTAGAGTCAGGGCACAAGTCACAATCGCAAAGACCTGGAAGCGACCCGAGTGCCCATCGACCCACGAGTGCGTAAATGAAATGTGGCGCGTGGACACCACGGAGTGCTATTCAGCTAGGAGGAGCAGCGGTGAGAGGGCACCTCTCGTGGTTCTCCTGGCCAGAGCTGGAACCCGTTCCAGTAAGCCAGGTAGCCCAAGAATGGACACACGAGCACCACGTGCTCGCGCTCACCAGCAAATGGGTACGAACCGACGGACACCCAAGTGGACACAGAGGAATCACCTTCATCGGGTGGGTGTCGGGCGGGTGGGGGGAAGGGATGGGCATACACCTCCATTAGGAATGTGGTGGGTGCGCACCGACTGGGGGATGGGCGCACTTGAGGCTCTGACCCGAGGGGGGAGGCTGGGAGAGGGCAACGTACCCGACCTTAACATTGGTACCCCCACAATACGCTGGAACAACATCAGAGGTTAATGAATAAGAACACAGGGGGGAGGGGGGCACGGGCAACACATGTCACCTTAATACTTGGACTCCCATCATCTGCTTGAAAAGAGAGAGAAAAGAAAATGCAATCATAGAGATAAGAGACACTTTTTAAACATAATGAATCCGAAGAGAAAAGTAAAAGGAGGCCTGTGGGGCAGGTCTGGGTGTGACTCCGGATCCCCCAACATCAGGTGCCACCACCAAAGATTCCTACGTGTAGCCCATAGAACCCCAAAAGCAACGGGACGAGTTCTGGTCACATACTCCCTCAAAATGACATCCTGGCCTTCTTCTGGAACTCCCTCCCCTCTCAGACTCTCAAGGTTTCCTCCAGCGTGTCGGTTCCCACAGAGCAGACCTTTGGTCTGAGACCTGACAGTCCAGAAGCCACGCATGCTGCCGCGTGACGGCGGTGTCGCGGCTTGGGACAAGAGGAGGCCCCACGGTGCGGGCTGGGGCGCCAGGCACCGCGGCGGGCGCTGAGGGTGGGGGTGACCCCCGCCCCGGGCCGCCGCCTCGCTCCCAGAGAGGGGACAGAACAAGAGGCAAAACAAAAAAAAAAAAAAAAAAAAAGAAGCCTACGGCACCCGGTATTCCCAGGCGGTCTCCCATCCAAGTACTAACCAGGCCCGACCCTGCTTAGCTTCCGAGACCAGACGAGATCGGGCGCGTTCAGGGTGGTGTGGCCCTAGACGGCGGAGGGCGCCCCTGCCCCGCTCAAGAAGCCGAGCCTCTCTGCGCTTCCCCGCCGCCTCCTCCCGCCCCAGGCCCCGCGCCGGCGCTGACCCGCACCGGGCGGGCCTGTTGAGTTCACCGGCCGGGTCCGGCGGGCTCCGAGGGACGGGGGTGACAGGCGGGGCGGGGCGGGGCGGGCAGGGAGCGGCGGGCCGGGGTGGGGGGCTGTCTCTCTATACACACACACACACACACACACACACACACACTCACACTCACTCACTCACACTCACACAAGATGCGCCTCCACGGCTGGACTCGCCAAGGTGGAGACCTTCCAGCCCCCTTCCTCTCCTCGCCTGGCCCACCCCCAGCTCGTGGCCGCCGCCGCCGCCGCCGCCGCCGCCGCCGCCGATTGCGCACGCGCGGGTCGCCCGCCCTTTGACCCCAGGCAGGGGCCGCCCTCCCCGACAACCCCTTTCAGCTGTGCCCCCCACCCTGTGGGTGGGCTGCCGCCTATTCCCCCGGGCCCGGGCTGGGGCACAGCGCATGGGGGAGGGGAGCGAGTGTATGGGGCGTCTCTCTCTCTCTCTAGGGATGTGTCCCATGGGTGGGGTGGCGTGGTTAGTGGGGCGCTGAAGAAATCAGTCCCCTCCATCTCCTACCTCTGGAAAACGCCCAAGCCCTTGGAGAACTGCCGGCAACGCGACCGTGGGGGCCGGGACCCTCCTCTGTGTCCTCCTGTGGCCCAGTCCAAGGGGCCTGGGCCTGGCCGGGGCTGCATTGGACCCCGACCACCCTGGCGTGTGGACTCGCTAAAAATCGGCGATTAGATATTGGATTCCAGCTTCATTGAGGTCATTTCACTAATGAGTGCACCGGAAAGAGTTTCCTAATCCATCTGTGAGGGTGGCAACTGAAAGAGAATTTTAAAGCTGACAGAATAGGCGAGGAAAGGCATAGGAGATTTCCACACCCAGTAAGGAAGCCTTTCCCGAAATGGAAGAAAGAAACGAGCAAACAGAGACACCGGTAGCCCGCCAGGATCAGAGTCTGCCCCCGAGAGAAAGTACCCTGACCAGGTTCCCCCGTGGGTGGGTGGCGAGCTAGCGGCATTCAGAAGAGCGAGGCCCGCAGTCTGTGCAGAAGACACCTGCACTCGGGTGTGTGTGGCGGCACGATTCACAAGCAGCTCCAGATGTTAAGCCAAGGAGAAGCCAGGGAGTTCCCAACGCCCCAGGTGTCCTCAGCCCACGACTGGCTGCTGGGGGAATGCGAAGCCCGGCTCCTTGTCTCAGAGCGGGACAACCAGGAGGTGTGACGTACACCCCGGGGTTCCCAGGAGGATCAGGCTGAAGCTGGGACTTGGCCTGAAAGTGTCCCCTCGCACGGCCACCCCCTTCCCCTTCCTGCTCCTCTACTCCTGGTGCCCCTCCATCCAGGGGCCAGACCTTAAAGAGTCACCCGCAAGAGAATCCTGGTCCCAAAGGAGCCTTCTGGGGGACCCGTGCTGAGAGAGGTTGTGGGCATGGCCCGCTGGGGCTCTGCCCGACCCAGGGCTGAGAGATGCAACCTCCCAGCTCTGGGTCCCTGCAGGGGAAGCGTTGGCAAGCACAGGGCCAGTCCTCCAAAGGCCCAGGTGCAGGGAGCCCAGGCCAAGCAGCCTGTGGAAGAAGCCACCCCGGGAACACGACTGCAGGCCACGGCCCTTCCCACCTCCTCCTCCTCCTCCTCCTCCTCCTGCTCCTCCACCCCCCCCCCGACCTCCCACCCCCCCCCCGACATGGCGCAGGGCTCAGAGACACCTCAGACACTTGCTACCCAAAGTGCAAAGGGCATCAGTTGCTCCTCCAACCCCCCCCCCCGCCCAGCAGACCGCGTTGTCCAGCCAGCCCCCGGGCCTCCCTGGGGGGCCCAGCACAAAAGTGCAGACAACCACCGGACCCTCAATCTCAGTTTTCGGATGTTTTTGCCACTCTAAGGACCCGCAGGCCAGCTGGGCCTTCTGGCAGGACAGAGAGCCCCGGAATCCGACGTGGAGAGCTGGGTGTACGTCCCCACGAGGAGGCGGTCCCCACCTCCGCGGCTCTCCCCTTGCGGGGGGGGGGGGGAAAGCAGCCACGGGGCCTCAGAGAAGACACCAGGCTGGGCGCCCGCCCCACAGTGGGGGCACGTCCCCCGCAGGCCACTTAGCGACGGCCGCCGGCCGGCGGACGGTTGGGTGGCGCGAGACGCTGCGGCCGCCCTGCTACCGGGTTCCTGGGAGGGCGTCCTGGAACCAGCGTCCACACCAAGCCCTTGGAAGGCCTAGGCGACGGAGGAGCCCCGTCAGGCAGGGGCCGAGGACGGTGACGGCCCGGGCGGGGAGGAGCGTGTCAGGCAGGGGCAGAGGACGGTGACAGGTGACAGGCCGGGCGGGAAGGAGTCAGTCAGGCAGGGGCCGAGGAGGAGACGGGCTGGGTAAGGGTTAGGGTTAGAGTCAGGGCACAAGTCACAATCGCAAAGACCTGGAAGCGACCCGAGTGCCCATCGACCCACGAGTGCGTAAATGAAATGTGGCGCGTGGACACCACGGAGTGCTATTCAGCTAGGAGGAGCAGCGGTGAGAGGGCACCTCTCGTGGTTCTCCTGGCCAGAGCTGGAACCCGTTCCAGTAAGCCAGGTAGCCCAAGAATGGACACACGAGCACCACGTGCTCGCGCTCACCAGCAAATGGGTACGAACCGATGGACACCCAAGTGGACACAGAGGAATCACCTTCATCGGGTGGGTGTCGGGCGGGTGGGGGGAGGGGATGGGCATACACCTCCATTAGGAATGGGGTGGGTGCGCACCGACTGGGGGATGGGCGCACTTGAGGCTCTGACCCGAGGGGGGAGGCTGGGAGAGGGCAACGTACCCGACCTTAACATTGGTACCCCCACAATACGCTGGAACAACATCAGAGGTTAATGAATAAGAACACAGGGGGGAGGGGGGCACGGGCAACACATGTCACCTTAATACTTGGACTCCCATCATCTGCTTGAAAAGAGAGAGAAAAGAAAATGCAATCATAGAGATAAGAGACACTTTTTAAACATAATGAATCCGAAGAGAAAAGTAAAAGGAGGCCTGTGGGGCAGGTCTGGGTGTGACTCCGGATCCCCCAACATCAGGTGCCACCACCAAAGATTCCTACGTGTAGCCCATAGAACCCCAAAAGCAACGGGACGAGTTCTGGTCACATACTCCCTCAAAATGACATCCTGGCCTTCTTCTGGAACTCCCTCCCCTCTCAGACTCTCAAGGTTTCCTCCAGCGTGTCGGTTCCCACAGAGCAGACCTTTGGTCTGAGACCTGACAGTCCAGAAGCCACGCATGCTGCCGCGTGACGGCGGTGTCGCGGCTTGGGACAAGAGGAGGCCCCACGGTGCGGGCTGGGGCGCCAGGCACCGCGGCGGGCGCTGAGGGTGGGGGTGACCCCCGCCCCGGGCCGCCGCCTCGCTCCCAGAGAGGGGACAGAACAAGAGGCAAAACAAAAAAAAAAAAAAAAAAAAAGAAGCCTACGGCACCCGGTATTCCCAGGCGGTCTCCCATCCAAGTACTAACCAGGCCCGACCCTGCTTAGCTTCCGAGACCAGACGAGATCGGGCGCGTTCAGGGTGGTGTGGCCCTAGACGGCGGAGGGCGCCCCTGCCCCGCTCAAGAAGCCGAGCCTCTCTGCGCTTCCCCGCCGCCTCCTCCCGCCCCAGGCCCCGCGCCGGCGCTGACCCGCACCGGGCCGGGCCTGTTGAGTTCACCGGCCGGGTCCGGCGGGCTCCGAGGGACGGGGGTGACAGGCGGGGCGGGGCGGGCAGGGAGCGGCGGGCCGGGGTGGGGGGCTGTCTCTCTATACACACACACACACACACACACACACACACACACACACACTCACACTCACACTCACTCACTCACACTCACACAAGATGCGCCTCCACGGCTGGACTCGCCAAGGTGGAGACCTTCCAGCCCCCTTCCTCTCCTCGCCTGGCCCACCCCCAGCTCGTGGCCGCCGCCGCCGCCGCCGCCGCCGCCGATTGCGCACGTGCGGGTCGCCCACCCTTTGACCCCAGGCAGGGTCCGCCATCCCCGACAACCCCTTTCAGCTGCGCCCCCCACCCTGTGGGTGGGCTGCCGCCTATTCCCCCGGGCCCGGGCTGGGGCACAGCGCATGGGGGAGGGGAGCGAGTGTATGGGGCGTCTCTCTCTCTCTCTAGGGATGTGTCCCATGGGTGGGGTGGCGTGGTTAGTGGGGCGCTGAAGAAATCAGTCCCCTCCATCTCCTACCTCTGGAAAACGCCCAAGCCCTTGGAGAACTGCCGGCAACGCGACCGTGGGGGCCGGGACCCTCCTCTGTGTCCTCCTGTGGCCCAGTCCAAGGGGCCTGGGCCTGGCCGGGGCTGCATTGGACCCCGACCACCCTGGCGTGTGGACTCGCTAAAAATCGGCGATTAGATATTGGATTCCAGCTTCATTGAGGTCATTTCACTAATGAGTGCACCGGAAAGAGTTTCCTAATCCATCTGTGAGGGTGGCAACTGAAAGAGAATTTTAAAGCTGACAGAATAGGCGAGGAAAGGCATAGGAGATTTCCACACCCAGTAAGGAAGCCTTTCCCGAAATGGAAGAAAGAAACGAGCAAACAGAGACACCGGTAGCCCGCCAGGATCAGAGTCTGCCCCCGAGAGAAAGTACCCTGACCAGGTTCACCCGTGGGTGGGTGGCGAGCTAGCGGCATTCAGAAGAGCGAGGCCCGCAGTCTGTGCAGAAGACACCTGCACTCGGGTGTGTGTGGCGGCACGATTCACAAGCAGCTCCAGATGTTAAGCCAAGGAGAAGCCAGGGAGTTCCCAACGCCCCAGGTGTCCTCAGCCCACGACTGGCTGCTGGGGGAATGCGAAGCCCGGCTCCTTGTCTCAGAGCCCTTGTCTCAGAGCGGGACAACCAGGAGGTGTGACGTACACCCCGGGGTTCCCAGGAGGATCAGGCTGAAGCTGGGACTTGGCCTGAAAGTGTCCCCTCGCATGGCCACCCCCTTCCCCTTCCTGCTCCTCTACTCCTGGTGCCCCTCCATCCAGGGGCCAGACCTTAAAGAGTCACCCGCAAGAGAATCCTGGTCCCAAAGGAGCCTTCTGGGGGACCCGTGCTGAGAGAGGTTGTGGGCATGGCCCGCTGGGGCTCTGCCCGACCCAGGGCTGAGAGATGCAACCTCCCAGCTCTGGGTCCCTGCAGGGGAAGCGTTGGCAAGCACAGGGCCAGTCCTCCAAAGGCCCAGGTGCAGGGAGCCCAGGCCAAGCAGCCTGTGGAAGAAGCCACCCCGGGAACACGACTGCAGGCCACGGCCCTTCCCACCTCCTCCTCCTCCTCCTCCTGCTCCTCCACCCCCCCCCGACCTCCCACCCCCCCACCCCACCCCCCGACATGGCGCAGGGCTCAGAGACACCTCAGACACTTGCTACCCAAAGTGCAAAGGGCATCAGTTGCTCCTCCAAACCGCCCCCCCTGCCCAGCAGACCGCGTTGTCCAGCCAGCCCCCGGGCCTCCCTGGGGTGCCCAGCACAAAAGTGCAGACAACCACCGGACCCTCAATCTCAGTTTTCGGATGTTTTTGCCACTCTAAGGACCCGCAGGCCAGCTGGGCCTTCTGGCAGGACAGAGAGCCCCGGAATCCGACGTGGAGAGCTGGGTGTACGTCCCCACGAGGAGGCGGTCCCCACCTCCGCGGCTCTCCCCTTGCGGGGGGGAAAAGCAGCCACGGGGCCTCAGAGAAGACACCAGGCTGGGCGCCCGCCCCACAGTGGGGGCACGTCCCCCGCAGGCCACTTAGCGCCGGCCGCCGGCCGGCGGACGGTCGGGTGGCGCGAGACGCTGCGGCCGCCCTGCTACCGGGTCCCTGGGAGGGCGTCCTGGAACCAGCGTCCACACCAAGCCCTTGGAAGGCCCAGGCGACGGAGGAGCCCCGTCAGGCAGGGGCCGAGGACGGTGACGGCCCGGGCGGGGAGGAGCGTGTCAGGCAGGGGCAGAGGACGGTGACAGGTGACAGGCCGGGCGGGAAGGAGTCAGTCAGGCAGGGGCCGAGGAGGAGACGGGCTGGGTAAGGGTTAGGGTTAGAGTCAGGGCACAAGTCACAATCGCAAAGACCTGGAAGCGACCCGAGTGCCCATCGACCCACGAGTGCGTAAATGAAATGTGGCGCATGGACACCACGGAGTGCTATTCAGCTAGGAGGAGCAGCGGTGAGAGGGCACCTCTCGTGGTTCTCCTGGCCAGAGCTGGAACCCGTTCCAGTAAGCCAGGTAGCCCAAGAATGGACACACGAGCACCACGTGCTCGCGCTCACCAGCAAATGGGTACGAACCGACGGACACCTAAGTGGACACAGAGGAATCACCTTCATCGGGTGGGTGTCGGGCGGGTGGGGGGAGGGGATGGGCATACACCTCCATTAGGAATGGGGTGGGTGCGCACCGACTGGGGGATGGGCGCACTTGAGGCTCTGACCCGAGGTGGGAGGCTGGGAGAGGGCAACGTACCCGACCTTAACATTGGTACCCCCACAATACGCTGGAACAACATCAGAGGTAAATGAATAAGAACACAGGGGGGAGGGGGGCACGGGCAACACATGTCACCTTAATACTTGGACTCCCATCATCTGCTTGAAAAGAGAGAGAAAAGAAAATGCAATCATAGAGATAAGAGACACTTTTTAAACATAATGAATCCGAAGAGAAAAGTAAAAGGAGGCCTGTGGAGCAGGTCTGGGTGTGACTCCGGATCCCCCAACATCAGGTGCCACCACCAAAGATTCCTACGTGTAGCCCATAGAACCCCAAAAGCAACGGGACGAGTTCTGGTCACATACTCCCTCAAAATGACATCCTGGCCTTCTTCTGGAACTCCCTCCCCTCTCAGACTCTCAAGGTTTCCTCCAGCGTGTCGGTTCCCACAGAGCAGACCTTTGGTCTGAGACCTGACAGTCCAGAAGCCACGCATGCTGCCGCGTGACGGCGGTGTCGCGGCTTGGGACAAGAGGAGGCCCCACGGTGCGGGCTGGGGCGCCAGGCACCGCGGCGGGCGCTGAGGGTGGGGGTGACCCCCGCCCCGGGCCGCCGCCTCGCTCCCAGAGAGGGGACAGAACAAGAGGCAAAACAAAAAAAAAAAAAAAAAAAAAGAAGCCTACGGCACCCGGTATTCCCAGGCGGTCTCCCATCCAAGTACTAACCAGGCCCGACCCTGCTTAGCTTCCGAGACCAGACGAGATCGGGCGCGTTCAGGGTGGTGTGGCCCTAGACGGCGGAGGGCGCCCCTGCCCCGCTCAAGAAGCCGAGCCTCTCTGCGCTTCCCCGCCGCCTCCTCCCGCCCCAGGCCCCGCGCCGGCGCTGACCCGCACCGGGCGGGCCTGTTGAGTTCACCGGCCGGGTCCGGCGGGCTCCGAGGGACGGGGGTGACAGGCGGGGCGGGGCGGGGCGGGCAGGGAGCGGCGGGCCGGGGTGGGGGGCTGTCTCTCTATACACACACACACACACACACACACACACACACTCACACTCACACTCACTCACTCACACTCACACAAGATGCGCCTCCACGGCTGGACTCGCCAAGGTGGAGACCTTCCAGCCCCCTTCCTCTCCTCGCCTGGCCCACCCCCAGCTCGTGGCCGCCCCCGCCGCCGCCGCCGCCGATTGCGCACGCGCGGGTCGCCCGCCCTTTGACCCCAGGCAGGGGCCGCCCTCCCCGACAACCCCTTTCAGCTGCGCCCCCCACCCTGTGGGTGGGCTGCCGCCTATTCCCCCGGGCCCGGGCTGGGGCACAGCGCATGGGGGAGGGGAGCGAGTGTATGGGGCGTCTCTCTCTCTCTCTAGGGATGTGTCCCATGGGTGGGGTGGCGTGGTTAGTGGGGCGCTGAAGAAATCAGTCCCCTCCATCTCCTACCTCTGGAAAACGCCCAAGCCCTTGGAGAACTGCCGGCAACGCGACCGTGGGGGCCGGGACCCTCCTCTGTGTCCTCCTGTGGCCCAGTCCAAGGGGCCTGGGCCTGGCCGGGGCTGCATTGGACCCCGACCACCCTGGCGTGTGGACTCGCTAAAAATCGGCGATTAGATATTGGATTCCAGCTTCATTGAGGTCATTTCACTAATGAGTGCACCGGAAAGAGTTTCCTAATCCATCTGTGAGGGTGGCAACTGAAAGAGAATTTTAAAGCTGACAGAATAGGCGAGGAAAGGCATAGGAGATTTCCACACCCAGTAAGGAAGCCTTTCCCGAAATGGAAGAAAGAAACGAGCAAACAGAGACACCGGTAGCCCGCCAGGATCAGAGTCTGCCCCCGAGAGAAAGTACCCTGACCAGGTTCACCCGTGGGTGGGTGGCGAGCTAGCGGCATTCAGAAGAGCGAGGCCCGCAGTCTGTGCAGAAGACACCTGCACTCGGGTGTGTGTGGCGGCACGATTCACAAGCAGCTCCAGATGTTAAGCCAAGGAGAAGCCAGGGAGTTCCCAACGCCCCAGGTGTCCTCAGCCCACGACTGGCTGCTGGGGGAATGCGAAGCCCGGCTCCTTGTCTCAGAGCGGGACAACCAGGAGGTGTGACGTACACCCCGGGGTTCCCAGGAGGATCAGGCTGAAGCTGGGACTTGGCCTGAAAGTGTCCCCTCGCACGGCCACCCCCTTCCCCTTCCTGCTCCTCTACTCCTGGTGCCCCTCCATCCAGGGGCCAGACCTTAAAGAGTCACCCGCAAGAGAATCCTGGTCCCAAAGGAGCCTTCTGGGGGACCCGTGCTGAGAGAGGTTGTGGGCATGGCCCGCTGGGGCTCTGCCCGACCCAGGGCTGAGAGATGCAACCTCCCAGCTCTGGGTCCCTGCAGGGGAAGCGTTGGCAAGCACAGGGCCAGTCCTCCAAAGGCCCAGGTGCAGGGAGCCCAGGCCAAGCAGCCTGTGGAAGAAGCCACCCCGGGAACACGACTGCAGGCCACGGCCCTTCCCACCTCCTCCTCCTCCTCCTCCTCCTCCTGCTCCTCCACCCCCCCGACCTCCCACCCCCCCCCCGACATGGCGCAGGGCTCAGAGACACCTCAGACACTTGCTACCCAAAGTGCAAAGGGCATCAGTTGCTCCTCCAAACCCCCCCCCGCCCAGCAGACCGCGTTGTCCAGCCAGCCCCCGGGCCTCCCTGGGGTGCCCAGCACAAAAGTGCAGACAACCACCGGACCCTCAATCTCAGTTTTCGGATGTTTTTGCCACTCTAAGGACCCGCAGGCCAGCTGGGCCTTCTGGCAGGACAGAGAGCCCCGGAATCCGACGTGGAGAGCTGGGTGTACGTCCCCACGAGGAGGCGGTCCCCACCTCCGTGGCTCTCCCCTTGCGGGGGGGAAAAGCAGCCACGGGGCCTCAGAGAAGACACCAGGCTGGGCGCCCGCCCCACAGTGGGGGCACGTCCCCCGCAGGCCACTTAGCGACGGCCGCCGGCCGGCGGACGGTTGGGTGGCGCGAGACGCTGCGGCCGCCCTGCTACCGGGTTCCTGGGAGGGCGTCCTGGAACCAGCGTCCACACCAAGCCCTTGGAAGGCCCAGGCGACGGAGGAGCCCCGTCAGGCAGGGGCTGAGGACGGTGACGGCCCGGGCGGGGAGGAGCGTGTCAGGCAGGGGCAGAGGACGGTGACAGGTGACAGGCCGGGCGGGAAGGAGTCAGTCAGGCAGGGGCCGAGGAGGAGACGGGGCTGGGTAAGGGTTAGGGTTAGAGTCAGGGCACAAGTCACAATCGCAAAGACCTGGAAGCGACCCGAGTGCCCATCGACCCACGAGTGCGTAAATGAAATGTGGCGCGTGGACACCACGGAGTGCTATTCAGCTAGGAGGAGCAGCGGTGAGAGGGCACCTCTCGTGGTTCTCCTGGCCAGAGCTGGAACCCGTTCCAGTAAGCCAGGTAGCCCAAGAATGGACACACGAGCACCACGTGCTGGCGCTCACCAGCAAATGGGTACGAACCGACGGACACCCAAGTGGACACAGAGGAATCACCTTCATCGGGTGGGTGTCGGGCGGGTGGGGGGAAGGGATGGGCATACACCTCCATTAGGAATGGGGTGGGTGCGCACCGACTGGGGGATGGGCGCACTTGAGGCTCTGACCCGGGAGAGGGCAACGTACCCGACCTTAACATTGGTACCCCCACAATACGCTGGAACAACATCAGAGGTTAATGAATAAGAACACAGGGGGGAGGGGGGCACGGGCAACACATGTCACCTTAATACTTGGACTCCCATCATCTGCTTGAAAAGAGAGAGAAAAGAAAATGCAATCATAGAGATAAGAGACACTTTTTAAACATAATGAATCCGAAGAGAAAAGTAAAAGGAGGCCTGTGGGGCAGGTCTGGGTGTGACTCCGGATCCCCCAACATCAGGTGCCACCACCAAAGATTCCTACGTGTAGCCCATAGAACCCCAAAAGCAACGGGACGAGTTCTGGTCACATACTCCCTCAAAATGACATCCTGGCCTTCTTCTGGAACTCCCTCCCCTCTCAGACTCTCAAGGTTTCCTCCAGCGTGTCGGTTCCCACAGAGCAGACCTTTGGTCTGAGACCTGACAGTCCAGAAGCCACGCATGCTGCCGCGTGACGGCGGTGTCGCGGCTTGGGACAAGAGGAGGCCCCACGGTGCGGGCTGGGGCGCCAGGCACCGCGGCGGGCGCTGAGGGTGGGGGTGACCCCCGCCCCGGGCCGCCGCCTCGCTCCCAGAGAGGGGACAGAACAAGAGGCAAAACAAAAAAAAAAAAAAAAAAAAAGAAGCCTACGGCACCCGGTATTCCCAGGCGGTCTCCCATCCAAGTACTAACCAGGCCCGACCCTGCTTAGCTTCCGAGACCAGACGAGATCGGGCGCGTTCAGGGTGGTGTGGCCCTAGACGGCGGAGGGCGCCCCTGCCCCGCTCAAGAAGCCGAGCCTCTCTGCGCTTCCCCGCCGCCTCCTCCCGCCCCAGGCCCCGCGCCGGCGCTGACCCGCACCGGGCCGGGCCTGTTGAGTTCACCGGCCGGGTCCGGCGGGCTCCGAGGGACGGGGGTGACAGGCGGGGCGGGGCGGGCAGGGAGCGGCGGGCCGGGGTGGGGGGCTGTCTCTCTATACACACACACACACACACACACACACACACACACACACACTCACACTCACACTCACTCACTCACACTCACACAAGATGCGCCTCCACGGCTGGACTCGCCAAGGTGGAGACCTTCCAGCCCCCTTCCTCTCCTCGCCTGGCCCACCCCCAGCTCGTGGCCGCCCCCGCCGCCGCCGATTGCACACGCGCGCAGTCGCCCGCCCTTTGACCCCAGGCAGGGGCCGCCCTCCCCGACAACCCCTTTCAGCTGCGCCCCCCACCCTGTGGGTGGGCTGCCGCCTATTCCCCCGGGCCCGGGCTGGGGCACAGCGCATGGGGGAGGGGAGCGAGTGTATGGGGCGTCTCTCTCTCTCTCTAGGGATGTGTCCCATGGGTGGGGTGGCGTGGTTAGTGGGGCGCTGAAGAAATCAGTCCCCTCCATCTCCTACCTCTGGAAAACGCCCAAGCCCTTGGAGAACTGCCGGCAACGCGACCGTGGGGGCCGGGACCCTCCTCTGTGTCCTCCTGTGGCCCAGTCCAAGGGGCCTGGGCCTGGCCGGGGCTGCATTGGACCCCGACCACCCTGGCGTGTGGACTCGCTAAAAATCGGCGATTAGATATTGGATTCCAGCTTCATTGAGGTCATTTCACTAATGAGTGCACCGGAAAGAGTTTCCTAATCCATCTGTGAGGGTGGCAACTGAAAGAGAATTTTAAAGCTGACAGAATAGGCGAGGAAAGGCATAGGAGATTTCCACACCCAGTAAGGAAGCCTTTCCCGAAATGGAAGAAAGAAACGAGCAAACAGAGACACCGGTAGCCCGCCAGGATCAGAGTCTGCCCCCGAGAGAAAGTACCCTGACCAGGTTCACCCGTGGGTGGGTGGCGAGCTAGCGGCATTCAGAAGAGCGAGGCCCGCAGTCTGTGCAGAAGACACCTGCACTCGGGTGTGTGTGGCGGCACGATTCACAAGCAGCTCCAGATGTTAAGCCAAGGAGAAGCCAGGGAGTTCCCAACGCCCCAGGTGTCCTCAGCCCACGACTGGCTGCTGGGGGAATGCGAAGCCCGGCTCCTTGTCTCAGAGCGGGACAACCAGGAGGTGTGACGTACACCCCGGGGTTCCCAGGAGGATCAGGCTGAAGCTGGGACTTGGCCTGAAAGTGTCCCCTCGCACGGCCACCCCCTTCCCCTTCCTGCTCCTCTACTCCTGGTGCCCCTCCATCCAGGGGCCAGACCTTAAAGAGTCACCCGCAAGAGAATCCTGGTCCCAAAGGAGCCTTCTGGGGGACCCGTGCTGAGAGAGGTTGTGGGCATGGCCCGCTGGGGCTCTGCCCGACCCAGGGCTGAGAGATGCAACCTCCCAGCTCTGGGTCCCTGCAGGGGAAGCGTTGGCAAGCACAGGGCCAGTCCTCCAAAGGCCCAGGTGCAGGGAGCCCAGGCCAAGCAGCCTGTGGAAGAAGCCACCCCGGGAACACGACTGCAGGCCACGGCCCTTCCCACCTCCTCCTCCTCCTCCTCCTCCTGCTCCTCCACCCCCCCCCCGACCTCCCACCCCCACCCCCGACATGGCGCAGGGCTCAGAGACACCTCAGACACTTGCTACCCAAAGTGCAAAGGGCATCAGTTGCTCCTCCAAACCCCCCCCCCCCGCCCAGCAGACCGCGTTGTCCAGCCAGCCCCCGGGCCTCCCTGGGGTGCCCAGCACAAAAGTGCAGACAACCACCGGACCCTCAATCTCAGTTTTCGGATGTTTTTGCCACTCTAAGGACCCGCAGGCCAGCTGGGCCTTCTGGCAGGACAGAGAGCCCCGGAATCCGACGTGGAGAGCTGGGTGTACGTCCCCACGAGGAGGCGGTCCCCACCTCCGCGGCTCTCCCCTTGCGGGGGGGAAAAGCAGCCACGGGGCCTCAGAGAAGACACCAGGCTGGGCGCCCGCCCCACAGTGGGGGCACGTCCCCCGCAGGCCACTTAGCGCCGGCCGCCGGCCGGCGGACGGTTGGGTGGCGCGAGACGCTGCGGCCGCCCTGCTACCGGGTTCCTGGGAGGGCGTCCTGGAACCAGCGTCCACACCAAGCCCTTGGAAGGCCCAGGCGACGGAGGAGCCCCGTCAGGCAGGGGCCGAGGACGGTGACGGCCCGGGCGGGGAGGAGCGTGTCAGGCAGGGGCAGAGGACGGTGACAGGTGACAGGCCGGGCGGGAAGGAGTCAGTCAGGCAGGGGCCGAGGAGGAGACGGGGCTGGGTAAGGGTTAGGGTTAGAGTCAGGGCACAAGTCACAATCGCAAAGACCTGGAAGCGACCCGAGTGCCCATCGACCCACGAGTGCGTAAATGAAATGTGGCGCGTGGACACCACGGAGTGCTATTCAGCTAGGAGGAGCAGCGGTGAGAGGGCACCTCTCGTGGTTCTCCTGGCCAGAGCTGGAACCCGTTCCAGTAAGCCAGGTAGCCCAAGAATGGACACACGAGCACCACGTGCTCGCGCTCACCAGCAAATGGGTACGAACCGACGGACACCCAAGTGGACACAGAGGAATCACCTTCATCGGGTGGGTGTCGGGCGGGTGGGGGGAGGGGATGGGCATACACCTCCATTAGGAATGGGGTGGGTGCGCACCGACTGGGGGATGGGCGCACTTGAGGCTCTGACCCGAGGGGGGAGGCTGGGAGAGGGCAACGTACCCGACCTTAACATTGGTACCCCCACAATACGCTGGAACAACATCAGAGGTTAATGAATAAGAACACAGGGGGGAGGGGGGCACGGGCAACACATGTCACCTTAATACTTGGACTCCCATCATCTGCTTGAAAAGAGAGAGAAAAGAAAATGCAATCATAGAGATAAGAGACACTTTTTAAACATAATGAATCCGAAGAGAAAAGTAAAAGGAGGCCTGTGGAGCAGGTCTGGGTGTGACTCCGGATCCCCCAACATCAGGTGCCACCACCAAAGATTCCTACGTGTAGCCCATAGAACCCCAAAAGCAACGGGACGAGTTCTGGTCACATACTCCCTCAAAATGACATCCTGGCCTTCTTCTGGAACTCCCTCCTCTCTCAGACTCTCAAGGTTTCCTCCAGCGTGTCGGTTCCCACAGAGCAGACCTTTGGTCTGAGACCTGACAGTCCAGAAGCCACGCATGCTGCCGCGTGACGGCGGTGTCGCGGCTTGGGACAAGAGGAGGCCCCACGGTGCGGGCTGGGGCGCCAGGCACCGCGGCGGGCGCTGAGGGTGGGGGTGACCCCCGCCCCGGGCCGCCGCCTCGCTCCCAGAGAGGGGACAGAACAAGAGGCAAAACAAAACAAAAAACAAAAAAAAAAAGAAGCCTACGGCACCCGGTATTCCCAGGCGGTCTCCCATCCAAGTACTAACCAGGCCCGACCCTGCTTAGCTTCCGAGACCAGACGAGATCGGGCGCGTTCAGGGTGGTGTGGCCCTAGACGGCGGAGGGCGCCCCTGCCCCGCTCAAGAAGCCGAGCCTCTCTGCGCTTCCCCGCCGCCTCCTCCCCCCGCCCCAGGCCCCGCGCCGGCGCTGACCCGCACCGGGCGGGACTGTTGAGTTCACCGGCCGGGTCCGGCGGGCTCCGAGGGACGGGGGTGACAGGCGGGGCGGGGCGGGGCGGGCAGGGAGCGGCGGGCCGGGGTGGGGGGCTGTCTCTCTATACACACACACACACACACACACACACACACACACACTCACACTCACACTCACTCACTCACACTCACACAAGATGCGCCTCCACGGCTGGACTCGCCAAGGTGGAGACCTTCCAGCCCCCTTCCTCTCCTCGCCTGGCCCACCCCCAGCTCGTGGCCGCCCCCGCCGCCGCCGCCGCCGATTGCGCACGCGCGGGTCGCCCGCCCTTTGACCCCAGGCAGGGGCCGCCCTCCCCGACAACCCCTTTCAGCTGCGCCCCCCACCCTGTGGGTGGGCTGCCGCCTATTCCCCCGGGCCCGGGCTGGGGCACAGCGCATGGGGGAGGGGAGCGAGTGTATGGGGCGTCTCTCTCTCTCTCTAGGGATGTGTCCCATGGGTGGGGTGGCGTGGTTAGTGGGGCGCTGAAGAAATCAGTCCCCTCCATCTCCTACCTCTGGAAAACGCCCAAGCCCTTGGAGAACTGCCGGCAACGCGACCGTGGGGGCCGGGACCCTCCTCTGTGTCCTCCTGTGGCCCAGTCCAAGGGGCCTGGGCCTGGCCGGGGCTGCATTGGACCCCGACCACCCTGGCGTGTGGACTCGCTAAAAATCGGCGATTAGATATTGGATTCCAGCTTCATTGAGGTCATTTCACTAATGAGTGCACCGGAAAGAGTTTCCTAATCCATCTGTGAGGGTGGCAACTGAAAGAGAATTTTAAAGCTGACAGAATAGGCGAGGAAAGGCATAGGAGATTTCCACACCCAGTAAGGAAGCCTTTCCCGAAATGGAAGAAAGAAACGAGCAAACAGAGACACCGGTAGCCCGCCAGGATCAGAGTCTGCCCCCGAGAGAAAGTACCCTGACCAGGTTCACCCGTGGGTGGGTGGCGAGCTAGCGGCATTCAGAAGAGCGAGGCCCGCAGTCTGTGCAGAAGACACCTGCACTCGGGTGTGTGTGGCGGCACGATTCACAAGCAGCTCCAGATGTTAAGCCAAGGAGAAGCCAGGGAGTTCCCAACGCCCCAGGTGTCCTCAGCCCACGACTGGCTGCTGGGGGAATGCGAAGCCCGGCTCCTTGTCTCAGAGCGGGACAACCAGGAGGTGTGACGTACACCCCGGGGTTCCCAGGAGGATCAGGCTGAAGCTGGGACTTGGCCTGAAAGTGTCCCCTCGCACGGCCACCCCCTTCCCCTTCCTGCTCCTCTACTCCTGGTGCCCCTCCATCCAGGGGCCAGACCTTAAAGAGTCACCCGCAAGAGAATCCTGGTCCCAAAGGAGCCTTCTGGGGGACCCGTGCTGAGAGAGGTTGTGGGCATGGCCCGCTGGGGCTCTGCCCGACCCAGGGCTGAGAGATGCAACCTCCCAGCTCTGGGTCCCTGCAGGGGAAGCGTTGGCAAGCACAGGGCCAGTCCTCCAAAGGCCCAGGTGCAGGGAGCCCAGGCCAAGCAGCCTGTGGAAGAAGCCACCCCGGGAACACGACTGCAGGCCACGGCCCTTCCCACCTCCTCCTCCTCCTCCTCCTCCTGCTCCTCCACCCCCCCCCCCCCGACCTCCCACCCCCACCCCCGACATGGCGCAGGGCTCAGAGACACCTCAGACACTTGCTACCCAAAGTGCAAAGGGCATCAGTTGCTCCTCCAAACCCCCCCCCCCCCGCCCAGCAGACCGCGTTGTCCAGCCAGCCCCCGGGCCTCCCTGGGGTGCCCAGCACAAAAGTGCAGACAACCACCGGACCCTCAATCTCAGTTTTCGGATGTTTTTGCCACTCTAAGGACCCGCAGGCCAGCTGGGCCTTCTGGCAGGACAGAGAGCCCCGGAATCCGACGTGGAGAGCTGGGTGTACGTCCCCACGAGGAGGCGGTCCCCACCTCCGCGGCTCTCCCCTTGCGGGGGGGAAAAGCAGCCACGGGGCCTCAGAGAAGACACCAGGCTGGGCGCCCGCCCCACAGTGGGGGCACGTCCCCCGCAGGCCACTTAGCGCCGGCCGCCGGCCGGCGGACGGTTGGGTGGCGCGAGACGCTGCGGCCGCCCTGCTACCGGGTTCCTGGGAGGGCGTCCTGGAACCAGCGTCCACACCAAGCCCTTGGAAGGCCCAGGCGACGGAGGAGCCCCGTCAGGCAGGGGCCGAGGACGGTGACGGCCCGGGCGGGGAGGAGCGTGTCAGGCAGGGGCAGAGGACGGTGACAGGTGACAGGCCGGGCGGGAAGGAGTCAGTCAGGCAGGGGCCGAGGAGGAGACGGGGCTGGGTAAGGGTTAGGGTTAGAGTCAGGGCACAAGTCACAATCGCAAAGACCTGGAAGCGACCCGAGTGCCCATCGACCCACGAGTGCGTAAATGAAATGTGGCGCGTGGACACCACGGAGTGCTATTCAGCTAGGAGGAGCAGCGGTGAGAGGGCACCTCTCGTGGTTCTCCTGGCCAGAGCTGGAACCCGTTCCAGTAAGCCAGGTAGCCCAAGAATGGACACACGAGCACCACGTGCTCGCGCTCACCAGCAAATGGGTACGAACCGACGGACACCCAAGTGGACACAGAGGAATCACCTTCATCGGGTGGGTGTCGGGCGGGTGGGGGGAGGGGATGGGCATACACCTCCATTAGGAATGGGGTGGGTGCGCACCGACTGGGGGATGGGCGCACTTGAGGCTCTGACCCGAGGGGGGAGGCTGGGAGAGGGCAACGTACCCGACCTTAACATTGGTACCCCCACAATACGCTGGAACAACATCAGAGGTTAATGAATAAGAACACAGGGGGGAGGGGGGCACGGGCAACACATGTCACCTTAATACTTGGACTCCCATCATCTGCTTGAAAAGAGAGAGAAAAGAAAATGCAATCATAGAGATAAGAGACACTTTTTAAACATAATGAATCCGAAGAGAAAAGTAAAAGGAGGCCTGTGGAGCAGGTCTGGGTGTGACTCCGGATCCCCCAACATCAGGTGCCACCACCAAAGATTCCTACGTGTAGCCCATAGAACCCCAAAAGCAACGGGACGAGTTCTGGTCACATACTCCCTCAAAATGACATCCTGGCCTTCTTCTGGAACTCCCTCCTCTCTCAGACTCTCAAGGTTTCCTCCAGCGTGTCGGTTCCCACAGAGCAGACCTTTGGTCTGAGACCTGACAGTCCAGAAGCCACGCATGCTGCCGCGTGACGGCGGTGTCGCGGCTTGGGACAAGAGGAGGCCCCACGGTGCGGGCTGGGGCGCCAGGCACCGCGGCGGGCGCTGAGGGTGGGGGTGACCCCCGCCCCGGGCCGCCGCCTCGCTCCCAGAGAGGGGACAGAACAAGAGGCAAAACAAAACAAAAAACAAAAAAAAAAAGAAGCCTACGGCACCCGGTATTCCCAGGCGGTCTCCCATCCAAGTACTAACCAGGCCCGACCCTGCTTAGCTTCCGAGACCAGACGAGATCGGGCGCGTTCAGGGTGGTGTGGCCCTAGACGGCGGAGGGCGCCCCTGCCCCGCTCAAGAAGCCGAGCCTCTCTGCGCTTCCCCGCCGCCTCCTCCCCCCGCCCCAGGCCCCGCGCCGGCGCTGACCCGCACCGGGCGGGACTGTTGAGTTCACCGGCCGGGTCCGGCGGGCTCCGAGGGACGGGGGTGACAGGCGGGGCGGGGCGGGGCGGGCAGGGAGCGGCGGGCCGGGGTGGGGGGCTGTCTCTCTATACACACACACACACACACACACACACACACACACACTCACACTCACACTCACTCACTCACACTCACACAAGATGCGCCTCCACGGCTGGACTCGCCAAGGTGGAGACCTTCCAGCCCCCTTCCTCTCCTCGCCTGGCCCACCCCCAGCTCGTGGCCGCCCCCGCCGCCGCCGCCGCCGATTGCGCACGCGCGGGTCGCCCGCCCTTTGACCCCAGGCAGGGGCCGCCCTCCCCGACAACCCCTTTCAGCTGCGCCCCCCACCCTGTGGGTGGGCTGCCGCCTATTCCCCCGGGCCCGGGCTGGGGCACAGCGCATGGGGGAGGGGAGCGAGTGTATGGGGCGTCTCTCTCTCTCTCTAGGGATGTGTCCCATGGGTGGGGTGGCGTGGTTAGTGGGGCGCTGAAGAAATCAGTCCCCTCCATCTCCTACCTCTGGAAAACGCCCAAGCCCTTGGAGAACTGCCGGCAACGCGACCGTGGGGGCCGGGACCCTCCTCTGTGTCCTCCTGTGGCCCAGTCCAAGGGGCCTGGGCCTGGCCGGGGCTGCATTGGACCCCGACCACCCTGGCGTGTGGACTCGCTAAAAATCGGCGATTAGATATTGGATTCCAGCTTCATTGAGGTCATTTCACTAATGAGTGCACCGGAAAGAGTTTCCTAATCCATCTGTGAGGGTGGCAACTGAAAGAGAATTTTAAAGCTGACAGAATAGGCGAGGAAAGGCATAGGAGATTTCCACACCCAGTAAGGAAGCCTTTCCCGAAATGGAAGAAAGAAACGAGCAAACAGAGACACCGGTAGCCCGCCAGGATCAGAGTCTGCCCCCGAGAGAAAGTACCCTGACCAGGTTCACCCGTGGGTGGGTGGCGAGCTAGCGGCATTCAGAAGAGCGAGGCCCGCAGTCTGTGCAGAAGACACCTGCACTCGGGTGTGTGTGGCGGCACGATTCACAAGCAGCTCCAGATGTTAAGCCAAGGAGAAGCCAGGGAGTTCCCAACGCCCCAGGTGTCCTCAGCCCACGACTGGCTGCTGGGGGAATGCGAAGCCCGGCTCCTTGTCTCAGAGCGGGACAACCAGGAGGTGTGACGTACACCCCGGGGTTCCCAGGAGGATCAGGCTGAAGCTGGGACTTGGCCTGAAAGTGTCCCCTCGCACGGCCACCCCCTTCCCCTTCCTGCTCCTCTACTCCTGGTGCCCCTCCATCCAGGGGCCAGACCTTAAAGAGTCACCCGCAAGAGAATCCTGGTCCCAAAGGAGCCTTCTGGGGGACCCGTGCTGAGAGAGGTTGTGGGCATGGCCCGCTGGGGCTCTGCCCGACCCAGGGCTGAGAGATGCAACCTCCCAGCTCTGGGTCCCTGCAGGGGAAGCGTTGGCAAGCACAGGGCCAGTCCTCCAAAGGCCCAGGTGCAGGGAGCCCAGGCCAAGCAGCCTGTGGAAGAAGCCACCCCGGGAACACGACTGCAGGCCACGGCCCTTCCCACCTCCTCCTCCTCCTCCTCCTCCTGCTCCTCCACCCCCCCCCCGACCTCCCACCCCCACCCCCGACATGGCGCAGGGCTCAGAGACACCTCAGACACTTGCTACCCAAAGTGCAAAGGGCATCAGTTGCTCCTCCAAACCCCCCCCCCCGCCCAGCAGACCGCGTTGTCCAGCCAGCCCCCGGGCCTCCCTGGGGTGCCCAGCACAAAAGTGCAGACAACCACCGGACCCTCAATCTCAGTTTTCGGATGTTTTTGCCACTCTAAGGACCCGCAGGCCAGCTGGGCCTTCTGGCAGGACAGAGAGCCCCGGAATCCGACGTGGAGAGCTGGGTGTACGTCCCCACGAGGAGGCGGTCCCCACCTCCGCGGCTCTCCCCTTGCGGGGGGGAAAAGCAGCCACGGGGCCTCAGAGAAGACACCAGGCTGGGCGCCCGCCCCACAGTGGGGGCACGTCCCCCGCAGGCCACTTAGCGCCGGCCGCCGGCCGGCGGACGGTTGGGTGGCGCGAGACGCTGCGGCCGCCCTGCTACCGGGTTCCTGGGAGGGCGTCCTGGAACCAGCGTCCACACCAAGCCCTTGGAAGGCCCAGGCGACGGAGGAGCCCCGTCAGGCAGGGGCCGAGGACGGTGACGGCCCGGGCGGGGAGGAGCGTGTCAGGCAGGGGCAGAGGACGGTGACAGGTGACAGGCCGGGCGGGAAGGAGTCAGTCAGGCAGGGGCCGAGGAGGAGACGGGGCTGGGTAAGGGTTAGGGTTAGAGTCAGGGCACAAGTCACAATCGCAAAGACCTGGAAGCGACCCGAGTGCCCATCGACCCACGAGTGCGTAAATGAAATGTGGCGCGTGGACACCACGGAGTGCTATTCAGCTAGGAGGAGCAGCGGTGAGAGGGCACCTCTCGTGGTTCTCCTGGCCAGAGCTGGAACCCGTTCCAGTAAGCCAGGTAGCCCAAGAATGGACACACGAGCACCACGTGCTCGCGCTCACCAGCAAATGGGTACGAACCGACGGACACCCAAGTGGACACAGAGGAATCACCTTCATCGGGTGGGTGTCGGGCGGGTGGGGGGAGGGGATGGGCATACACCTCCATTAGGAATGGGGTGGGTGCGCACCGACTGGGGGATGGGCGCACTTGAGGCTCTGACCCGAGGGGGGAGGCTGGGAGAGGGCAACGTACCCGACCTTAACATTGGTACCCCCACAATACGCTGGAACAACATCAGAGGTTAATGAATAAGAACACAGGGGGGAGGGGGGCACGGGCAACACATGTCACCTTAATACTTGGACTCCCATCATCTGCTTGAAAAGAGAGAGAAAAGAAAATGCAATCATAGAGATAAGAGACACTTTTTAAACATAATGAATCCGAAGAGAAAAGTAAAAGGAGGCCTGTGGAGCAGGTCTGGGTGTGACTCCGGATCCCCCAACATCAGGTGCCACCACCAAAGATTCCTACGTGTAGCCCATAGAACCCCAAAAGCAACGGGACGAGTTCTGGTCACATACTCCCTCAAAATGACATCCTGGCCTTCTTCTGGAACTCCCTCCCCTCTCAGACTCTCAAGGTTTCCTCCAGCGTGTCGGTTCCCACAGAGCAGACCTTTGGTCTGAGACCTGACAGTCCAGAAGCCACGCATGCTGCCGCGTGACGGCGGTGTCGCGGCTTGGGACAAGAGGAGGCCCCACGGTGCGGGCTGGGGCGCCAGGCACCGCGGCGGGCGCTGAGGGTGGGGGTGACCCCCGCCCCGGGCCGCCGCCTCGCTCCCAGAGAGGGGACAGAACAAGAGGCAAAACAAAACAAAAAACAAAAAAAAAAAGAAGCCTACGGCACCCGGTATTCCCAGGCGGTCTCCCATCCAAGTACTAACCAGGCCCGACCCTGCTTAGCTTCCGAGACCAGACGAGATCGGGCGCGTTCAGGGTGGTGTGGCCCTAGACGGCGGAGGGCGCCCCTGCCCCGCTCAAGAAGCCGAGCCTCTCTGCGCTTCCCCGCCGCCTCCTCCCGCCCCAGGCCCCGCGCCGGCGCTGACCCGCACCGGGCGGGCCTGTTGAGTTCACCGGCCGGGTCCGGCGGGCTCCGAGGGACGGGGGTGACAGGCGGGGCGGGGCGGGGCGGGCAGGGAGCGGCGGGCCGGGGTGGGGGGCTGTCTCTCTATACACACACACACACACACACACACACACACACTCACACTCACACTCACTCACTCACACTCACACAAGATGCGCCTCCACGGCTGGACTCGCCAAGGTGGAGACCTTCCAGCCCCCTTCCTCTCCTCGCCTGGCCCACCCCCAGCTCGTGGCCGCCCCCGCCGCCACCGATTGCACACGCGCGCAGTCGCCCGCCCTTTGACCCCAGGCAGGGGCCGCCCTCCCCGACAACCCCTTTCAGCTGCGCCCCCCACCCTGTGGGTGGGCTGCCGCCTATTCCCCCGGGCCCGGGCTGGGGCACAGCGCATGGGGGAGGGGAGCGAGTGTATGGGGCGTCTCTCTCTCTCTCTAGGGATGTGTCCCATGGGTGGGGTGGCGTGGTTAGTGGGGCTCTGAAGAAATCAGTCCCCTCCATCTCCTACCTCTGGAAAACGCCCAAGCCCTTGGAGAACTGCCGGCAACGCGACCGTGGGGGCCGGGACCCTCCTCTGTGTCCTCCTGTGGCCCAGTCCAAGGGGCCTGGGCCTGGCCGGGGCTGCATTGGACCCCGACCACCCTGGCGTGTGGACTCGCTAAAAATCGGCGATTAGATATTGGATTCCAGCTTCATTGAGGTCATTTCACTAATGAGTGCACCGGAAAGAGTTTCCTAATCCATCTGTGAGGGTGGCAACTGAAAGAGAATTTTAAAGCTGACAGAATAGGCGAGGAAAGGCATAGGAGATTTCCACACCCAGTAAGGAAGCCTTTCCCGAAATGGAAGAAAGAAACGAGCAAACAGAGACACCGGTAGCCCGCCAGGATCAGAGTCTGCCCCCGAGAGAAAGTACCCTGACCAGGTTCACCCGTGGGTGGGTGGCGAGCTAGCGGCATTCAGAAGAGCGAGGCCCGCAGTCTGTGCAGAAGACACCTGCACTCGGGTGTGTGTGGCGGCACGATTCACAAGCAGCTCCAGATGTTAAGCCAAGGAGAAGCCAGGGAGTTCCCAACGCCCCAGGTGTCCTCAGCCCACGACTGGCTGCTGGGGGAATGCGAAGCCCGGCTCCTTGTCTCAGAGCGGGACAACCAGGAGGTGTGACGTACACCCCGGGGTTCCCAGGAGGATCAGGCTGAAGCTGGGACTTGGCCTGAAAGTGTCCCCTCGCACGGCCACCCCCTTCCCCTTCCTGCTCCTCTACTCCTGGTGCCCCTCCATCCAGGGGCCAGACCTTAAAGAGTCACCCGCAAGAGAATCCTGGTCCCAAAGGAGCCTTCTGGGGGACCCGTGCTGAGAGAGGTTGTGGGCATGGCCCGCTGGGGCTCTGCCCGACCCAGGGCTGAGAGATGCAACCTCCCAGCTCTGGGTCCCTGCAGGGGAAGCGTTGGCAAGCACAGGGCCAGTCCTCCAAAGGCCCAGGTGCAGGGAGCCCAGGCCAAGCAGCCTGTGGAAGAAGCCACCCCGGGAACACGACTGCAGGCCACGGCCCTTCCCACCTCCTCCTCCTCCTCCTCCTCCTGCTCCTCCACCCCCCCCCCCCGACCTCCCACCCCCACCCCCGACATGGCGCAGGGCTCAGAGACACCTCAGACACTTGCTACCCAAAGTGCAAAGGGCATCAGTTGCTCCTCCAAACCCCCCCCCCCCGCCCAGCAGACCGCGTTGTCCAGCCAGCCCCCGGGCCTCCCTGGGGTGCCCAGCACAAAAGTGCAGACAACCACCGGACCCTCAATCTCAGTTTTCGGATGTTTTTGCCACTCTAAGGACCCGCAGGCCAGCTGGGCCTTCTGGCAGGACAGAGAGCCCCGGAATCCGACGTGGAGAGCTGGGTGTACGTCCCCACGAGGAGGCGGTCCCCACCTCCGCGGCTCTCCCCTTGCGGGGGGGAAAAGCAGCCACGGGGCCTCAGAGAAGACACCAGGCTGGGCGCCCGCCCCACAGTGGGGGCACGTCCCCCGCAGGCCACTTAGCGCCGGCCGCCGGCCGGCGGACGGTTGGGTGGCGCGAGACGCTGCGGCCGCCCTGCTACCGGGTTCCTGGGAGGGCGTCCTGGAACCAGCGTCCACACCAAGCCCTTGGAAGGCCCAGGCGACGGAGGAGCCCCGTCAGGCAGGGGCCGAGGACGGTGACGGCCCGGGCGGGGAGGAGCGTGTCAGGCAGGGGCAGAGGACGGTGACAGGTGACAGGCCGGGCGGGAAGGAGTCAGTCAGGCAGGGGCCGAGGAGGAGACGGGGCTGGGTAAGGGTTAGGGTTAGAGTCAGGGCACAAGTCACAATCGCAAAGACCTGGAAGCGACCCGAGTGCCCATCGACCCACGAGTGCGTAAATGAAATGTGGCGCGTGGACACCACGGAGTGCTATTCAGCTAGGAGGAGCAGCGGTGAGAGGGCACCTCTCGTGGTTCTCCTGGCCAGAGCTGGAACCCGTTCCAGTAAGCCAGGTAGCCCAAGAATGGACACACGAGCACCACGTGCTCGCGCTCACCAGCAAATGGGTACGAACCGACGGACACCCAAGTGGACACAGAGGAATCACCTTCATCGGGTGGGTGTCGGGCGGGTGGGGGGAGGGGATGGGCATACACCTCCATTAGGAATGGGGTGGGTGCGCACCGACTGGGGGATGGGCGCACTTGAGGCTCTGACCCGAGGGGGGAGGCTGGGAGAGGGCAACGTACCCGACCTTAACATTGGTACCCCCACAATACGCTGGAACAACATCAGAGGTTAATGAATAAGAACACAGGGGGGAGGGGGGCACGGGCAACACATGTCACCTTAATACTTGGACTCCCATCATCTGCTTGAAAAGAGAGAGAAAAGAAAATGCAATCATAGAGATAAGAGACACTTTTTAAACATAATGAATCCGAAGAGAAAAGTAAAAGGAGGCCTGTGGAGCAGGTCTGGGTGTGACTCCGGATCCCCCAACATCAGGTGCCACCACCAAAGATTCCTACGTGTAGCCCATAGAACCCCAAAAGCAACGGGACGAGTTCTGGTCACATACTCCCTCAAAATGACATCCTGGCCTTCTTCTGGAACTCCCTCCCCTCTCAGACTCTCAAGGTTTCCTCCAGCGTGTCGGTTCCCACAGAGCAGACCTTTGGTCTGAGACCTGACAGTCCAGAAGCCACGCATGCTGCCGCGTGACGGCGGTGTCGCGGCTTGGGACAAGAGGAGGCCCCACGGTGCGGGCTGGGGCGCCAGGCACCGCGGCGGGCGCTGAGGGTGGGGGTGACCCCCGCCCCGGGCCGCCGCCTCGCTCCCAGAGAGGGGACAGAACAAGAGGCAAAACAAAACAAAAAACAAAAAAAAAAAGAAGCCTACGGCACCCGGTATTCCCAGGCGGTCTCCCATCCAAGTACTAACCAGGCCCGACCCTGCTTAGCTTCCGAGACCAGACGAGATCGGGCGCGTTCAGGGTGGTGTGGCCCTAGACGGCGGAGGGCGCCCCTGCCCCGCTCAAGAAGCCGAGCCTCTCTGCGCTTCCCCGCCGCCTCCTCCCGCCCCAGGCCCCGCGCCGGCGCTGACCCGCACCGGGCGGGCCTGTTGAGTTCACCGGCCGGGTCCGGCGGGCTCCGAGGGACGGGGGTGACAGGCGGGGCGGGGCGGGGCGGGCAGGGAGCGGCGGGCCGGGGTGGGGGGCTGTCTCTCTATACACACACACACACACACACACACACACACTCACACTCACACTCACTCACTCACACTCACACAAGATGCGCCTCCACGGCTGGACTCGCCAAGGTGGAGACCTTCCAGCCCCCTTCCTCTCCTCGCCTGGCCCACCCCCAGCTCGTGGCCGCCCCCGCCGCCGCCGATTGCACACGCGCGCAGTCGCCCGCCCTTTGACCCCAGGCAGGGGCCGCCCTCCCCGACAACCCCTTTCAGCTGCGCCCCCCACCCTGTGGGTGGGCTGCCGCCTATTCCCCCGGGCCCGGGCTGGGGCACAGCGCATGGGGGAGGGGAGCGAGTGTATGGGGCGTCTCTCTCTCTCTCTAGGGATGTGTCCCATGGGTGGGGTGGCGTGGTTAGTGGGGCGCTGAAGAAATCAGTCCCCTCCATCTCCTACCTCTGGAAAACGCCCAAGCCCTTGGAGAACTGCCGGCAACGCGACCGTGGGGGCCGGGACCCTCCTCTGTGTCCTCCTGTGGCCCAGTCCAAGGGGCCTGGGCCTGGCCGGGGCTGCATTGGACCCCGACCACCCTGGCGTGTGGACTCGCTAAAAATCGGCGATTAGATATTGGATTCCAGCTTCATTGAGGTCATTTCACTAATGAGTGCACCGGAAAGAGTTTCCTAATCCATCTGTGAGGGTGGCAACTGAAAGAGAATTTTAAAGCTGACAGAATAGGCGAGGAAAGGCATAGGAGATTTCCACACCCAGTAAGGAAGCCTTTCCCGAAATGGAAGAAAGAAACGAGCAAACAGAGACACCGGTAGCCCGCCAGGATCAGAGTCTGCCCCCGAGAGAAAGTACCCTGACCAGGTTCACCCGTGGGTGGGTGGCGAGCTAGCGGCATTCAGAAGAGCGAGGCCCGCAGTCTGTGCAGAAGACACCTGCACTCGGGTGTGTGTGGCGGCACGATTCACAAGCAGCTCCAGATGTTAAGCCAAGGAGAAGCCAGGGAGTTCCCAACGCCCCAGGTGTCCTCAGCCCACGACTGGCTGCTGGGGGAATGCGAAGCCCGGCTCCTTGTCTCAGAGCGGGACAACCAGGAGGTGTGACGTACACCCCGGGGTTCCCAGGAGGATCAGGCTGAAGCTGGGACTTGGCCTGAAAGTGTCCCCTCGCACGGCCACCCCCTTCCCCTTCCTGCTCCTCTACTCCTGGTGCCCCTCCATCCAGGGGCCAGACCTTAAAGAGTCACCCGCAAGAGAATCCTGGTCCCAAAGGAGCCTTCTGGGGGACCCGTGCTGAGAGAGGTTGTGGGCATGGCCCGCTGGGGCTCTGCCCGACCCAGGGCTGAGAGATGCAACCTCCCAGCTCTGGGTCCCTGCAGGGGAAGCATTGGCAAGCACAGGGCCAGTCCTCCAAAGGCCCAGGTGCAGGGAGCCCAGGCCAAGCAGCCTGTGGAAGAAGCCACCCCGGGAACACGACTGCAGGCCACGGCCCTTCCCACCTCCTCCTCCTCCTCCTCCTCCTGCTCCTCCACCCCCCCCCCGACCTCGCACCCCCACCCCCGACATGGCGCAGGGCTCAGAGACACCTCAGACACTTGCTACCCAAAGTGCAAAGGGCATCAGTTGCTCCTCCAAACCCCCCCCCCCGCCCAGCAGACCGCGTTGTCCAGCCAGCCCCCGGGCCTCCCTGGGGTGCCCAGCACAAAAGTGCAGACAACCACCGGACCCTCAATCTCAGTTTTCGGATGTTTTTGCCACTCTAAGGACCCGCAGGCCAGCTGGGCCTTCTGGCAGGACAGAGAGCCCCGGAATCCGACGTGGAGAGCTGGGTGTACGTCCCCATGAGGAGGCGGTCCCCACCTCCGCGGCTCTCCCCTTGCGGGGGGGAAAAGCAGCCACGGGGCCTCAGAGAAGACACCAGGCTGGGCGCCCGCCCCACAGTGGGGGCACGTCACCCGCAGGCCACTTAGCGACGGCCGCCGGCCGGCGGACGGTTGGGTGGCGCGAGACGCTGCGGCCGCCCTGCTACCGGGTTCCTGGGAGGGCGTCCTGGAACCAGCGTCCACACCAAGCCCTTGGAAGGCCCAGGCGACGGAGGAGCCCCGTCAGGCAGGGGCCGAGGACGGTGACGGCCCGGGCGGGGAGGAGCGTGTCAGGCAGGGGCAGAGGACGGTGACAGGTGACAGGCCGGGCGGGAAGGAGTCAGTCAGGCAGGGGCCGAGGAGGAGACGGGGCTGGGTAAGGGTTAGGGTTAGAGTCAGGGCACAAGTCACAATCGCAAAGACCTGGAAGCGACCCGAGTGCCCATCGACCCACGAGTGCGTAAATGAAATGTGGCGCGTGGACACCACGGAGTGCTATTCAGCTAGGAGGAGCAGCGGTGAGAGGGCACCTCTCGTGGTTCTCCTGGCCAGAGCTGGAACCCGTTCCAGTAAGCCAGGTAGCCCAAGAATGGACACACGAGCACCACGTGCTCGCGCTCACCAGCAAATGGGTACGAACCGACGGACACCCAAGTGGACACAGAGGAATCACCTTCATCGGGTGGGTGTCGGGCGGGTGGGGGGAGGGGATGGGCATACACCTCCATTAGGAATGGGGTGGGTGCGCACCGACTGGGGGATGGGCGCACTTGAGGCTCTGACCCGAGGGGGGAGGCTGGGAGAGGGCAACGTACCCGACCTTAACATTGGTACCCCCACAATACGCTGGAACAACATCAGAGGTTAATGAATAAGAACACAGGGGGGAGGGGGGCACGGGCAACACATGTCACCTTAATACTTGGACTCCCATCATCTGCTTGAAAAGAGAGAGAAAAGAAAATGCAATCATAGAGATAAGAGACACTTTTTAAACATAATGAATCCGAAGAGAAAAGTAAAAGGAGGCCTGTGGAGCAGGTCTGGGTGTGACTCCGGATCCCCCAACATCAGGTGCCACCACCAAAGATTCCTACGTGTAGCCCATAGAACCCCAAAAGCAACGGGACGAGTTCTGGTCACATACTCCCTCAAAATGACATCCTGGCCTTCTTCTGGAACTCCCTCCTCTCTCAGACTCTCAAGGTTTCCTCCAGCGTGTCGGTTCCCACAGAGCAGACCTTTGGTCTGAGACCTGACAGTCCAGAAGCCACGCATGCTGCCGCGTGACGGCGGTGTCGCGGCTTGGGACAAGAGGAGGCCCCACGGTGCGGGCTGGGGCGCCAGGCACCGCGGCGGGCGCTGAGGGTGGGGGTGACCCCCGCCCCGGGCCGCCGCCTCGCTCCCAGAGAGGGGACAGAACAAGAGGCAAAACAAAACAAAAAAAAAAAAAAAAAAGAAGCCTACGGCACCCGGTATTCCCAGGCGGTCTCCCATCCAAGTACTAACCAGGCCCGACCCTGCTTAGCTTCCGAGACCAGACGAGATCGGGCGCGTTCAGGGTGGTGTGGCCCTAGACGGCGGAGGGCGCCCCTGCCCCGCTCAAGAAGCCGAGCCTCTCTGCGCTTCCCCGCCGCCTCCTCCCGCCCCAGGCCCCGCGCCGGCGCTGACTCGCACCGGGCGGGCCTGTTGAGTTCACCGGCCGGGTCCGGCGGGCTCCGAGGGACGGGGGTGACAGGCGGGGTGGGGCGGGGCGGGCAGGGAGCGGCGGGCCGGGGTGGGGGGCTGTCTCTCTATACACACACACACACACACACACACACACACACACTCACACTCACACTCACTCACTCACACTCACACAAGATGCGCCTCCACGGCTGGACTCGCCAAGGTGGAGACCTTCCAGCCCCCTTCCTCTCCTCGCCTGGCCCACCCCCAGCTCGTGGCCGCCCCCGCCGCCGCCGCCGCCGATTGCGCACGCGCGGGTCGCCCGCCCTTTGACCCCAGGCAGGGGCCGCCCTCCCCGACAACCCCTTTCAGCTGCGCCCCCCACCCTGTGGGTGGGCTGCCGCCTATTCCCCCGGGCCCGGGCTGGGGCACAGCGCATGGGGGAGGGGAGCGAGTGTATGGGGCGTCTCTCTCTCTCTCTAGGGATGTGTCCCATGGGTGGGGTGGCGTGGTTAGTGGGGCGCTGAAGAAATCAGTCCCCTCCATCTCCTACCTCTGGAAAACGCCCAAGCCCTTGGAGAACTGCCGGCAACGCGACCGTGGGGGCCGGGACCCTCCTCTGTGTCCTCCTGTGGCCCAGTCCAAGGGGCCTGGGCCTGGCCGGGGCTGCATTGGACCCCGACCACCCTGGCGTGTGGACTCGCTAAAAATCGGCGATTAGATATTGGATTCCAGCTTCATTGAGGTCATTTCACTAATGAGTGCACCGGAAAGAGTTTCCTAATCCATCTGTGAGGGTGGCAACTGAAAGAGAATTTTAAAGCTGACAGAATAGGCGAGGAAAGGCATAGGAGATTTCCACACCCAGTAAGGAAGCCTTTCCCGAAATGGAAGAAAGAAACGAGCAAACAGAGACACCGGTAGCCCGCCAGGATCAGAGTCTGCCCCCGAGAGAAAGTACCCTGACCAGGTTCCCCCGTGGGTGGGTGGCGAGCTAGCGGCATTCAGAAGAGCGAGGCCCGCAGTCTGTGCAGAAGACACCTGCACTCGGGTGTGTGTGGCGGCACGATTCACAAGCAGCTCCAGATGTTAAGCCAAGGAGAAGCCAGGGAGTTCCCAACGCCCCAGGTGTCCTCAGCCCACGACTGGCTGCTGGGGGAATGCGAAGCCCGGCTCCTTGTCTCAGAGCGGGACAACCAGGAGGTGTGACGTACACCCCGGGGTTCCCAGGAGGATCAGGCTGAAGCTGGGACTTGGCCTGAAAGTGTCCCCTCGCACGGCCACCCCCTTCCCCTTCCTGCTCCTCTACTCCTGGTGCCCCTCCATCCAGGGGCCAGACCTTAAAGAGTCACCCGCAAGAGAATCCTGGTCCCAAAGGAGCCTTCTGGGGGACCCGTGCTGAGAGAGGTTGTGGGCATGGCCCGCTGGGGCTCTGCCCGACCCAGGGCTGAGAGATGCAACCTCCCAGCTCTGGGTCCCTGCAGGGGAAGCGTTGGCAAGCACAGGGCCAGTCCTCCAAAGGCCCAGGTGCAGGGAGCCCAGGCCAAGCAGCCTGTGGAAGAAGCCACCCCGGGAACACGACTGCAGGCCACGGCCCTTCCCACCTCCTCCTCCTCCTCCTCCTCCTGCTCCTCCACCCCCCCCCCCCCGACCTCCCACCCCCACCCCCGACATGGCGCAGGGCTCAGAGACACCTCAGACACTTGCTACCCAAAGTGCAAAGGGCATCAGTTGCTCCTCCAAACCCCCCCCCCCCGCCCAGCAGACCGCGTTGTCCAGCCAGCCCCCGGGCCTCCCTGGGGTGCCCAGCACAAAAGTGCAGACAACCACCGGACCCTCAATCTCAGTTTTCGGATGTTTTTGCCACTCTAAGGACCCGCAGGCCAGCTGGGCCTTCTGGCAGGACAGAGAGCCCCGGAATCCGACGTGGAGAGCTGGGTGTACGTCCCCACGAGGAGGCGGTCCCCACCTCCGCGGCTCTCCCCTTGCGGGGGGGAAAAGCAGCCACGGGGCCTCAGAGAAGACACCAGGCTGGGCGCCCGCCCCACAGTGGGGGCACGTCCCCCGCAGGCCACTTAGCGCCGGCCGCCGGCCGGCGGACGGTTGGGTGGCGCGAGACGCTGCGGCCGCCCTGCTACCGGGTTCCTGGGAGGGCGTCCTGGAACCAGCGTCCACACCAAGCCCTTGGAAGGCCCAGGCGACGGAGGAGCCCCGTCAGGCAGGGGCCGAGGACGGTGACGGCCCGGGCGGGGAGGAGCGTGTCAGGCAGGGGCAGAGGACGGTGACAGGTGACAGGCCGGGCGGGAAGGAGTCAGTCAGGCAGGGGCCGAGGAGGAGACGGGGCTGGGTAAGGGTTAGGGTTAGAGTCAGGGCACAAGTCACAATCGCAAAGACCTGGAAGCGACCCGAGTGCCCATCGACCCACGAGTGCGTAAATGAAATGTGGCGCGTGGACACCACGGAGTGCTATTCAGCTAGGAGGAGCAGCGGTGAGAGGGCACCTCTCGTGGTTCTCCTGGCCAGAGCTGGAACCCGTTCCAGTAAGCCAGGTAGCCCAAGAATGGACACACGAGCACCACGTGCTCGCGCTCACCAGCAAATGGGTACGAACCGACGGACACCCAAGTGGACACAGAGGAATCACCTTCATCGGGTGGGTGTCGGGCGGGTGGGGGGAGGGGATGGGCATACACCTCCATTAGGAATGGGGTGGGTGCGCACCGACTGGGGGATGGGCGCACTTGAGGCTCTGACCCGAGGGGGGAGGCTGGGAGAGGGCAACGTACCCGACCTTAACATTGGTACCCCCACAATACGCTGGAACAACATCAGAGGTTAATGAATAAGAACACAGGGGGGAGGGGGGCACGGGCAACACATGTCACCTTAATACTTGGACTCCCATCATCTGCTTGAAAAGAGAGAGAAAAGAAAATGCAATCATAGAGATAAGAGACACTTTTTAAACATAATGAATCCGAAGAGAAAAGTAAAAGGAGGCCTGTGGAGCAGGTCTGGGTGTGACTCCGGATCCCCCAACATCAGGTGCCACCACCAAAGATTCCTACGTGTAGCCCATAGAACCCCAAAAGCAACGGGACGAGTTCTGGTCACATACTCCCTCAAAATGACATCCTGGCCTTCTTCTGGAACTCCCTCCCCTCTCAGACTCTCAAGGTTTCCTCCAGCGTGTCGGTTCCCACAGAGCAGACCTTTGGTCTGAGACCTGACAGTCCAGAAGCCACGCATGCTGCCGCGTGACGGCGGTGTCGCGGCTTGGGACAAGAGGAGGCCCCACGGTGCGGGCTGGGGCGCCAGGCACCGCGGCGGGCGCTGAGGGTGGGGGTGACCCCCGCCCCGGGCCGCCGCCTCGCTCCCAGAGAGGGGACAGAACAAGAGGCAAAACAAAACAAAAAACAAAAAAAAAAAGAAGCCTACGGCACCCGGTATTCCCAGGCGGTCTCCCATCCAAGTACTAACCAGGCCCGACCCTGCTTAGCTTCCGAGACCAGACGAGATCGGGCGCGTTCAGGGTGGTGTGGCCCTAGACGGCGGAGGGCGCCCCTGCCCCGCTCAAGAAGCCGAGCCTCTCTGCGCTTCCCCGCCGCCTCCTCCCCCCGCCCCAGGCCACGCGCCGGCGCTGACCCGCACCGGGCGGGACTGTTGAGTTCACCGGCCGGGTCCGGCGGGCTCCGAGGGACGGGGGTGACAGGCGGGGCGGGGCGGGGCGGGCAGGGAGCGGCGGGCCGGGGTGGGGGGCTGTCTCTCTATACACACACACACACACACACACACACACACTCACACTCACACTCACTCACTCACACTCACACAAGATGCGCCTCCACGGCTGGACTCGCCAAGGTGGAGACCTTCCAGCCCCCTTCCTCTCCTCGCCTGGCCCACCCCCAGCTCGTGGCCGCCCCCGCCGCCGCCGATTGCACACGCGCGCAGTCGCCCGCCCTTTGACCCCAGGCAGGGGCCGCCCTCCCCGACAACCCCTTTCAGCTGCGCCCCCCACCCTGTGGGTGGGCTGCCGCCTATTCCCCCGGGCCCGGGCTGGGGCACAGCGCATGGGGGAGGGGAGCGAGTGTATGGGGCGTCTCTCTCTCTCTCTAGGGATGTGTCCCATGGGTGGGGTGGCGTGGTTAGTGGGGCGCTGAAGAAATCAGTCCCCTCCATCTCCTACCTCTGGAAAACGCCCAAGCCCTTGGAGAACTGCCGGCAACGCGACCGTGGGGGCCGGGACCCTCCTCTGTGTCCTCCTGTGGCCCAGTCCAAGGGGCCTGGGCCTGGCCGGGGCTGCATTGGACCCCGACCACCCTGGCGTGTGGACTCGCTAAAAATCGGCGATTAGATATTGGATTCCAGCTTCATTGAGGTCATTTCACTAATGAGTGCACCGGAAAGAGTTTCCTAATCCATCTGTGAGGGTGGCAACTGAAAGAGAATTTTAAAGCTGACAGAATAGGCGAGGAAAGGCATAGGAGATTTCCACACCCAGTAAGGAAGCCTTTCCCGAAATGGAAGAAAGAAACGAGCAAACAGAGACACCGGTAGCCCGCCAGGATCAGAGTCTGCCCCCGAGAGAAAGTACCCTGACCAGGTTCCCCCGTGGGTGGGTGGCGAGCTAGCGGCATTCAGAAGAGCGAGGCCCGCAGTCTGTGCAGAAGACACCTGCACTCGGGTGTGTGTGGCGGCACGATTCACAAGCAGCTCCAGATGTTAAGCCAAGGAGAAGCCAGGGAGTTCCCAACGCCCCAGGTGTCCTCAGCCCACGACTGGCTGCTGGGGGAATGCGAAGCCCGGCTCCTTGTCTCAGAGCGGGACAACCAGGAGGTGTGACGTACACCCCGGGGTTCCCAGGAGGATCAGGCTGAAGCTGGGACTTGGCCTGAAAGTGTCCCCTCGCACGGCCACCCCCTTCCCCTTCCTGCTCCTCTACTCCTGGTGCCCCTCCATCCAGGGGCCAGACCTTAAAGAGTCACCCGCAAGAGAATCCTGGTCCCAAAGGAGCCTTCTGGGGGACCCGTGCTGAGAGAGGTTGTGGGCATGGCCCGCTGGGGCTCTGCCCGACCCAGGGCTGAGAGATGCAACCTCCCAGCTCTGGGTCCCTGCAGGGGAAGCGTTGGCAAGCACAGGGCCAGTCCTCCAAAGGCCCAGGTGCAGGGAGCCCAGGCCAAGCAGCCTGTGGAAGAAGCCACCCCGGGAACACGACTGCAGGCCACGGCCCTTCCCACCTCCTCCTCCTCCTCCTCCTCCTGCTCCTCCACCCCCCCCCCCCCGACCTCCCACCCCCACCCCCGACATGGCGCAGGGCTCAGAGACACCTCAGACACTTGCTACCCAAAGTGCAAAGGGCATCAGTTGCTCCTCCAAACCCCCCCCCCCGCCCAGCAGACCGCGTTGTCCAGCCAGCCCCCGGGCCTCCCTGGGGTGCCCAGCACAAAAGTGCAGACAACCACCGGACCCTCAATCTCAGTTTTCGGATGTTTTTGCCACTCTAAGGACCCGCAGGCCAGCTGGGCCTTCTGGCAGGACAGAGAGCCCCGGAATCCGACGTGGAGAGCTGGGTGTACGTCCCCACGAGGAGGCGGTCCCCACCTCCGCGGCTCTCCCCTTGCGGGGGGGAAAAGCAGCCACGGGGCCTCAGAGAAGACACCAGGCTGGGCGCCCGCCCCACAGTGGGGGCACGTCCCCCGCAGGCCACTTAGCGCCGGCCGCCGGCCGGCGGACGGTTGGGTGGCGCGAGACGCTGCGGCCGCCCTGCTACCGGGTTCCTGGGAGGGCGTCCTGGAACCAGCGTCCACACCAAGCCCTTGGAAGGCCCAGGCGACGGAGGAGCCCCGTCAGGCAGGGGCCGAGGACGGTGACGGCCCGGGCGGGGAGGAGCGTGTCAGGCAGGGGCAGAGGACGGTGACAGGTGACAGGCCGGGCGGGAAGGAGTCAGTCAGGCAGGGGCCGAGGAGGAGACGGGGCTGGGTAAGGGTTAGGGTTAGAGTCAGGGCACAAGTCACAATCGCAAAGACCTGGAAGCGACCCGAGTGCCCATCGACCCACGAGTGCGTAAATGAAATGTGGCGCGTGGACACCACGGAGTGCTATTCAGCTAGGAGGAGCAGCGGTGAGAGGGCACCTCTCGTGGTTCTCCTGGCCAGAGCTGGAACCCGTTCCAGTAAGCCAGGTAGCCCAAGAATGGACACACGAGCACCACGTGCTCGCGCTCACCAGCAAATGGGTACGAACCGACGGACACCCAAGTGGACACAGAGGAATCACCTTCATCGGGTGGGTGTCGGGCGGGTGGGGGGAGGGGATGGGCATACACCTCCATTAGGAATGGGGTGGGTGCGCACCGACTGGGGGATGGGCGCACTTGAGGCTCTGACCCGAGGGGGGAGGCTGGGAGAGGGCAACGTACCCGACCTTAACATTGGTACCCCCACAATACGCTGGAACAACATCAGAGGTTAATGAATAAGAACACAGGGGGGAGGGGGGCACGGGCAACACATGTCACCTTAATACTTGGACTCCCATCATCTGCTTGAAAAGAGAGAGAAAAGAAAATGCAATCATAGAGATAAGAGACACTTTTTAAACATAATGAATCCGAAGAGAAAAGTAAAAGGAGGCCTGTGGAGCAGGTCTGGGTGTGACTCCGGATCCCCCAACATCAGGTGCCACCACCAAAGATTCCTACGTGTAGCCCATAGAACCCCAAAAGCAACGGGACGAGTTCTGGTCACATACTCCCTCAAAATGACATCCTGGCCTTCTTCTGGAACTCCCTCCCCTCTCAGACTCTCAAGGTTTCCTCCAGCGTGTCGGTTCCCACAGAGCAGACCTTTGGTCTGAGACCTGACAGTCCAGAAGCCACGCATGCTGCCGCGTGACGGCGGTGTCGCGGCTTGGGACAAGAGGAGGCCCCACGGTGCGGGCTGGGGCGCCAGGCACCGCGGCGGGCGCTGAGGGTGGGGGTGACCCCCGCCCCGGGCCGCCGCCTCGCTCCCAGAGAGGGGACAGAACAAGAGGCAAAACAAAACAAAAAACAAAAAAAAAAAGAAGCCTACGGCACCCGGTATTCCCAGGCGGTCTCCCATCCAAGTACTAACCAGGCCCGACCCTGCTTAGCTTCCGAGACCAGACGAGATCGGGCGCGTTCAGGGTGGTGTGGCCCTAGACGGCGGAGGGCGCCCCTGCCCCGCTCAAGAAGCCGAGCCTCTCTGCGCTTCCCCGCCGCCTCCTCCCCCCGCCCCAGGCCACGCGCCGGCGCTGACCCGCACCGGGCGGGACTGTTGAGTTCACCGGCCGGGTCCGGCGGGCTCCGAGGGACGGGGGTGACAGGCGGGGCGGGGCGGGGCGGGCAGGGAGCGGCGGGCCGGGGTGGGGGGCTGTCTCTCTATACACACACACACACACACACACACACACACTCACACTCACACTCACTCACTCACACTCACACAAGATGCGCCTCCACGGCTGGACTCGCCAAGGTGGAGACCTTCCAGCCCCCTTCCTCTCCTCGCCTGGCCCACCCCCAGCTCGTGGCCGCCCCCGCCGCCGCCGATTGCACACGCGCGCAGTCGCCCGCCCTTTGACCCCAGGCAGGGGCCGCCCTCCCCGACAACCCCTTTCAGCTGCGCCCCCCACCCTGTGGGTGGGCTGCCGCCTATTCCCCCGGGCCCGGGCTGGGGCACAGCGCATGGGGGAGGGGAGCGAGTGTATGGGGCGTCTCTCTCTCTCTCTAGGGATGTGTCCCATGGGTGGGGTGGCGTGGTTAGTGGGGCGCTGAAGAAATCAGTCCCCTCCATCTCCTACCTCTGGAAAACGCCCAAGCCCTTGGAGAACTGCCGGCAACGCGACCGTGGGGGCCGGGACCCTCCTCTGTGTCCTCCTGTGGCCCAGTCCAAGGGGCCTGGGCCTGGCCGGGGCTGCATTGGACCCCGACCACCCTGGCGTGTGGACTCGCTAAAAATCGGCGATTAGATATTGGATTCCAGCTTCATTGAGGTCATTTCACTAATGAGTGCACCGGAAAGAGTTTCCTAATCCATCTGTGAGGGTGGCAACTGAAAGAGAATTTTAAAGCTGACAGAATAGGCGAGGAAAGGCATAGGAGATTTCCACACCCAGTAAGGAAGCCTTTCCCGAAATGGAAGAAAGAAACGAGCAAACAGAGACACCGGTAGCCCGCCAGGATCAGAGTCTGCCCCCGAGAGAAAGTACCCTGACCAGGTTCCCCCGTGGGTGGGTGGCGAGCTAGCGGCATTCAGAAGAGCGAGGCCCGCAGTCTGTGCAGAAGACACCTGCACTCGGGTGTGTGTGGCGGCACGATTCACAAGCAGCTCCAGATGTTAAGCCAAGGAGAAGCCAGGGAGTTCCCAACGCCCCAGGTGTCCTCAGCCCACGACTGGCTGCTGGGGGAATGCGAAGCCCGGCTCCTTGTCTCAGAGCGGGACAACCAGGAGGTGTGACGTACACCCCGGGGTTCCCAGGAGGATCAGGCTGAAGCTGGGACTTGGCCTGAAAGTGTCCCCTCGCACGGCCACCCCCTTCCCCTTCCTGCTCCTCTACTCCTGGTGCCCCTCCATCCAGGGGCCAGACCTTAAAGAGTCACCCGCAAGAGAATCCTGGTCCCAAAGGAGCCTTCTGGGGGACCCGTGCTGAGAGAGGTTGTGGGCATGGCCCGCTGGGGCTCTGCCCGACCCAGGGCTGAGAGATGCAACCTCCCAGCTCTGGGTCCCTGCAGGGGAAGCGTTGGCAAGCACAGGGCCAGTCCTCCAAAGGCCCAGGTGCAGGGAGCCCAGGCCAAGCAGCCTGTGGAAGAAGCCACCCCGGGAACACGACTGCAGGCCACGGCCCTTCCCACCTCCTCCTCCTCCTCCTCCTCCTGCTCCTCCACCCCCCCCCCGACCTCCCACCCCCACCCCCGACATGGCGCAGGGCTCAGAGACACCTCAGACACTTGCTACCCAAAGTGCAAAGGGCATCAGTTGCTCCTCCAAACCCCCCCCCCCCGCCCAGCAGACCGCGTTGTCCAGCCAGCCCCCGGGCCTCCCTGGGGTGCCCAGCACAAAAGTGCAGACAACCACCGGACCCTCAATCTCAGTTTTCGGATGTTTTTGCCACTCTAAGGACCCGCAGGCCAGCTGGGCCTTCTGGCAGGACAGAGAGCCCCGGAATCCGACGTGGAGAGCTGGGTGTACGTCCCCACGAGGAGGCGGTCCCCACCTCCGCGGCTCTCCCCTTGCGGGGGGGAAAAGCAGCCACGGGGCCTCAGAGAAGACACCAGGCTGGGCGCCCGCCCCACAGTGGGGGCACGTCCCCCGCAAGCCACTTAGCGACGGCCGGCGGACGGTTGGGTGGCGCGAGACGCTGCGGCCGCCCTGCTACCGGGTTCCTGGGAGGGCGTCCTGGAACCAGCGTCCACACCAAGCCCTTGGAAGGCCCAGGCGACGGAGGAGCCCCGTCAGGCAGGGGCCGAGGACGGTGACGGCCCGGGCGGGGAGGAGCGTGTCAGGCAGGGGCAGAGGACGGTGACAGGTGACAGGCCGGGCGGGAAGGAGTCAGTCAGGCAGGGGCCGAGGAGGAGACGGGGCTGGGTAAGGGTTAGGGTTAGAGTCAGGGCACAAGTCACAATCGCAAAGACCTGGAAGCGACCCGAGTGCCCATCGACCCACGAGTGCGTAAATGAAATGTGGCGCGTGGACACCACGGAGTGCTATTCAGCTAGGAGGAGCAGCGGTGAGAGGGCACCTCTCGTGGTTCTCCTGGCCAGAGCTGGAACCCGTTCCAGTAAGCCAGGTAGCCCAAGAATGGACACACGAGCACCACGTGCTCGCGCTCACCAGCAAATGGGTACGAACCGACGGACACCCAAGTGGACACAGAGGAATCACCTTCATCGGGTGGGTGTCGGGCGGGTGGGGGGAGGGGATGGGCATACACCTCCATTAGGAATGGGGTGGGTGCGCACCGACTGGGGGATGGGCGCACTTGAGGCTCTGACCCGAGGGGGGAGGCTGGGAGAGGGCAACGTACCCGACCTTAACATTGGTACCCCCACAATACGCTGGAACAACATCAGAGGTTAATGAATAAGAACACAGGGGGGAGGGGGGCACGGGCAACACATGTCACCTTAATACTTGGACTCCCATCATCTGCTTGAAAAGAGAGAGAAAAGAAAATGCAATCATAGAGATAAGAGACACTTTTTAAACATAATGAATCCGAAGAGAAAAGTAAAAGGAGGCCTGTGGAGCAGGTCTGGGTGTGACTCCGGATCCCCCAACATCAGGTGCCACCACCAAAGATTCCTACGTGTAGCCCATAGAACCCCAAAAGCAACGGGACGAGTTCTGGTCACATACTCCCTCAAAATGACATCCTGGCCTTCTTCTGGAACTCCCTCCCCTCTCAGACTCTCAAGGTTTCCTCCAGCGTGTCGGTTCCCACAGAGCAGACCTTTGGTCTGAGACCTGACAGTCCAGAAGCCACGCATGCTGCCGCGTGACGGCGGTGTCGCGGCTTGGGACAAGAGGAGGCCCCACGGTGCGGGCTGGGGCGCCAGGCACCGCGGCGGGCGCTGAGGGTGGGGGTGACCCCCGCCCCGGGCCGCCGCCTCGCTCCCAGAGAGGGGACAGAACAAGAGGCAAAACAAAACAAAAAACAAAAAAAAAAAGAAGCCTACGGCACCCGGTATTCCCAGGCGGTCTCCCATCCAAGTACTAACCAGGCCCGACCCTGCTTAGCTTCCGAGACCAGACGAGATCGGGCGCGTTCAGGGTGGTGTGGCCCTAGACGGCGGAGGGCGCCCCTGCCCCGCTCAAGAAGCCGAGCCTTTCTGCGCTTCCCCGCCGCCTCCTCCCGCCCCAGGCCCCGCGCCGGCGCTGAACCGCACCGGGCGGGCCTGTTGAGTTCACCGGCCGGGTCCGGCGGGCTCCGAGGGACGGGGGTGACAGGCGGGGCGGGGCGGGGCGGGCAGGGAGCGGCGGGCCGGGGTGGGGGGCTGTCTCTCTATACACACACACACACACACACACTCACTCACTCACACTCACACAAGATGCGCCTCCACGGCTGGACTCGCCAAGGTGGAGACCTTCCAGCCCCCTTCCTCTCCTCGCCTGGCCCACCCCCAGCTCGTGGCCGCCCCCGCCGCCGCCGCCGCCGCCGCCGCCGCCGCCGCCGCCGATTGCGCACGCGCGGGTCGCCCGCCCTTTGACCCCAGGCAGGGGCCGCCCTCCCCGACAACCCCTTTCAGCTGCGCCCCCCACCCTGTGGGTGGGCTGCCGCCTATTCCCCCGGGCCCGCGCTGGGGCACAGCGCATGGGGGAGGGGAGCGAGTGTATGGGGCGTCTCTCTCTCTCTCTAGGGATGTGTCCCATGGGTGGGGTGGCGTGGTTAGTGGGGCGCTGAAGAAATCAGTCCCCTCCATCTCCTACCTCTGGAAAACGCCCAAGCCCTTGGAGAACTGCCGGCAACGCGACCGTGGGGGCCGGGACCCTCCTCTGTGTCCTCCTGTGGCCCAGTCCAAGGGGCCTGGGCCTGGCCGGGGCTGCATTGGACCCCGACCACCCTGGCGTGTGGACTCGCTAAAAATCGGCGATTAGATATTGGATTCCAGCTTCATTGAGGTCATTTCACTAATGAGTGCACCGGAAAGAGTTTCCTAATCCATCTGTGAGGGTGGCAACTGAAAGAGAATTTTAAAGCTGACAGAATAGGCGAGGAAAGGCATAGGAGATTTCCACACCCAGTAAGGAAGCCTTTCCCGAAATGGAAGAAAGAAACGAGCAAACAGAGACACCGGTACCCCGCCAGGATCAGAGTCTGCCCCCGAGAGAAAGTACCCTGACCAGGTTCACCCGTGGGTGGGTGGCGAGCTAGCGGCATTCAGAAGAGCGAGGCCCGCAGTCTGTGCAGAAGACACCTGCACTCGGGTGTGTGTGGCGGCACGATTCACAAGCAGCTCCAGATGTTAAGCCAAGGAGAAGCCAGGGAGTTCCCAACGCCCCAGGTGTCCTCAGCCCACGACTGGCTGCTGGGGGAATGCGAAGCCCGGCTCCTTGTCTCAGAGCGGGACAACCAGGAGGTGTGACGTACACCCCGGGGTTCCCAGGAGGATCAGGCTGAAGCTGGGACTTGGCCTGAAAGTGTCCCCTCGCACGGCCACCCCCTTCCCCTTCCTGCTCCTCTACTCCTGGTGCCCCTCCATCCAGGGGCCAGACCTTAAAGAGTCACCCGCAAGAGAATCCTGGTCCCAAAGGAGCCTTCTGGGGGACCCGTGCTGAGAGAGGTTGTGGGCATGGCCCGCTGGGGCTCTGCCCGACCCAGGGCTGAGAGATGCAACCTCCCAGCTCTGGGTCCCTGCAGGGGAAGCGTTGGCAAGCACAGGGCCAGTCCTCCAAAGGCCCAGGTGCAGGGAGCCCAGGCCAAGCAGCCTGTGGAAGAAGCCACCCCGGGAACACGACTGCAGGCCACGGCCCTTCCCACCTCCTCCTCCTCCTCCTCCTCCTGCTCCTCCACCCCCCCCCCGACCTCCCACCCCCACCCCCGACATGGCGCAGGGCTCAGAGACACCTCAGACACTTGCTACCCAAAGTGCAAAGGGCATCAGTTGCTCCTCCAAACCCCCCCCCCCGCCCAGCAGACCGCGTTGTCCAGCCAGCCCCCGGGCCTCCCTGGGGTGCCCAGCACAAAAGTGCAGACAACCACCGGACCCTCAATCTCAGTTTTCGGATGTTTTTGCCACTCTAAGGACCCGCAGGCCAGCTGGGCCTTCTGGCAGGACAGAGAGCCCCGGAATCCGACGTGGAGAGCTGGGTGTACGTCCCCACGAGGAGGCGGTCCCCACCTCCGCGGCTCTCCCCTTGCGGGGGGGAAAAGCAGCCACGGGGCCTCAGAGAAGACACCAGGCTGGGCGCCCGCCCCACAGTGGGGGCACGTCCCCCGCAGGCCACTTAGCGCCGGCCGCCGGCCGGCGGACGGTTGGGTGGCGCGAGACGCTGCGGCCGCCCTGCTACCGGGTTCCTGGGAGGGCGTCCTGGAACCAGCGTCCACACCAAGCCCTTGGAAGGCCCAGGCGACGGAGGAGCCCCGTCAGGCAGGGGCCGAGGACGGTGACGGCCCGGGCGGGGAGGAGCGTGTCAGGCAGGGGCAGAGGACGGTGACAGGTGACAGGCCGGGCGGGAAGGAGTCAGTCAGGCAGGGGCCGAGGAGGAGACGGGGCTGGGTAAGGGTTAGGGTTAGAGTCAGGGCACAAGTCACAATCGCAAAGACCTGGAAGCGACCCGAGTGCCCATCGACCCACGAGTGCGTAAATGAAATGTGGCGCGTGGACACCACGGAGTGCTATTCAGCTAGGAGGAGCAGCGGTGAGAGGGCACCTCTCGTGGTTCTCCTGGCCAGAGCTGGAACCCGTTCCAGTAAGCCAGGTAGCCCAAGAATGGACACACGAGCACCACGTGCTCGCGCTCACCAGCAAATGGGTACGAACCGACGGACACCCAAGTGGACACAGAGGAATCACCTTCATCGGGTGGGTGTCGGGCGGGTGGGGGGAGGGGATGGGCATACACCTCCATTAGGAATGGGGTGGGTGCGCACCGACTGGGGGATGGGCGCACTTGAGGCTCTGACCCGAGGGGGGAGGCTGGGAGAGGGCAACGTACCCGACCTTAACATTGGTACCCCCACAATACGCTGGAACAACATCAGAGGTTAATGAATAAGAACACAGGGGGGAGGGGGGCACGGGCAACACATGTCACCTTAATACTTGGACTCCCATCATCTGCTTGAAAAGAGAGAGAAAAGAAAATGCAATCATAGAGATAAGAGACACTTTTTAAACATAATGAATCCGAAGAGAAAAGTAAAAGGAGGCCTGTGGAGCAGGTCTGGGTGTGACTCCGGATCCCCCAACATCAGGTGCCACCACCAAAGATTCCTACGTGTAGCCCATAGAACCCCAAAAGCAACGGGACGAGTTCTGGTCACATACTCCCTCAAAATGACATCCTGGCCTTCTTCTGGAACTCCCTCCCCTCTCAGACTCTCAAGGTTTCCTCCAGCGTGTCGGTTCCCACAGAGCAGACCTTTGGTCTGAGACCTGACAGTCCAGAAGCCACGCATGCTGCCGCGTGACGGCGGTGTCGCGGCTTGGGACAAGAGGAGGCCCCACGGTGCGGGCTGGGGCGCCAGGCACCGCGGCGGGCGCTGAGGGTGGGGGTGACCCCCGCCCCGGGCCGCCGCCTCGCTCCCAGAGAGGGGACAGAACAAGAGGCAAAACAAAACAAAAAACAAAAAAAAAAAGAAGCCTACGGCACCCGGTATTCCCAGGCGGTCTCCCATCCAAGTACTAACCAGGCCCGACCCTGCTTAGCTTCCGAGACCAGACGAGATCGGGCGCGTTCAGGGTGGTGTGGCCCTAGACGGCGGAGGGCGCCCCTGCCCCGCTCAAGAAGCCGAGCCTCTCTGCGCTTCCCCGCCGCCTCCTCCCCCCGCCCCAGGCCACGCGCCGGCGCTGACCCGCACCGGGCGGGACTGTTGAGTTCACCGGCCGGGTCCGGCGGGCTCCGAGGGACGGGGGTGACAGGCGGGGCGGGGCGGGGCGGGCAGGGAGCGGCGGGCCGGGGTGGGGGGCTGTCTCTCTATACACACACACACACACACACACACACACACACTCACACTCACACTCACTCACTCACACTCACACAAGATGCGCCTCCACGGCTGGACTCGCCAAGGTGGAGACCTTCCAGCCCCCTTCCTCTCCTCGCCTGGCCCACCCCCAGCTCGTGGCCGCCCCCGCCGCCACCGATTGCACACGCGCGCAGTCGCCCGCCCTTTGACCCCAGGCAGGGGCCGCCCTCCCCGACAACCCCTTTCAGCTGCGCCCCCCACCCTGTGGGTGGGCTGCCGCCTATTCCCCCGGGCCCGGGCTGGGGCACAGCGCATGGGGGAGGGGAGCGAGTGTATGGGGCGTCTCTCTCTCTCTCTAGGGATGTGTCCCATGGGTGGGGTGGCGTGGTTAGTGGGGCGCTGAAGAAATCAGTCCCCTCCATCTCCTACCTCTGGAAAACGCCCAAGCCCTTGGAGAACTGCCGGCAACGCGACCGTGGGGGCCGGGACCCTCCTCTGTGTCCTCCTGTGGCCCAGTCCAAGGGGCCTGGGCCTGGCCGGGGCTGCATTGGACCCCGACCACCCTGGCGTGTGGACTCGCTAAAAATCGGCGATTAGATATTGGATTCCAGCTTCATTGAGGTCATTTCACTAATGAGTGCACCGGAAAGAGTTTCCTAATCCATCTGTGAGGGTGGCAACTGAAAGAGAATTTTAAAGCTGACAGAATAGGCGAGGAAAGGCATAGGAGATTTCCACACCCAGTAAGGAAGCCTTTCCCGAAATGGAAGAAAGAAACGAGCAAACAGAGACACCGGTAGCCCGCCAGGATCAGAGTCTGCCCCCGAGAGAAAGTACCCTGACCAGGTTCCCCCGTGGGTGGGTGGCGAGCTAGCGGCATTCAGAAGAGCGAGGCCCGCAGTCTGTGCAGAAGACACCTGCACTCGGGTGTGTGTGGCGGCACGATTCACAAGCAGCTCCAGATGTTAAGCCAAGGAGAAGCCAGGGAGTTCCCAACGCCCCAGGTGTCCTCAGCCCACGACTGGCTGCTGGGGGAATGCGAAGCCCGGCTCCTTGTCTCAGAGCGGGACAACCAGGAGGTGTGACGTACACCCCGGGGTTCCCAGGAGGATCAGGCTGAAGCTGGGACTTGGCCTGAAAGTGTCCCCTCGCACGGCCACCCCCTTCCCCTTCCTGCTCCTCTACTCCTGGTGCCCCTCCATCCAGGGGCCAGACCTTAAAGAGTCACCCGCAAGAGAATCCTGGTCCCAAAGGAGCCTTCTGGGGGACCCGTGCTGAGAGAGGTTGTGGGCATGGCCCGCTGGGGCTCTGCCCGACCCAGGGCTGAGAGATGCAACCTCCCAGCTCTGGGTCCCTGCAGGGGAAGCGTTGGCAAGCACAGGGCCAGTCCTCCAAAGGCCCAGGTGCAGGGAGCCCAGGCCAAGCAGCCTGTGGAAGAAGCCACCCCGGGAACACGACTGCAGGCCACGGCCCTTCCCACCTCCTCCTCCTCCTCCTCCTCCTGCTCCTCCACCCCCCCCCCCCCGACCTCCCACCCCCACCCCCGACATGGCGCAGGGCTCAGAGACACCTCAGACACTTGCTACCCAAAGTGCAAAGGGCATCAGTTGCTCCTCCAAACCCCCCCCCCCCGCCCAGCAGACCGCGTTGTCCAGCCAGCCCCCGGGCCTCCCTGGGGTGCCCAGCACAAAAGTGCAGACAACCACCGGACCCTCAATCTCAGTTTTCGGATGTTTTTGCCACTCTAAGGACCCGCAGGCCAGCTGGGCCTTCTGGCAGGACAGAGAGCCCCGGAATCCGACGTGGAGAGCTGGGTGTACGTCCCCACGAGGAGGCGGTCCCCACCTCCGCGGCTCTCCCCTTGCGGGGGGGAAAAGCAGCCACGGGGCCTCAGAGAAGACACCAGGCTGGGCGCCCGCCCCACAGTGGGGGCACGTCCCCCGCAGGCCACTTAGCGCCGGCCGCCGGCCGGCGGACGGTTGGGTGGCGCGAGACGCTGCGGCCGCCCTGCTACCGGGTTCCTGGGAGGGCGTCCTGGAACCAGCGTCCACACCAAGCCCTTGGAAGGCCCAGGCGACGGAGGAGCCCCGTCAGGCAGGGGCCGAGGACGGTGACGGCCCGGGCGGGGAGGAGCGTGTCAGGCAGGGGCAGAGGACGGTGACAGGTGACAGGCCGGGCGGGAAGGAGTCAGTCAGGCAGGGGCCGAGGAGGAGACGGGGCTGGGTAAGGGTTAGGGTTAGAGTCAGGGCACAAGTCACAATCGCAAAGACCTGGAAGCGACCCGAGTGCCCATCGACCCACGAGTGCGTAAATGAAATGTGGCGCGTGGACACCACGGAGTGCTATTCAGCTAGGAGGAGCAGCGGTGAGAGGGCACCTCTCGTGGTTCTCCTGGCCAGAGCTGGAACCCGTTCCAGTAAGCCAGGTAGCCCAAGAATGGACACACGAGCACCACGTGCTCGCGCTCACCAGCAAATGGGTACGAACCGACGGACACCCAAGTGGACACAGAGGAATCACCTTCATCGGGTGGGTGTCGGGCGGGTGGGGGGAGGGGATGGGCATACACCTCCATTAGGAATGGGGTGGGTGCGCACCGACTGGGGGATGGGCGCACTTGAGGCTCTGACCCGAGGGGGGAGGCTGGGAGAGGGCAACGTACCCGACCTTAACATTGGTACCCCCACAATACGCTGGAACAACATCAGAGGTTAATGAATAAGAACACAGGGGGGAGGGGGGCACGGGCAACACATGTCACCTTAATACTTGGACTCCCATCATCTGCTTGAAAAGAGAGAGAAAAGAAAATGCAATCATAGAGATAAGAGACACTTTTTAAACATAATGAATCCGAAGAGAAAAGTAAAAGGAGGCCTGTGGAGCAGGTCTGGGTGTGACTCCGGATCCCCCAACATCAGGTGCCACCACCAAAGATTCCTACGTGTAGCCCATAGAACCCCAAAAGCAACGGGACGAGTTCTGGTCACATACTCCCTCAAAATGACATCCTGGCCTTCTTCTGGAACTCCCTCCCCTCTCAGACTCTCAAGGTTTCCTCCAGCGTGTCGGTTCCCACAGAGCAGACCTTTGGTCTGAGACCTGACAGTCCAGAAGCCACGCATGCTGCCGCGTGACGGCGGTGTCGCGGCTTGGGACAAGAGGAGGCCCCACGGTGCGGGCTGGGGCGCCAGGCACCGCGGCGGGCGCTGAGGGTGGGGGTGACCCCCGCCCCGGGCCGCCGCCTCGCTCCCAGAGAGGGGACAGAACAAGAGGCAAAACAAAACAAAAAACAAAAAAAAAAAGAAGCCTACGGCACCCGGTATTCCCAGGCGGTCTCCCATCCAAGTACTAACCAGGCCCGACCCTGCTTAGCTTCCGAGACCAGACGAGATCGGGCGCGTTCAGGGTGGTGTGGCCCTAGACGGCGGAGGGCGCCCCTGCCCCGCTCAAGAAGCCGAGCCTCTCTGCGCTTCCCCGCCGCCTCCTCCCGCCCCAGGCCCCGCGCCGGCGCTGACCCGCACCGGGCGGGCCTGTTGAGTTCACCGGCCGGGTCCGGCGGGCTCCGAGGGACGGGGGTGACAGGCGGGGCGGGGCGGGGCGGGCAGGGAGCGGCGGGCCGGGGTGGGGGGCTGTCTCTCTATACACACACACACACACACACACACACACACACTCACACTCACTCACTCACACTCACACAAGATGCGCCTCCACGGCTGGACTCGCCAAGGTGGAGACCTTCCAGCCCCCTTCCTCTCCTCGCCTGGCCCACCCCCAGCTCGTGGCCGCCGCCGCCGCCGCCGCCGCCGCCGCCGATTGCGCACGCGCGGGTCGCCCGCCCTTTGACCCCAGGCAGGGGCCGCCCTCCCCGACAACCCCTTTCAGCTGTGCCCCCCACCCTGTGGGTGGGCTGCCGCCTATTCCCCCGGGCCCGGGCTGGGGCACAGCGCATGGGGGAGGGGAGCGAGTGTATGGGGCGTCTCTCTCTCTCTCTAGGGATGTGTCCCATGGGTGGGGTGGCGTGGTTAGTGGGGCGCTGAAGAAATCAGTCCCCTCCATCTCCTACCTCTGGAAAACGCCCAAGCCCTTGGAGAACTGCCGGCAACGCGACCGTGGGGGCCGGGACCCTCCTCTGTGTCCTCCTGTGGCCCAGTCCAAGGGGCCTGGGCCTGGCCGGGGCTGCATTGGACCCCGACCACCCTGGCGTGTGGACTCGCTAAAAATCGGCGATTAGATATTGGATTCCAGCTTCATTGAGGTCATTTCACTAATGAGTGCACCGGAAAGAGTTTCCTAATCCATCTGTGAGGGTGGCAACTGAAAGAGAATTTTAAAGCTGACAGAATAGGCGAGGAAAGGCATAGGAGATTTCCACACCCAGTAAGGAAGCCTTTCCCGAAATGGAAGAAAGAAACGAGCAAACAGAGACACCGGTAGCCCGCCAGGATCAGAGTCTGCCCCCGAGAGAAAGTACCCTGACCAGGTTCCCCCGTGGGTGGGTGGCGAGCTAGCGGCATTCAGAAGAGCGAGGCCCGCAGTCTGTGCAGAAGACACCTGCACTCGGGTGTGTGTGGCGGCACGATTCACAAGCAGCTCCAGATGTTAAGCCAAGGAGAAGCCAGGGAGTTCCCAACGCCCCAGGTGTCCTCAGCCCACGACTGGCTGCTGGGGGAATGCGAAGCCCGGCTCCTTGTCTCAGAGCGGGACAACCAGGAGGTGTGACGTACACCCCGGGGTTCCCAGGAGGATCAGGCTGAAGCTGGGACTTGGCCTGAAAGTGTCCCCTCGCACGGCCACCCCCTTCCCCTTCCTGCTCCTCTACTCCTGGTGCCCCTCCATCCAGGGGCCAGACCTTAAAGAGTCACCCGCAAGAGAATCCTGGTCCCAAAGGAGCCTTCTGGGGGACCCGTGCTGAGAGAGGTTGTGGGCATGGCCCGCTGGGGCTCTGCCCGACCCAGGGCTGAGAGATGCAACCTCCCAGCTCTGGGTCCCTGCAGGGGAAGCGTTGGCAAGCACAGGGCCAGTCCTCCAAAGGCCCAGGTGCAGGGAGCCCAGGCCAAGCAGCCTGTGGAAGAAGCCACCCCGGGAACACGACTGCAGGCCACGGCCCTTCCCACCTCCTCCTCCTCCTCCTCCTCCTGCTCCTCCACCCCCCCCCCCCGACCTCCCACCCCCACCCCCGACATGGCGCAGGGCTCAGAGACACCTCAGACACTTGCTACCCAAAGTGCAAAGGGCATCAGTTGCTCCTCCAAACCCCCCCCCCCCGCCCAGCAGACCGCGTTGTCCAGCCAGCCCCCGGGCCTCCCTGGGGTGCCCAGCACAAAAGTGCAGACAACCACCGGACCCTCAATCTCAGTTTTCGGATGTTTTTGCCACTCTAAGGACCCGCAGGCCAGCTGGGCCTTCTGGCAGGACAGAGAGCCCCGGAATCCGACGTGGAGAGCTGGGTGTACGTCCCCACGAGGAGGCGGTCCCCACCTCCGCGGCTCTCCCCTTGCGGGGGGGAAAAGCAGCCACGGGGCCTCAGAGAAGACACCAGGCTGGGCGCCCGCCCCACAGTGGGGGCACGTCCCCCGCAGGGCACTTAGCGCCGGCCGCCGGCCGGCGGACGGTTGGGTGGCGCGAGACGCTGCGGCCGCCCTGCTACCGGGTTCCTGGGAGGGCGTCCTGGAACCAGCGTCCACACCAAGCCCTTGGAAGGCCCAGGCGACGGAGGAGCCCCGTCAGGCAGGGGCCGAGGACGGTGACGGCCCGGGCGGGGAGGAGCGTGTCAGGCAGGGGCAGAGGACGGTGACAGGTGACAGGCCGGGCGGGAAGGAGTCAGTCAGGCAGGGGCCGAGGAGGAGACGGGGCTGGGTAAGGGTTAGGGTTAGAGTCAGGGCACAAGTCACAATCGCAAAGACCTGGAAGCGACCCGAGTGCCCATCGACCCACGAGTGCGTAAATGAAATGTGGCGCGTGGACACCACGGAGTGCTATTCAGCTAGGAGGAGCAGCGGTGAGAGGGCACCTCTCGTGGTTCTCCTGGCCAGAGCTGGAACCCGTTCCAGTAAGCCAGGTAGCCCAAGAATGGACACACGAGCACCACGTGCTCGCGCTCACCAGCAAATGGGTACGAACCGACGGACACCCAAGTGGACACAGAGGAATCACCTTCATCGGGTGGGTGTCGGGCGGGTGGGGGGAGGGGATGGGCATACACCTCCATTAGGAATGGGGTGGGTGCGCACCGACTGGGGGATGGGCGCACTTGAGGCTCTGACCCGAGGGGGGAGGCTGGGAGAGGGCAACGTACCCGACCTTAACATTGGTACCCCCACAATACGCTGGAACAACATCAGAGGTTAATGAATAAGAACACAGGGGGGAGGGGGGCACGGGCAACACATGTCACCTTAATACTTGGACTCCCATCATCTGCTTGAAAAGAGAGAGAAAAGAAAATGCAATCATAGAGATAAGAGACACTTTTTAAACATAATGAATCCGAAGAGAAAAGTAAAAGGAGGCCTGTGGAGCAGGTCTGGGTGTGACTCCGGATCCCCCAACATCAGGTGCCACCACCAAAGATTCCTACGTGTAGCCCATAGAACCCCAAAAGCAACGGGACGAGTTCTGGTCACATACTCCCTCAAAATGACATCCTGGCCTTCTTCTGGAACTCCCTCCTCTCTCAGACTCTCAAGGTTTCCTCCAGCGTGTCGGTTCCCACAGAGCAGACCTTTGGTCTGAGACCTGACAGTCCAGAAGCCACGCATGCTGCCGCGTGACGGCGGTGTCGCGGCTTGGGACAAGAGGAGGCCCCACGGTGCGGGCTGGGGCGCCAGGCACCGCGGCGGGCGCTGAGGGTGGGGGTGACCCCCGCCCCGGGCCGCCGCCTCGCTCCCAGAGAGGGGACAGAACAAGAGGCAAAACAAAACAAAAAACAAAAAAAAAAAGAAGCCTACGGCACCCGGTATTCCCAGGCGGTCTCCCATCCAAGTACTAACCAGGCCCGACCCTGCTTAGCTTCCGAGACCAGACGAGATCGGGCGCGTTCAGGGTGGTGTGGCCCTAGACGGCGGAGGGCGCCCCTGCCCCGCTCAAGAAGCCGAGCCTCTCTGCGCTTCCCCGCCGCCTCCTCCCCCCGCCCCAGGCCCCGCGCCGGCGCTGACCCGCACCGGGCGGGACTGTTGAGTTCACCGGCCGGGTCCGGCGGGCTCCGAGGGACGGGGGTGACAGGCGGGGCGGGGCGGGGCGGGCAGGGAGCGGCGGGCCGGGGTGGGGGGCTGTCTCTCTATACACACACACACACACACACACACACACACTCACACTCACACTCACACTCACTCACTCACACTCACACAAGATGCGCCTCCATGGCTGGACTCGCCAAGGTGGAGACCTTCCAGCCCCCTTCCTCTCCTCGCCTGGCCCACCCCCAGCTCGTGGCCGCCCCCGCCGCCGCCGCCGCCGATTGCGCACGCGCGGGTCGCCCGCCCTTTGACCCCAGGCAGGGGCCGCCCTCCCCGACAACCCCTTTCAGCTGCGCCCCCCACCCTGTGGGTGGGCTGCCGCCTATTCCCCCGGGCCCGGGCTGGGGCACAGCGCATGGGGGAGGGGAGCGAGTGTATGGGGCGTCTCTCTCTCTCTCTAGGGATGTGTCCCATGGGTGGGGTGGCGTGGTTAGTGGGGCGCTGAAGAAATCAGTCCCCTCCATCTCCTACCTCTGGAAAACGCCCAAGCCCTTGGAGAACTGCCGGCAACGTGACCGTGGGGGCCGGGACCCTCCTCTGTGTCCTCCTGTGGCCCAGTCCAAGGGGCCTGGGCCTGGCCGGGGCTGCATTGGACCCCGACCACCCTGGCGTGTGGACTCGCTAAAAATCGGCGATTAGATATTGGATTCCAGCTTCATTGAGGTCATTTCACTAATGAGTGCACCGGAAAGAGTTTCCTAATCCATCTGTGAGGGTGGCAACTGAAAGAGAATTTTAAAGCTGACAGAATAGGCGAGGAAAGGCATAGGAGATTTCCACACCCAGTAAGGAAGCCTTTCCCGAAATGGAAGAAAGAAACGAGCAAACAGAGACACCGGTAGCCCGCCAGGATCAGAGTCTGCCCCCGAGAGAAAGTACCCTGACCAGGTTCACCCGTGGGTGGGTGGCGAGCTAGCGGCATTCAGAAGAGCGAGGCCCGCAGTCTGTGCAGAAGACACCTGCACTCGGGTGTGTGTGGCGGCACGATTCACAAGCAGCTCCAGATGTTAAGCCAAGGAGAAGCCAGGGAGTTCCCAACGCCCCAGGTGTCCTCAGCCCACGACTGGCTGCTGGGGGAATGCGAAGCCCGGCTCCTTGTCTCAGAGCGGGACAACCAGGAGGTGTGACGTACACCCCGGGGTTCCCAGGAGGATCAGGCTGAAGCTGGGACTTGGCCTGAAAGTGTCCCCTCGCACGGCCACCCCCTTCCCCTTCCTGCTCCTCTACTCCTGGTGCCCCTCCATCCAGGGGCCAGACCTTAAAGAGTCACCCGCAAGAGAATCCTGGTCCCAAAGGAGCCTTCTGGGGGACCCGTGCTGAGAGAGGTTGTGGGCATGGCCCGCTGGGGCTCTGCCCGACCCAGGGCTGAGAGATGCAACCTCCCAGCTCTGGGTCCCTGCAGGGGAAGCGTTGGCAAGCACAGGGCCAGTCCTCCAAAGGCCCAGGTGCAGGGAGCCCAGGCCAAGCAGCCTGTGGAAGAAGCCACCCCGGGAACACGACTGCAGGCCACGGCCCTTCCCACCTCCTCCTCCTCCTCCTCCTCCTGCTCCTCCACCCCCCCCCCCGACCTCCCACCCCCACCCCCGACATGGCGCAGGGCTCAGAGACACCTCAGACACTTGCTACCCAAAGTGCAAAGGGCATCAGTTGCTCCTCCAAACCCCCCCCCCCCCGCCCAGCAGACCGCGTTGTCCAGCCAGCCCCCGGGCCTCCCTGGGGTGCCCAGCACAAAAGTGCAGACAACCACCGGACCCTCAATCTCAGTTTTCGGATGTTTTTGCCACTCTAAGGACCCGCAGGCCAGCTGGGCCTTCTGGCAGGACAGAGAGCCCCGGAATCCGACGTGGAGAGCTGGGTGTACGTCCCCACGAGGAGGCGGTCCCCACCTCCGCGGCTCTCCCCTTGCGGGGGGGAAAAGCAGCCACGGGGCCTCAGAGAAGACACCAGGCTGGGCGCCCGCCCCACAGTGGGGGCACGTCCCCCGCAGGCCACTTAGCGCCGGCCGCCGGCCGGCGGACGGTTGGGTGGCGCGAGACGCTGCGGCCGCCCTGCTACCGGGTTCCTGGGAGGGCGTCCTGGAACCAGCGTCCACACCAAGCCCTTGGAAGGCCCAGGCGACGGAGGAGCCCCGTCAGGCAGGGGCCGAGGACGGTGACGGCCCGGGCGGGGAGGAGCGTGTCAGGCAGGGGCAGAGGACGGTGACAGGTGACAGGCCGGGCGGGAAGGAGTCAGTCAGGCAGGGGCCGAGGAGGAGACGGGGCTGGGTAAGGGTTAGGGTTAGAGTCAGGGCACAAGTCACAATCGCAAAGACCTGGAAGCGACCCGAGTGCCCATCGACCCACGAGTGCGTAAATGAAATGTGGCGCGTGGACACCACGGAGTGCTATTCAGCTAGGAGGAGCAGCGGTGAGAGGGCACCTCTCGTGGTTCTCCTGGCCAGAGCTGGAACCCGTTCCAGTAAGCCAGGTAGCCCAAGAATGGACACACGAGCACCACGTGCTCGCGCTCACCAGCAAATGGGTACGAACCGACGGACACCCAAGTGGACACAGAGGAATCACCTTCATCGGGTGGGTGTCGGGCGGGTGGGGGGAGGGGATGGGCATACACCTCCATTAGGAATGGGGTGGGTGCGCACCGACTGGGGGATGGGCGCACTTGAGGCTCTGACCCGAGGGGGGAGGCTGGGAGAGGGCAACGTACCCGACCTTAACATTGGTACCCCCACAATACGCTGGAACAACATCAGAGGTTAATGAATAAGAACACAGGGGGGAGGGGGGCACGGGCAACACATGTCACCTTAATACTTGGACTCCCATCATCTGCTTGAAAAGAGAGAGAAAAGAAAATGCAATCATAGAGATAAGAGACACTTTTTAAACATAATGAATCCGAAGAGAAAAGTAAAAGGAGGCCTGTGGAGCAGGTCTGGGTGTGACTCCGGATCCCCCAACATCAGGTGCCACCACCAAAGATTCCTACGTGTAGCCCATAGAACCCCAAAAGCAACGGGACGAGTTCTGGTCACATACTCCCTCAAAATGACATCCTGGCCTTCTTCTGGAACTCCCTCCTCTCTCAGACTCTCAAGGTTTCCTCCAGCGTGTCGGTTCCCACAGAGCAGACCTTTGGTCTGAGACCTGACAGTCCAGAAGCCACGCATGCTGCCGCGTGACGGCGGTGTCGCGGCTTGGGACAAGAGGAGGCCCCACGGTGCGGGCTGGGGCGCCAGGCACCGCGGCGGGCGCTGAGGGTGGGGGTGACCCCCGCCCCGGGCCGCCGCCTCGCTCCCAGAGAGGGGACAGAACAAGAGGCAAAACAAAACAAAAAACAAAAAAAAAAAGAAGCCTACGGCACCCGGTATTCCCAGGCGGTCTCCCATCCAAGTACTAACCAGGCCCGACCCTGCTTAGCTTCCGAGACCAGACGAGATCGGGCGCGTTCAGGGTGGTGTGGCCCTAGACGGCGGAGGGCGCCCCTGCCCCGCTCAAGAAGCCGAGCCTCTCTGCGCTTCCCCGCCGCCTCCTCCCCCCGCCCCAGGCCCCGCGCCGGCGCTGACCCGCACCGGGCGGGACTGTTGAGTTCACCGGCCGGGTCCGGCGGGCTCCGAGGGACGGGGGTGACAGGCGGGGCGGGGCGGGGCGGGCAGGGAGCGGCGGGCCGGGGTGGGGGGCTGTCTCTCTATACACACACACACACACACACACACACACACACACACTCACACTCACACTCACTCACTCACACTCACACAAGATGCGCCTCCACGGCTGGACTCGCCAAGGTGGAGACCTTCCAGCCCCCTTCCTCTCCTCGCCTGGCCCACCCCCAGCTCGTGGCCGCCCCCGCCGCCGCCGCCGCCGATTGCGCACGCGCGGGTCGCCCGCCCTTTGACCCCAGGCAGGGGCCGCCCTCCCCGACAACCCCTTTCAGCTGCGCCCCCCACCCTGTGGGTGGGCTGCCGCCTATTCCCCCGGGCCCGGGCTGGGGCACAGCGCATGGGGGAGGGGAGCGAGTGTATGGGGCGTCTCTCTCTCTCTCTAGGGATGTGTCCCATGGGTGGGGTGGCGTGGTTAGTGGGGCGCTGAAGAAATCAGTCCCCTCCATCTCCTACCTCTGGAAAACGCCCAAGCCCTTGGAGAACTGCCGGCAACGCGACCGTGGGGGCCGGGACCCTCCTCTGTGTCCTCCTGTGGCCCAGTCCAAGGGGCCTGGGCCTGGCCGGGGCTGCATTGGACCCCGACCACCCTGGCGTGTGGACTCGCTAAAAATCGGCGATTAGATATTGGATTCCAGCTTCATTGAGGTCATTTCACTAATGAGTGCACCGGAAAGAGTTTCCTAATCCATCTGTGAGGGTGGCAACTGAAAGAGAATTTTAAAGCTGACAGAATAGGCGAGGAAAGGCATAGGAGATTTCCACACCCAGTAAGGAAGCCTTTCCCGAAATGGAAGAAAGAAACGAGCAAACAGAGACACCGGTAGCCCGCCAGGATCAGAGTCTGCCCCCGAGAGAAAGTACCCTGACCAGGTTCACCCGTGGGTGGGTGGCGAGCTAGCGGCATTCAGAAGAGCGAGGCCCGCAGTCTGTGCAGAAGACACCTGCACTCGGGTGTGTGTGGCGGCACGATTCACAAGCAGCTCCAGATGTTAAGCCAAGGAGAAGCCAGGGAGTTCCCAACGCCCCAGGTGTCCTCAGCCCACGACTGGCTGCTGGGGGAATGCGAAGCCCGGCTCCTTGTCTCAGAGCGGGACAACCAGGAGGTGTGACGTACACCCCGGGGTTCCCAGGAGGATCAGGCTGAAGCTGGGACTTGGCCTGAAAGTGTCCCCTCGCACGGCCACCCCCTTCCCCTTCCTGCTCCTCTACTCCTGGTGCCCCTCCATCCAGGGGCCAGACCTTAAAGAGTCACCCGCAAGAGAATCCTGGTCCCAAAGGAGCCTTCTGGGGGACCCGTGCTGAGAGAGGTTGTGGGCATGGCCCGCTGGGGCTCTGCCCGACCCAGGGCTGAGAGATGCAACCTCCCAGCTCTGGGTCCCTGCAGGGGAAGCGTTGGCAAGCACAGGGCCAGTCCTCCAAAGGCCCAGGTGCAGGGAGCCCAGGCCAAGCAGCCTGTGGAAGAAGCCACCCCGGGAACACGACTGCAGGCCACGGCCCTTCCCACCTCCTCCTCCTCCTCCTCCTCCTGCTCCTCCACCCCCCCCCCGACCTCCCACCCCCACCCCCGACATGGCGCAGGGCTCAGAGACACCTCAGACACTTGCTACCCAAAGTGCAAAGGGCATCAGTTGCTCCTCCAAACCCCCCCCCCCGCCCAGCAGACCGCGTTGTCCAGCCAGCCCCCGGGCCTCCCTGGGGTGCCCAGCACAAAAGTGCAGACAACCACCGGACCCTCAATCTCAGTTTTCGGATGTTTTTGCCACTCTAAGGACCCGCAGGCCAGCTGGGCCTTCTGGCAGGACAGAGAGCCCCGGAATCCGACGTGGAGAGCTGGGTGTACGTCCCCACGAGGAGGCGGTCCCCACCTCCGCGGCTCTCCCCTTGCGGGGGGGAAAAGCAGCCACGGGGCCTCAGAGAAGACACCAGGCTGGGCGCCCGCCCCACAGTGGGGGCACGTCCCCCGCAGGCCACTTAGCGACGGCCGCCGGCCGGCGGACGGTTGGGTGGCGCGAGACGCTGCGGCCGCCCTGCTACCGGGTTCCTGGGAGGGCGTCCTGGAACCAGCGTCCACACCAAGCCCTTGGAAGGCCCAGGCGACGGAGGAGCCCCGTCAGGCAGGGGCCGAGGACGGTGACGGCCCGGGCGGGGAGGAGCGTGTCAGGCAGGGGCAGAGGACGGTGACAGGTGACAGGCCGGGCGGGAAGGAGTCAGTCAGGCAGGGGCCGAGGAGGAGACGGGGCTGGGTAAGGGTTAGGGTTAGAGTCAGGGCACAAGTCACAATCGCAAAGACCTGGAAGCGACCCGAGTGCCCATCGACCCACGAGTGCGTAAATGAAATGTGGCGCGTGGACACCACGGAGTGCTATTCAGCTAGGAGGAGCAGCGGTGAGAGGGCACCTCTCGTGGTTCTCCTGGCCAGAGCTGGAACCCGTTCCAGTAAGCCAGGTAGCCCAAGAATGGACACACGAGCACCACGTGCTCGCGCTCACCAGCAAATGGGTACGAACCGACGGACACCCAAGTGGACACAGAGGAATCACCTTCATCGGGTGGGTGTCGGGCGGGTGGGGGGAGGGGATGGGCATACACCTCCATTAGGAATGGGGTGGGTGCGCACCGACTGGGGGATGGGCGCACTTGAGGCTCTGACCCGAGGGGGGAGGCTGGGAGAGGGCAACGTACCCGACCTTAACATTGGTACCCCCACAATACGCTGGAACAACATCAGAGGTTAATGAATAAGAACACAGGGGGGAGGGGGGCACGGGCAACACATGTCACCTTAATACTTGGACTCCCATCATCTGCTTGAAAAGAGAGAGAAAAGAAAATGCAATCATAGAGATAAGAGACACTTTTTAAACATAATGAATCCGAAGAGAAAAGTAAAAGGAGGCCTGTGGAGCAGGTCTGGGTGTGACTCCGGATCCCCCAACATCAGGTGCCACCACCAAAGATTCCTACGTGTAGCCCATAGAACCCCAAAAGCAACGGGACGAGTTCTGGTCACATACTCCCTCAAAATGACATCCTGGCCTTCTTCTGGAACTCCCTCCCCTCTCAGACTCTCAAGGTTTCCTCCAGCGTGTCGGTTCCCACAGAGCAGACCTTTGGTCTGAGACCTGACAGTCCAGAAGCCACGCATGCTGCCGCGTGACGGCGGTGTCGCGGCTTGGGACAAGAGGAGGCCCCACGGTGCGGGCTGGGGCGCCAGGCACCGCGGCGGGCGCTGAGGGTGGGGGTGACCCCCGCCCCGGGCCGCCGCCTCGCTCCCAGAGAGGGGACAGAACAAGAGGCAAAACAAAACAAAAAACAAAAAAAAAAAGAAGCCTACGGCACCCGGTATTCCCAGGCGGTCTCCCATCCAAGTACTAACCAGGCCCGACCCTGCTTAGCTTCCGAGACCAGACGAGATCGGGCGCGTTCAGGGTGGTGTGGCCCTAGACGGCGGAGGGCGCCCCTGCCCCGCTCAAGAAGCCGAGCCTCTCTGCGCTTCCCCGCCGCCTCCTCCCGCCCCAGGCCCCGCGCCGGCGCTGACCCGCACCGGGCGGGCCTGTTGAGTTCACCGGCCGGGTCCGGCGGGCTCCGAGGGACGGGGGTGACAGGCGGGGCGGGGCGGGGCGGGCAGGGAGCGGCGGGCCGGGGTGGGGGGCTGTCTCTCTATACACACACACACACACACACACACACACACACTCACACTCACACTCACTCACTCACACTCACACAAGATGCGCCTCCACGGCTGGACTCGCCAAGGTGGAGACCTTCCAGCCCCCTTCCTCTCCTCGCCTGGCCCACCCCCAGCTCGTGGCCGCCCCCGCCGCCACCGATTGCACACGCGCGCAGTCGCCCGCCCTTTGACCCCAGGCAGGGGCCGCCCTCCCCGACAACCCCTTTCAGCTGCGCCCCCCACCCTGTGGGTGGGCTGCCGCCTATTCCCCCGGGCCCGGGCTGGGGCACAGCGCATGGGGGAGGGGAGCGAGTGTATGGGGCGTCTCTCTCTCTCTCTAGGGATGTGTCCCATGGGTGGGGTGGCGTGGTTAGTGGGGCTCTGAAGAAATCAGTCCCCTCCATCTCCTACCTCTGGAAAACGCCCAAGCCCTTGGAGAACTGCCGGCAACGCGACCGTGGGGGCCGGGACCCTCCTCTGTGTCCTCCTGTGGCCCAGTCCAAGGGGCCTGGGCCTGGCCGGGGCTGCATTGGACCCCGACCACCCTGGCGTGTGGACTCGCTAAAAATCGGCGATTAGATATTGGATTCCAGCTTCATTGAGGTCATTTCACTAATGAGTGCACCGGAAAGAGTTTCCTAATCCATCTGTGAGGGTGGCAACTGAAAGAGAATTTTAAAGCTGACAGAATAGGCGAGGAAAGGCATAGGAGATTTCCACACCCAGTAAGGAAGCCTTTCCCGAAATGGAAGAAAGAAACGAGCAAACAGAGACACCGGTAGCCCGCCAGGATCAGAGTCTGCCCCCGAGAGAAAGTACCCTGACCAGGTTCACCCGTGGGTGGGTGGCGAGCTAGCGGCATTCAGAAGAGCGAGGCCCGCAGTCTGTGCAGAAGACACCTGCACTCGGGTGTGTGTGGCGGCACGATTCACAAGCAGCTCCAGATGTTAAGCCAAGGAGAAGCCAGGGAGTTCCCAACGCCCCAGGTGTCCTCAGCCCACGACTGGCTGCTGGGGGAATGCGAAGCCCGGCTCCTTGTCTCAGAGCGGGACAACCAGGAGGTGTGACGTACACCCCGGGGTTCCCAGGAGGATCAGGCTGAAGCTGGGACTTGGCCTGAAAGTGTCCCCTCGCACGGCCACCCCCTTCCCCTTCCTGCTCCTCTACTCCTGGTGCCCCTCCATCCAGGGGCCAGACCTTAAAGAGTCACCCGCAAGAGAATCCTGGTCCCAAAGGAGCCTTCTGGGGGACCCGTGCTGAGAGAGGTTGTGGGCATGGCCCGCTGGGGCTCTGCCCGACCCAGGGCTGAGAGATGCAACCTCCCAGCTCTGGGTCCCTGCAGGGGAAGCGTTGGCAAGCACAGGGCCAGTCCTCCAAAGGCCCAGGTGCAGGGAGCCCAGGCCAAGCAGCCTGTGGAAGAAGCCACCCCGGGAACACGACTGCAGGCCACGGCCCTTCCCACCTCCTCCTCCTCCTCCTCCTCCTGCTCCTCCACCCCCCCCCGACCTCCCACCCCCACCCCCGACATGGCGCAGGGCTCAGAGACACCTCAGACACTTGCTACCCAAAGTGCAAAGGGCATCAGTTGCTCCTCCAAACCCCCCCCCCCCGCCCAGCAGACCGCGTTGTCCAGCCAGCCCCCGGGCCTCCCTGGGGTGCCCAGCACAAAAGTGCAGACAACCACCGGACCCTCAATCTCAGTTTTCGGATGTTTTTGCCACTCTAAGGACCCGCAGGCCAGCTGGGCCTTCTGGCAGGACAGAGAGCCCCGGAATCCGACGTGGAGAGCTGGGTGTACGTCCCCACGAGGAGGCGGTCCCCACCTCCGCGGCTCTCCCCTTGCGGGGGGGAAAAGCAGCCACGGGGCCTCAGAGAAGACACCAGGCTGGGCGCCCGCCCCACAGTGGGGGCACGTCCCCCGCAGGCCACTTAGCGCCGGCCGCCGGCCGGCGGACGGTTGGGTGGCGCGAGACGCTGCGGCCGCCCTGCTACCGGGTTCCTGGGAGGGCGTCCTGGAACCAGCGTCCACACCAAGCCCTTGGAAGGCCCAGGCGACGGAGGAGCCCCGTCAGGCAGGGGCCGAGGACGGTGACGGCCCGGGCGGGGAGGAGCGTGTCAGGCAGGGGCAGAGGACGGTGACAGGTGACAGGCCGGGCGGGAAGGAGTCAGTCAGGCAGGGGCCGAGGAGGAGACGGGGCTGGGTAAGGGTTAGGGTTAGAGTCAGGGCACAAGTCACAATCGCAAAGACCTGGAAGCGACCCGAGTGCCCATCGACCCACGAGTGCGTAAATGAAATGTGGCGCGTGGACACCACGGAGTGCTATTCAGCTAGGAGGAGCAGCGGTGAGAGGGCACCTCTCGTGGTTCTCCTGGCCAGAGCTGGAACCCGTTCCAGTAAGCCAGGTAGCCCAAGAATGGACACACGAGCACCACGTGCTCGCGCTCACCAGCAAATGGGTACGAACCGACGGACACCCAAGTGGACACAGAGGAATCACCTTCATCGGGTGGGTGTCGGGCGGGTGGGGGGAGGGGATGGGCATACACCTCCATTAGGAATGGGGTGGGTGCGCACCGACTGGGGGATGGGCGCACTTGAGGCTCTGACCCGAGGGGGGAGGCTGGGAGAGGGCAACGTACCCGACCTTAACATTGGTACCCCCACAATACGCTGGAACAACATCAGAGGTTAATGAATAAGAACACAGGGGGGAGGGGGGCACGGGCAACACATGTCACCTTAATACTTGGACTCCCATCATCTGCTTGAAAAGAGAGAGAAAAGAAAATGCAATCATAGAGATAAGAGACACTTTTTAAACATAATGAATCCGAAGAGAAAAGTAAAAGGAGGCCTGTGGAGCAGGTCTGGGTGTGACTCCGGATCCCCCAACATCAGGTGCCACCACCAAAGATTCCTACGTGTAGCCCATAGAACCCCAAAAGCAACGGGACGAGTTCTGGTCACATACTCCCTCAAAATGACATCCTGGCCTTCTTCTGGAACTCCCTCCCCTCTCAGACTCTCAAGGTTTCCTCCAGCGTGTCGGTTCCCACAGAGCAGACCTTTGGTCTGAGACCTGACAGTCCAGAAGCCACGCATGCTGCCGCGTGACGGCGGTGTCGCGGCTTGGGACAAGAGGAGGCCCCACGGTGCGGGCTGGGGCGCCAGGCACCGCGGCGGGCGCTGAGGGTGGGGGTGACCCCCGCCCCGGGCCGCCGCCTCGCTCCCAGAGAGGGGACAGAACAAGAGGCAAAACAAAACAAAAAACAAAAAAAAAAAGAAGCCTACGGCACCCGGTATTCCCAGGCGGTCTCCCATCCAAGTACTAACCAGGCCCGACCCTGCTTAGCTTCCGAGACCAGACGAGATCGGGCGCGTTCAGGGTGGTGTGGCCCTAGACGGCGGAGGGCGCCCCTGCCCCGCTCAAGAAGCCGAGCCTCTCTGCGCTTCCCCGCCGCCTCCTCCCGCCCCAGGCCCCGCGCCGGCGCTGACCCGCACCGGGCGGGCCTGTTGAGTTCACCGGCCGGGTCCGGCGGGCTCCGAGGGACGGGGGTGACAGGCGGGGCGGGGCGGGGCGGGCAGGGAGCGGCGGGCCGGGGTGGGGGGCTGTCTCTCTATACACACACACACACACACACACACACACACTCACACTCACACTCACTCACTCACACTCACACAAGATGCGCCTCCACGGCTGGACTCGCCAAGGTGGAGACCTTCCAGCCCCCTTCCTCTCCTCGCCTGGCCCACCCCCAGCTCGTGGCCGCCCCCGCCGCCGCCGATTGCACACGCGCGCAGTCGCCCGCCCTTTGACCCCAGGCAGGGGCCGCCCTCCCCGACAACCCCTTTCAGCTGCGCCCCCCACCCTGTGGGTGGGCTGCCGCCTATTCCCCCGGGCCCGGGCTGGGGCACAGCGCATGGGGGAGGGGAGCGAGTGTATGGGGCGTCTCTCTCTCTCTCTAGGGATGTGTCCCATGGGTGGGGTGGCGTGGTTAGTGGGGCGCTGAAGAAATCAGTCCCCTCCATCTCCTACCTCTGGAAAACGCCCAAGCCCTTGGAGAACTGCCGGCAACGCGACCGTGGGGGCCGGGACCCTCCTCTGTGTCCTCCTGTGGCCCAGTCCAAGGGGCCTGGGCCTGGCCGGGGCTGCATTGGACCCCGACCACCCTGGCGTGTGGACTCGCTAAAAATCGGCGATTAGATATTGGATTCCAGCTTCATTGAGGTCATTTCACTAATGAGTGCACCGGAAAGAGTTTCCTAATCCATCTGTGAGGGTGGCAACTGAAAGAGAATTTTAAAGCTGACAGAATAGGCGAGGAAAGGCATAGGAGATTTCCACACCCAGTAAGGAAGCCTTTCCCGAAATGGAAGAAAGAAACGAGCAAACAGAGACACCGGTAGCCCGCCAGGATCAGAGTCTGCCCCCGAGAGAAAGTACCCTGACCAGGTTCACCCGTGGGTGGGTGGCGAGCTAGCGGCATTCAGAAGAGCGAGGCCCGCAGTCTGTGCAGAAGACACCTGCACTCGGGTGTGTGTGGCGGCACGATTCACAAGCAGCTCCAGATGTTAAGCCAAGGAGAAGCCAGGGAGTTCCCAACGCCCCAGGTGTCCTCAGCCCACGACTGGCTGCTGGGGGAATGCGAAGCCCGGCTCCTTGTCTCAGAGCGGGACAACCAGGAGGTGTGACGTACACCCCGGGGTTCCCAGGAGGATCAGGCTGAAGCTGGGACTTGGCCTGAAAGTGTCCCCTCGCACGGCCACCCCCTTCCCCTTCCTGCTCCTCTACTCCTGGTGCCCCTCCATCCAGGGGCCAGACCTTAAAGAGTCACCCGCAAGAGAATCCTGGTCCCAAAGGAGCCTTCTGGGGGACCCGTGCTGAGAGAGGTTGTGGGCATGGCCCGCTGGGGCTCTGCCCGACCCAGGGCTGAGAGATGCAACCTCCCAGCTCTGGGTCCCTGCAGGGGAAGCGTTGGCAAGCACAGGGCCAGTCCTCCAAAGGCCCAGGTGCAGGGAGCCCAGGCCAAGCAGCCTGTGGAAGAAGCCACCCCGGGAACACGACTGCAGGCCACGGCCCTTCCCACCTCCTCCTCCTCCTCCTGCTCCTCCACCCCCCCCCGACCTCCCACCCCCCCCCCGACATGGCGCAGGGCTCAGAGACACCTCAGACACTTGCTACCCAAAGTGCAAAGGGCATCAGTTGCTCCTCCAAACCCCCCCCCCCGCCCAGCAGACCGCGTTGTCCAGCCAGCCCCCGGGCCTCCCTGGGGTGCCCAGCACAAAAGTGCAGACAACCACCGGACCCTCAATCTCAGTTTTCGGATGTTTTTGCCACTCTAAGGACCCGCAGGCCAGCTGGGCCTTCTGGCAGGACAGAGAGCCCCGGAATCCGACGTGGAGAGCTGGGTGTACGTCCCCACGAGGAGGCGGTCCCCACCTCCGTGGCTCTCCCCTTGCGGGGGGGAAAAGCAGCCACGGGGCCTCAGAGAAGACACCAGGCTGGGCGCCCGCCCCACAGTGGGGGCACGTCCCCCGCAGGCCACTTAGCGCCGGCCGCCGGCCGGCGGACGGTTGGGTGGCGCGAGACGCTGCGGCCGCCCTGCTACCGGGTTCCTGGGAGGGCGTCCTGGAACCAGCGTCCACACCAAGCCCTTGGAAGGCCCAGGCGACGGAGGAGCCCCGTCAGGCAGGGGCCGAGGACGGTGACGGCCCGGGCGGGGAGGAGCGTGTCAGGCAGGGGCAGAGGACGGTGACAGGTGACAGGCCGGGCGGGAAGGAGTCAGTCAGGCAGGGGCCGAGGAGGAGACGGGGCTGGGTAAGGGTTAGGGTTAGAGTCAGGGCACAAGTCACAATCGCAAAGACCTGGAAGCGACCCGAGTGCCCATCGACCCACGAGTGCGTAAATGAAATGTGGCGCGTGGACACCACGGAGTGCTATTCAGCTAGGAGGAGCAGCGGTGAGAGGGCACCTCTCGTGGTTCTCCTGGCCAGAGCTGGAACCCGTTCCAGTAAGCCAGGTAGCCCAAGAATGGACACACGAGCACCACGTGCTCGCGCTCACCAGCAAATGGGTACGAACCGACGGACACCCAAGTGGACACAGAGGAATCACCTTCATCGGGTGGGTGTCGGGCGGGTGGGGGGAAGGGATGGGCATACACCTCCATTAGGAATGGGGTGGGTGCGCACCGACTGGGGGATGGGCGCACTTGAGGCTCTGACCCGAGGGGGGAGGCTGGGAGAGGGCAACGTACCCGACCTTAACATTGGTACCCCCACAATACGCTGGAACAACATCAGAGGTTAATGAATAAGAACACAGGGGGGAGGGGGGCACGGGCAACACATGTCACCTTAATACTTGGACTCCCATCATCTGCTTGAAAAGAGAGAGAAAAGAAAATGCAATCATAGAGATAAGAGACACTTTTTAAACATAATGAATCCGAAGAGAAAAGTAAAAGGAGGCCTGTGGGGCAGGTCTGGGTGTGACTCCGGATCCCCCAACATCAGGTGCCACCACCAAAGATTCCTACGTGTAGCCCATAGAACCCCAAAAGCAACGGGACGAGTTCTGGTCACATACTCCCTCCAAATGACATCCTGGCCTTCTTCTGGAACTCCCTCCCCTCTCAGACTCTCAAGGTTTCCTCCAGCGTGTCGGTTCCCACAGAGCAGACCTTTGGTCTGAGACCTGACAGTCCAGAAGCCACGCATGCTGCCGCGTGACGGCGGTGTCGCGGCTTGGGACAAGAGGAGGCCCCACGGTGCGGGCTGGGGCGCCAGGCACCGCGGCGGGCGCTGAGGGTGGGGGTGACCCCCGCCCCGGGCCGCCGCCTCGCTCCCAGAGAGGGGACAGAACAAGAGGCAAAACAAAAAAAAAAAAAAAAAAAAAGAAGCCTACGGCACCCGGTATTCCCAGGCGGTCTCCCATCCAAGTACTAACCAGGCCCGACCCTGCTTAGCTTCCGAGACCAGACGAGATCGGGCGCGTTCAGGGTGGTGTGGCCCTAGACGGCGGAGGGCGCCCCTGCCCCGCTCAAGAAGCCGAGCCTCTCTGCGCTTCCCCGCCGCCTCCTCCCGCCCCAGGCCCCGCGCCGGCGCTGACCCGCACCGGGCGGGCCTGTTGAGTTCACCGGCCGGGTCCGGCGGGCTCCGAGGGACGGGGGTGACAGGCGGGGCGGGGCGGGGCGGGCAGGGAGCGGCGGGCCGGGGTGGGGGGCTGTCTCTCTATACACACACACACACACACACACACACACACTCACACTCACTCACTCACACTCACACAAGATGCGCCTCCACGGCTGGACTCGCCAAGGTGGAGACCTTCCAGCCCCCTTCCTCTCCTCGCCTGGCCCACCCCCAGCTCGTGGCCGCCCCCGCCGCCGCCGCCGCCGCCGCCGCCGCCGCCGCCGCCGCCGATTGCGCACGCGCGGGTCGCCCGCCCTTTGACCCCAGGCAGGGGCCGCCCTCCCCGACAACCCCTTTCAGCTGCGCCCCCCACCCTGTGGGTGGGCTGCCGCCTATTCCCCCGGGCCCGGGCTGGGGCACAGCGCATGGGGGAGGGGAGCGAGTGTATGGGGCGTCTCTCTCTCTCTCTAGGGATGTGTCCCATGGGTGGGGTGGCGTGGTTAGTGGGGCGCTGAAGAAATCAGTCCCCTCCATCTCCTACCTCTGGAAAACGCCCAAGCCCTTGGAGAACTGCCGGCAACGCGACCGTGGGGGCCGGGACCCTCCTCTGTGTCCTCCTGTGGCCCAGTCCAAGGGGCCTGGGCCTGGCCGGGGCTGCATTGGACCCCGACCACCCTGGCGTGTGGACTCGCTAAAAATCGGCGATTAGATATTGGATTCCAGCTTCATTGAGGTCATTTCACTAATGAGTGCACCGGAAAGAGTTTCCTAATCCATCTGTGAGGGTGGCAACTGAAAGAGAATTTTAAAGCTGACAGAATAGGCGAGGAAAGGCATAGGAGATTTCCACACCCAGTAAGGAAGCCTTTCCCGAAATGGAAGAAAGAAACGAGCAAACAGAGACACCGGTAGCCCGCCAGGATCAGAGTCTGCCCCCGAGAGAAAGTACCCTGACCAGGTTCCCCCGTGGGTGGGTGGCGAGCTAGCGGCCTTCAGAAGAGGGAGGCCCGCAGTCTGTGCAGAAGACACCTGCACTCGGGTGTGTGTGGCGGCACGATTCACAAGCAGCTCCAGATGTTAAGCCAAGGAGAAGCCAGGGAGTTCCCAACGCCCCAGGTGTCCTCAGCCCACGACTGGCTGCTGGGGGAATGCGAAGCCCGGCTCCTTGTCTCAGAGCGGGACAACCAGGAGGTGTGACGTACACCCCGGGGTTCCCAGGAGGATCAGGCTGAAGCTGGGACTTGGCCTGAAAGTGTCCCCTCGCACGGCCACCCCCTTCCCCTTCCTGCTCCTCTACTCCTGGTGCCCCTCCATCCAGGGGCCAGACCTTAAAGAGTCACCCGCAAGAGAATCCTGGTCCCAAAGGAGCCTTCTGGGGGACCCGTGCTGAGAGAGGTTGTGGGCATGGCCCGCTGGGGCTCTGCCCGACCCAGGGCTGAGAGATGCAACCTCCCAGCTCTGGGTCCCTGCAGGGGAAGCGTTGGCAAGCACAGGGCCAGTCCTCCAAAGGCCCAGGTGCAGGGAGCCCAGGCCAAGCAGCCTGTGGAAGAAGCCACCCCGGGAACACGACTGCAGGCCACGGCCCTTCCCACCTCCTCCTCCTCCTCCTGCTCCTCCACCCCCCCCCCGACCTCCCACCCCCCCCGACATGGCGCAGGGCTCAGAGACACCTCAGACACTTGCTACCCAAAGTGCAAAGGGCATCAGTTGCTCCTCCAAACCCCCCCCCCCGCCCAGCAGACCGCGTTGTCCAGCCAGCCCCCGGGCCTCCCTGGGGTGCCCAGCACAAAAGTGCAGACAACCACCGGACCCTCAATCTCAGTTTTCGGATGTTTTTGCCACTCTAAGGACCCGCAGGCCAGCTGGGCCTTCTGGCAGGACAGAGAGCCCCGGAATCCGACGTGGAGAGCTGGGTGTACGTCCCCACGAGGAGGCGGTCCCCACCTCCGTGGCTCTCCCCTTGCGGGGGGGAAAAGCAGCCACGGGGCCTCAGAGAAGACACCAGGCTGGGCGCCCGCCCCACAGTGGGGGCACGTCACCCGCAGGCCACTTAGCGACGGCCGCCGGCCGGCGGACGGTTGGGTGGCGCGAGACGCTGCGGCCGCCCTGCTACCGGGTTCCTGGGAGGGCGTCCTGGAACCAGCGTCCACACCAAGCCCTTGGAAGGCCCAGGCGACGGAGGAGCCCCGTCAGGCAGGGGCCGAGGACGGTGACGGCCCGGGCGGGGAGGAGCGTGTCAGGCAGGGGCAGAGGACGGTGACAGGTGACAGGCCGGGCGGGAAGGAGTCAGTCAGGCAGGGGCCGAGGAGGAGACGGGGCTGGGTAAGGGTTAGGGTTAGAGTCAGGGCACAAGTCACAATCGCAAAGACCTGGAAGCGACCCGAGTGCCCATCGACCCACGAGTGCGTAAATGAAATGTGGCGCGTGGACACCACGGAGTGCTATTCAGCTAGGAGGAGCAGCGGTGAGAGGGCACCTCTCGTGGTTCTCCTGGCCAGAGCTGGAACCCGTTCCAGTAAGCCAGGTAGCCCAAGAATGGACACACGAGCACCACGTGCTCGCGCTCACCAGCAAATGGGTACGAACCGACGGACACCCAAGTGGACACAGAGGAATCACCTTCATCGGGTGGGTGTCGGGCGGGTGGGGGGAAGGGATGGGCATACACCTCCATTAGGAATGGGGTGGGTGCGCACCGACTGGGGGATGGGCGCACTTGAGGCTCTGACCCGAGGGGGGAGGCTGGGAGAGGGCAACGTACCCGACCTTAACATTGGTACCCCCACAATACGCTGGAACAACATCAGAGGTTAATGAATAAGAACACAGGGGGGAGGGGGGCACGGGCAACACATGTCACCTTAATACTTGGACTCCCATCATCTGCTTGAAAAGAGAGAGAAAAGAAAATGCAATCATAGAGATAAGAGACACTTTTTAAACATAATGAATCCGAAGAGAAAAGTAAAAGGAGGCCTGTGGGGCAGGTCTGGGTGTGACTCCGGATCCCCCAACATCAGGTGCCACCACCAAAGATTCCTACGTGTAGCCCATAGAACCCCAAAAGCAACGGGACGAGTTCTGGTCACATACTCCCTCAAAATGACATCCTGGCCTTCTTCTGGAACTCCCTCCCCTCTCAGACTCTCAAGGTTTCCTCCAGCGTGTCGGTTCCCACAGAGCAGACCTTTGGTCTGAGACCTGACAGTCCAGAAGCCACGCATGCTGCCGCGTGACGGCGGTGTCGCGGCTTGGGACAAGAGGAGGCCCCACGGTGCGGGCTGGGGCGCCAGGCACCGCGGCGGGCGCTGAGGGTGGGGGTGACCCCCGCCCCGGGCCGCCGCCTCGCTCCCAGAGAGGGGACAGAACAAGAGGCAAAACAAAAAAAAAAAAAAAAAAAAAGAAGCCTACGGCACCCGGTATTCCCAGGCGGTCTCCCATCCAAGTACTAACCAGGCCCGACCCTGCTTAGCTTCCGAGACCAGACGAGATCGGGCGCGTTCAGGGTGGTGTGGCCCTAGACGGCGGAGGGCGCCCCTGCCCCGCTCAAGAAGCCGAGCCTCTCTGCGCTTCCCCGCCGCCTCCTCCCGCCCCAGGCCCCGCGCCGGCGCTGACCCGCACCGGGCGGGCCTGTTGAGTTCACCGGCCGGGTCCGGCGGGCTCCGAGGGACTGGGGTGACAGGCGGGGCGGGGCGGGGCGGGCAGGGAGCGGCGGGCCGGGGTGGGGGGCTGTCTCTCTATACACACACACACACACACACACTCACTCACTCACACTCACACAAGATGCGCCTCCACGGCTGGACTCGCCAAGGTGGAGACCTTCCAGCCCCCTTCCTCTCCTCGCCTGGCCCACCCCCAGCTCGTGGCCGCCCCCGCCGCCGCCGCCGCCGCCGCCGCCGATTGCGCACGCGCGGGTCGCCCGCCCTTTGACCCCAGGCAGGGGCCGCCCTCCCCGACAACCCCTTTCAGCTGCGCCCCCCACCCTGTGGGTGGGCTGCCGCCTATTCCCCCGGGCCCGGGCTGGGGCACAGCGCATGGGGGAGGGGAGCGAGTGTATGGGGCGTCTCTCTCTCTCTCTAGGGATGTGTCCCATGGGTGGGGTGGCGTGGTTAGTGGGGCGCTGAAGAAATCAGTCCCCTCCATCTCCTACCTCTGGAAAATGCCCAAGCCCTTGGAGAACTGCCGGCAACGCGACCGTGGGGGCCGGGACCCTCCTCTGTGTCCTCCTGTGGCCCAGTCCAAGGGGCCTGGGCCTGGCCGGGGCTGCATTGGACCCCGACCACCCTGGCGTGTGGACTCGCTAAAAATCGGCGATTAGATATTGGATTCCAGCTTCATTGAGGTCATTTCACTAATGAGTGCACCGGAAAGAGTTTCCTAATCCATCTGTGAGGGTGGCAACTGAAAGAGAATTTTAAAGCTGACAGAATAGGCGAGGAAAGGCATAGGAGATTTCCACACCCAGTAAGGAAGCCTTTCCCGAAATGGAAGAAAGAAACGAGCAAACAGAGACACCGGTAGCCCGCCAGGATCAGAGTCTGCCCCCGAGAGAAAGTACCCTGACCAGGTTCACCCGTGGGTGGGTGGCGAGCTAGCGGCATTCAGAAGAGCGAGGCCCGCAGTCTGTGCAGAAGACACCTGCACTCGGGTGTGTGTGGCGGCACGATTCACAAGCAGCTCCAGATGTTAAGCCAAGGAGAAGCCAGGGAGTTCCCAACGCCCCAGGTGTCCTCAGCCCACGACTGGCTGCTGGGGGAATGCGAAGCCCGGCTCCTTGTCTCAGAGCGGGACAACCAGGAGGTGTGACGTACACCCCGGGGTTCCCAGGAGGATCAGGCTGAAGCTGGGACTTGGCCTGAAAGTGTCCCCTCGCACGGCCACCCCCTTCCCCTTCCTGCTCCTCTACTCCTGGTGCCCCTCCATCCAGGGGCCAGACCTTAAAGAGTCACCCGCAAGAGAATCCTGGTCCCAAAGGAGCCTTCTGGGGGACCCGTGCTGAGAGAGGTTGTGGGCATGGCCCGCTGGGGCTCTGCCCGACCCAGGGCTGAGAGATGCAACCTCCCAGCTCTGGGTCCCTGCAGGGGAAGCGTTGGCAAGCACAGGGCCAGTCCTCCAAAGGCCCAGGTGCAGGGAGCCCAGGCCAAGCAGCCTGTGGAAGAAGCCACCCCGGGAACACGACTGCAGGCCACGGCCCTTCCCACCTCCTCCTCCTCCTCCTGCTCCTCCACCCCCCCCCGACCTCCCACCCCCCCCCCGACATGGCGCAGGGCTCAGAGACACCTCAGACACTTGCTACCCAAAGTGCAAAGGGCATCAGTTGCTCCTCCAAACCCCCCCCCCCCCCGCCCAGCAGACCGCGTTGTCCAGCCAGCCCCCGGGCCTCCCTGGGGTGCCCAGCACAAAAGTGCAGACAACCACCGGACCCTCAATCTCAGTTTTCGGATGTTTTTGCCACTCTAAGGACCCGCAGGCCAGCTGGGCCTTCTGGCAGGACAGAGAGCCCCGGAATCCGACGTGGAGAGCTGGGTGTACGTCCCCACGAGGAGGCGGTCCCCACCTCCGTGGCTCTCCCCTTGCGGGGGGGAAAAGCAGCCACGGGGCCTCAGAGAAGACACCAGGCTGGGCGCCCGCCCCACAGTGGGGGCACGTCCCCCGCAGGCCACTTAGCGACGGCCGCCGGCCGGCGGACGGTTGGGTGGCGCGAGACGCTGCGGCCGCCCTGCTACCGGGTTCCTGGGAGGGCGTCCTGGAACCAGCGTCCACACCAAGCCCTTGGAAGGCCCAGGCGACGGAGGAGCCCCGTCAGGCAGGGGCCGAGGACGGTGACGGCCCGGGCGGGGAGGAGCGTGTCAGGCAGGGGCAGAGGACGGTGACAGGTGACAGGCCGGGCGGGAAGGAGTCAGTCAGGCAGGGGCCGGGGAGGAGACGGGGCTGGGTAAGGGTTAGGGTTAGAGTCAGGGCACAAGTCACAATCGCAAAGACCTGGAAGCGACCCGAGTGCCCATCGACCCACGAGTGCGTAAATGAAATGTGGCGCGTGGACACCACGGAGTGCTATTCAGCTAGGAGGAGCAGCGGTGAGAGGGCACCTCTCGTGGTTCTCCTGGCCAGAGCTGGAACCCGTTCCAGTAAGCCAGGTAGCCCAAGAATGGACACACGAGCACCACGTGCTCGCGCTCACCAGCAAATGGGTACGAACCGACGGACACCCAAGTGGACACAGAGGAATCACCTTCATCGGGTGGGTGTCGGGCGGGTGGGGGGAAGGGATGGGCATACACCTCCATTAGGAATGGGGTGGGTGCGCACCGACTGGGGGATGGGCGCACTTGAGGCTCTGACCCGAGGGGGGAGGCTGGGAGAGGGCAACGTACCCGACCTTAACATTGGTACCCCCACAATACGCTGGAACAACATCAGAGGTTAATGAATAAGAACACAGGGGGGAGGGGGGCACGGGCAACACATGTCACCTTAATACTTGGACTCCCATCATCTGCTTGAAAAGAGAGAGAAAAGAAAATGCAATCATAGAGATAAGAGACACTTTTTAAACATAATGAATCCGAAGAGAAAAGTAAAAGGAGGCCTGTGGGGCAGGTCTGGGTGTGACTCCGGATCCCCCAACATCAGGTGCCACCACCAAAGATTCCTACGTGTAGCCCATAGAACCCCAAAAGCAACGGGACGAGTTCTGGTCACATACTCCCTCAAAATGACATCCTGGCCTTCTTCTGGAACTCCCTCCCCTCTCAGACTCTCAAGGTTTCCTCCAGCGTGTCGGTTCCCACAGAGCAGACCTTTGGTCTGAGACCTGACAGTCCAGAAGCCACGCATGCTGCCGCGTGACGGCGGTGTCGCGGCTTGGGACAAGAGGAGGCCCCACGGTGCGGGCTGGGGCGCCAGGCACCGCGGCGGGCGCTGAGGGTGGGGGTGACCCCCGCCCCGGGCCGCCGCCTCGCTCCCAGAGAGGGGACAGAACAAGAGGCAAAACAAAAAAAAAAAAAAAAAAAAAGAAGCCTACGGCACCCGGTATTCCCAGGCGGTCTCCCATCCAAGTACTAACCAGGCCCGACCCTGCTTAGCTTCCGAGACCAGACGAGATCGGGCGCGTTCAGGGTGGTGTGGCCCTAGACGGCGGAGGGCGCCCCTGCCCCGCTCAAGAAGCCGAGCCTCTCTGCGCTTCCCCGCCGCCTCCTCCCGCCCCAGGCCCCGCGCCGGCGCTGACCCGCACCGGGCGGGCCTGTTGAGTTCACCGGCCGGGTCCGGCGGGCTCCGAGGGACGGGGGTGACAGGCGGGGCGGGGCGGGGCGGGCAGGGAGCGGCGGGCCGGGGTGGGGGGCTGTCTCTCTATACACACACACACACACACACACACACACACACACTCACACTCACTCACTCACACTCACACAAGATGCGCCTCCACGGCTGGACTCGCCAAGGTGGAGACCTTCCAGCCCCCTTCCTCTCCTCGCCTGGCCCACCCCCAGCTCGTGGCCGCCGCCGCCGCCGCCGCCGCCGCCGCCGCCGCCGCCGCCGATTGCGCACGCGCGGGTCGCCCGCCCTTTGACCCCAGGCAGGGGCCGCCCTCCCCGACAACCCCTTTCAGCTGTGCCCCCCACCCTGTGGGTGGGCTGCCGCCTATTCCCCCGGGCCCGGGCTGGGGCACAGCGCATGGGGGAGGGGAGCGAGTGTATGGGGCGTCTCTCTCTCTCTCTAGGGATGTGTCCCATGGGTGGGGTGGCGTGGTTAGTGGGGCGCTGAAGAAATCAGTCCCCTCCATCTCCTACCTCTGGAAAACGCCCAAGCCCTTGGAGAACTGCCGGCAACGCGACCGTGGGGGCCGGGACCCTCCTCTGTGTCCTCCTGTGGCCCAGTCCAAGGGGCCTGGGCCTGGCCGGGGCTGCATTGGACCCCGACCACCCTGGCGTGTGGACTCGCTAAAAATCGGCGATTAGATATTGGATTCCAGCTTCATTGAGGTCATTTCACTAATGAGTGCACCGGAAAGAGTTTCCTAATCCATCTGTGAGGGTGGCAACTGAAAGAGAATTTTAAAGCTGACAGAATAGGCGAGGAAAGGCATAGGAGATTTCCACACCCAGTAAGGAAGCCTTTCCCGAAATGGAAGAAAGAAACGAGCAAACAGAGACACCGGTAGCCCGCCAGGATCAGAGTCTGCCCCCGAGAGAAAGTACCCTGACCAGGTTCACCCGTGGGTGGGTGGCGAGCTAGCGGCATTCAGAAGAGCGAGGCCCGCAGTCTGTGCAGAAGACACCTGCACTCGGGTGTGTGTGGCGGCACGATTCACAAGCAGCTCCAGATGTTAAGCCAAGGAGAAGCCAGGGAGTTCCCAACGCCCCAGGTGTCCTCAGCCCACGACTGGCTGCTGGGGGAATGCGAAGCCCGGCTCCTTGTCTCAGAGCGGGACAACCAGGAGGTGTGACGTACACCCCGGGGTTCCCAGGAGGATCAGGCTGAAGCTGGGACTTGGCCTGAAAGTGTCCCCTCGCACGGCCACCCCCTTCCCCTTCCTGCTCCTCTACTCCTGGTGCCCCTCCATCCAGGGGCCAGACCTTAAAGAGTCACCCGCAAGAGAATCCTGGTCCCAAAGGAGCCTTCTGGGGGACCCGTGCTGAGAGAGGTTGTGGGCATGGCCCGCTGGGGCTCTGCCCGACCCAGGGCTGAGAGATGCAACCTCCCAGCTCTGGGTCCCTGCAGGGGAAGCGTTGGCAAGCACAGGGCCAGTCCTCCAAAGGCCCAGGTGCAGGGAGCCCAGGCCAAGCAGCCTGTGGAAGAAGCCACCCCGGGAACACGACTGCAGGCCACGGCCCTTCCCACCTCCTCCTCCTCCTCCTCCTCCTCCTGCTCCTCCACCCCCCCCCCGACCTCCCACCCCCCCCCCCCGACATGGCGCAGGGCTCAGAGACACCTCAGACACTTGCTACCCAAAGTGCAAAGGGCATCAGTTGCTCCTCCAACCCCCCCCCCGCCCAGCAGACCGCGTTGTCCAGCCAGCCCCCGGGCCTCCCTGGGGGGCCCAGCACAAAAGTGCAGACAACCACCGGACCCTCAATCTCAGTTTTCGGATGTTTTTGCCACTCTAAGGACCCGCAGGCCAGCTGGGCCTTCTGGCAGGACAGAGAGCCCCGGAATCCGACGTGGAGAGCTGGGTGTACGTCCCCACGAGGAGGCGGTCCCCACCTCCGCGGCTCTCCCCTTGCGGGGGGGGGGGGGGAAAGCAGCCACGGGGCCTCAGAGAAGACACCAGGCTGGGCGCCCGCCCCACAGTGGGGGCACGTCCCCCGCAGGCCACTTAGCGACGGCCGCCGGCCGGCGGACGGTTGGGTGGCGCGAGACGCTGCGGCCGCCCTGCTACCGGGTTCCTGGGAGGGCGTCCTGGAACCAGCGTCCACACCAAGCCCTTGGAAGGCCTAGGCGACGGAGGAGCCCCGTCAGGCAGGGGCCGAGGACGGTGACGGCCCGGGCGGGGAGGAGCGTGTCAGGCAGGGGCAGAGGACGGTGACAGGTGACAGGCCGGGCGGGAAGGAGTCAGTCAGGCAGGGGCCGAGGAGGAGACGGGCTGGGTAAGGGTTAGGGTTAGAGTCAGGGCACAAGTCACAATCGCAAAGACCTGGAAGCGACCCGAGTGCCCATCGACCCACGAGTGCGTAAATGAAATGTGGCGCGTGGACACCACGGAGTGCTATTCAACTAGGAGGAGCAGCGGTGAGAGGGCACCTCTCGTGGTTCTCCTGGCCAGAGCTGGAACCCGTTCCAGTAAGCCAGGTAGCCCAAGAATGGACACACGAGCACCACGTGCTGGCGCTCACCAGCAAATGGGTACGAACCGATGGACACCTAAGTGGACACAGAGGAATCACCTTCATCGGGTGGGTGTCGGGCGGGTGGGGGGAGGGGATGGGCATACACCTCCATTAGGAATGGGGTGGGTGCGCACCGACTGGGGGATGGGCGCACTTGAGGCTCTGACCCGAGGGGGAGGCTGGGAGAGGGCAACGTACCCGACCTTAACATTGGTACCCCCACAATACGCTGGAACAACATCAGAGGTTAATGAATAAGAACACAGGGGGGAGGGGGGCACGGGCAACACATGTCACCTTAATACTTGGACTCCCATCATCTGCTTGAAAAGAGAGAGAAAAGAAAATGCAATCATAGAGATAAGAGACACTTTTTAAACATAATGAATCCGAAGAGAAAAGTAAAAGGAGGCCTGTGGGGCAGGTCTGGGTGTGACTCCGGATCCCCCAACATCAGGTGCCACCACCAAAGATTCCTACGTGTAGCCCATAGAACCCCAAAAGCAACGGGACGAGTTCTGGTCACATACTCCCTCAAAATGACATCCTGGCCTTCTTCTGGAACTCCCTCCCCTCTCAGACTCTCAAGGTTTCCTCCAGCGTGTCGGTTCCCACAGAGCAGACCTTTGGTCTGAGACCTGACAGTCCAGAAGCCACGCATGCTGCCGCGTGACGGCGGTGTCGCGGCTTGGGACAAGAGGAGGCCCCACGGTGCGGGCTGGGGCGCCAGGCACCGCGGCGGGCGCTGAGGGTGGGGGTGACCCCCGCCCCGGGCCGCCGCCTCGCTCCCAGAGAGGGGACAGAACAAGAGGCAAAACAAAAAAAAAAAAAAAAAAAAAGAAGCCTACGGCACCCGGTATTCCCAGGCGGTCTCCCATCCAAGTACTAACCAGGCCCGACCCTGCTTAGCTTCCGAGACCAGACGAGATCGGGCGCGTTCAGGGTGGTGTGGCCCTAGACGGCGGAGGGCGCCCCTGCCCCGCTCAAGAAGCCGAGCCTCTCTGCGCTTCCCCGCCGCCTCCTCCCCCCGCCCCAGGCCCCGCGCCGGCGCTGACCCGCACCGGGCCGGGCCTGTTGAGTTCACCGGCCGGGTCCGGCGGGCTCCGAGGGACGGGGGTGACAGGCGGGGCGGGGCGGGGCGGGGCGGGGCGGGCAGGGAGCGGCGGGCCGGGGTGGGGGGCTGTCTCTCTATACACACACACACACACACACACACACACACTCACACTCACTCACTCACACTCACACAAGATGCGCCTCCACGGCTGGACTCGCCAAGGTGGAGACCTTCCAGCCCCCTTCCTCTCCTCGCCTGGCCCACCCCCAGCTCGTGGCCGCCCCCGCCGCCGCCGCCGCCGCCGCCGCCGCCGCCGCCGCCGCCGCCGCCGCCGATTGCGCACGCGCGGGTCGCCCGCCCTTTGACCCCAGGCAGGGGCCGCCCTCCCCGACAACCCCTTTCAGCTGCGCCCCCCACCCTGTGGGTGGGCTGCCGCCTATTCCCCCGGGCCCGGGCTGGGGCACAGCGCATGGGGGAGGGGAGCGAGTGTATGGGGCGTCTCTCTCTCTCTCTAGGGATGTGTCCCATGGGTGGGGTGGCGTGGTTAGTGGGGCGCTGAAGAAATCAGTCCCCTCCATCTCCTACCTCTGGAAAACGCCCAAGCCCTTGGAGAACTGCCGGCAACGCGACCGTGGGGGCCGGGACCCTCCTCTGTGTCCTCCTGTGGCCCAGTCCAAGGGGCCTGGGCCTGGCCGGGGCTGCATTGGACCCCGACCACCCTGGCGTGTGGACTCGCTAAAAATCGGCGATTAGATATTGGATTCCAGCTTCATTGAGGTCATTTCACTAATGAGTGCACCGGAAAGAGTTTCCTAATCCATCTGTGAGGGTGGCAACTGAAAGAGAATTTTAAAGCTGACAGAATAGGCGAGGAAAGGCATAGGAGATTTCCACACCCAGTAAGGAAGCCTTTCCCGAAATGGAAGAAAGAAACGAGCAAACAGAGACACCGGTAGCCCGCCAGGATCAGAGTCTGCCCCCGAGAGAAAGTACCCTGACCAGGTTCCCCCGTGGGTGGGTGGCGAGCTAGCGGCATTCAGAAGAGCGAGGCCCGCAGTCTGTGCAGAAGACACCTGCACTCGGGTGTGTGTGGCGGCACGATTCACAAGCAGCTCCAGATGTTAAGCCAAGGAGAAGCCAGGGAGTTCCCAACGCCCCAGGTGTCCTCAGCCCACGACTGGCTGCTGGGGGAATGCGAAGCCCGGCTCCTTGTCTCAGAGCGGGACAACCAGGAGGTGTGACGTACACCCCGGGGTTCCCAGGAGGATCAGGCTGAAGCTGGGACTTGGCCTGAAAGTGTCCCCTCGCACGGCCACCCCCTTCCCCTTCCTGCTCCTCTACTCCTGGTGCCCCTCCATCCAGGGGCCAGACCTTAAAGAGTCACCCGCAAGAGAATCCTGGTCCCAAAGGAGCCTTCTGGGGGACCCGTGCTGAGAGAGGTTGTGGGCATGGCCCGCTGGGGCTCTGCCCGACCCAGGGCTGAGAGATGCAACCTCCCAGCTCTGGGTCCCTGCAGGGGAAGCGTTGGCAAGCACAGGGCCAGTCCTCCAAAGGCCCAGGTGCAGGGAGCCCAGGCCAAGCAGCCTGTGGAAGAAGCCACCCCGGGAACACGACTGCAGGCCACGGCCCTTCCCACCTCCTCCTCCTCCTCCTGCTCCTCCACCCCCCCCCGACCTCCCACCCCCCCCCGACATGGCGCAGGGCTCAGAGACACCTCAGACACTTGCTACCCAAAGTGCAAAGGGCATCAGTTGCTCCTCCAAACCCCCCCCCCCGCCCAGCAGACCGCGTTGTCCAGCCAGCCCCCGGGCCTCCCTGGGGTGCCCAGCACAAAAGTGCAGACAACCACCGGACCCTCAATCTCAGTTTTCGGATGTTTTTGCCACTCTAAGGACCCGCAGGCCAGCTGGGCCTTCTGGCAGGACAGAGAGCCCCGGAATCCGACGTGGAGAGCTGGGTGTACGTCCCCACGAGGAGGCGGTCCCCACCTCCGCGGCTCTCCCCTTGCGGGGGGGAAAAGCAGCCACGGGGCCTCAGAGAAGACACCAGGCTGGGCGCCCGCCCCACAGTGGGGGCACGTCCCCCGCAGGCCACTTAGCGCCGGCCGCCGGCCGGCGGACGGTTGGGTGGCGCGAGACGCTGCGGCCGCCCTGCTACCGGGTTCCTGGGAGGGCGTCCTGGAACCAGCGTCCACACCAAGCCCTTGGAAGGCCCAGGCGACGGAGGAGCCCCGTCAGGCAGGGGCCGAGGACGGTGACGGCCCGGGCGGGGAGGAGCGTGTCAGGCAGGGGCAGAGGACGGTGACAGGTGACAGGCCGGGCGGGAAGGAGTCAGTCAGGCAGGGGCCGAGGAGGAGACGGGGCTGGGTAAGGGTTAGGGTTAGAGTCAGGGCACAAGTCACAATCGCAAAGACCTGGAAGCGACCCGAGTGCCCATCGACCCACGAGTGCGTAAATGAAATGTGGCGCGTGGACACCACGGAGTGCTATTCAGCTAGGAGGAGCAGCGGTGAGAGGGCACCTCTCGTGGTTCTCCTGGCCAGAGCTGGAACCCGTTCCAGTAAGCCAGGTAGCCCAAGAATGGACACACGAGCACCACGTGCTCGCGCTCACCAGCAAATGGGTACGAACCGACGGACACCCAAGTGGACACAGAGGAATCACCTTCATCGGGTGGGTGTCGGGCGGGTGGGGGGAGGGGATGGGCATACACCTCCATTAGGAATGGGGTGGGTGCGCACCGACTGGGGGATGGGCGCACTTGAGGCTCTGACCCGAGGGGGGAGGCCTGGAGAGGGCAACGTACCCGACCTTAACATTGGTACCCCCACAATACGCTGGAACAACATCAGAGGTTAATGAATAAGAACACAGGGGGGAGGGGGGCACGGGCAACACATGTCACCTTAATACTTGGACTCCCATCATCTGCTTGAAAAGAGAGAGAAAAGAAAATGCAATCATAGAGATAAGAGACACTTTTTAAACATAATGAATCCGAAGAGAAAAGTAAAAGGAGGCCTGTGGGGCAGGTCTGGGTGTGACTCCGGATCCCCCAACATCAGGTGCCACCACCAAAGATTCCTACGTGTAGCCCATAGAACCCCAAAAGCAACGGGACGAGTTCTGGTCACATACTCCCTCAAAATGACATCCTGGCCTTCTTCTGGAACTCCCTCCCCTCTCAGACTCTCAAGGTTTCCTCCAGCGTGTCGGTTCCCACAGAGCAGACCTTTGGTCTGAGACCTGACAGTCCAGAAGCCACGCATGCTGCCGCGTGACGGCGGTGTCGCGGCTTGGGACAAGAGGAGGCCCCACGGTGCGGGCTGGGGCGCCAGGCACCGCGGCGGGCGCTGAGGGTGGGGGTGACCCCCGCCCCGGGCCGCCGCCTCGCTCCCAGAGAGGGGACAGAACAAGAGGCAAAACAAAAAAAAAAAAAAAAAAAAAGAAGCCTACGGCACCCGGTATTCCCAGGCGGTCTCCCATCCAAGTACTAACCAGGCCCGACCCTGCTTAGCTTCCGAGACCAGACGAGATCGGGCGCGTTCAGGGTGGTGTGGCCCTAGACGGCGGAGGGCGCCCCTGCCCCGCTCAAGAAGCCGAGCCTCTCTGCGCTTCCCCGCCGCCTCCTCCCCCCGCCCCAGGCCCCGCGCCGGCGCTGACCCGCACCGGGCCGGGCCTGTTGAGTTCACCGGCCGGGTCCGGCGGGCTCCGAGGGACGGGGGTGACAGGCGGGGCGGGGCGGGGCGGGGCGGGGCGGGCAGGGAGCGGCGGGCCGGGGTGGAGGGCTGTCTCTCTATACACACACACACACACACACACACACACACTCACACTCACTCACTCACACTCACACAAGATGCGCCTCCACGGCTGGACTCGCCAAGGTGGAGACCTTCCAGCCCCCTTCCTCTCCTCGCCTGGCCCACCCCCAGCTCGTGGCCGCCGCCGCCGCCGCCGCCGCTGCTGATTGCGCACGCGCGGGTCGCCCGACCTTTGACCCCAGGCAGGGTCCGCCATCCCTGACAACCCCTTTCAGCTGAGCCCCCCACCCTGTGTGTGGGCTGCCGCCTATTCCCCCGGGCCCTGGCTGGGGCACAGCGCATGGGGGAGGGGAGCGAGTGTATGGGGCGTCTCTCTCTCTCTCTAGGGATGTGTCCCATGGGTGGGGTGGCGTGGTTTGTGGGGCGCTGAAGAAATCAGTCCCCTCCATCTCCTACCTCTGGAAAACGCCCAAGCCCTTGGAGAACTGCCGGCAACGCGACCGTGGGGGCCGGGACCCTCCTCTGTGTCCTCCTGTGGCCCAGTCCAAGGGGCCTGGGCCTGGCCGGGGCTGCATTGGACCCCGACCACCCTGGCGTGTGGACTCGCTAAAAATCGGCGATTAGATATTGGATTCCAGCTTCATTGAGGTCATTTCACTAATGAGTGCACCGGAAAGAGTTTCCTAATCCATCTGTGAGGGTGGCAACTGAAAGAGAATTTTAAAGCTGACAGAATAGGCGAGGAAAGGCATAGGAGATTTCCACACCCAGTAAGGAAGCCTTTCCCGAAATGGAAGAAAGAAACGAGCAAACAGAAACACCGGTAGCCCGCCAGGATCAGAGTCTGCCCCCGAGAGAAAGTACCCTGACCAGGTTCACCCGTGGGTGGGTGGCGAGCTAGCGGCATTCAGAAGAGCGAGGCCCGCAGTCTGTGCAGAAGACACCTGCACTCGGGTGTGTGTGGCGGCACGATTCACAAGCAGCTCCAGATGTTAAGCCAAGGAGAAGCCAGGGAGTTCCCAACGCCCCAGGTGTCCTCAGCCCACGACTGGCTGCTGGGGGAATGCGAAGCCCGGCTCCTTGTCTCAGAGCCCTTGTCTCAGAGCGGGACAACCAGGAGGTGTGACGTACACCCCGGGGTTCCCAGGAGGATCAGGCTGAAGCTGGGACTTGGCCTGAAAGTGTCCCCTCGCATGGCCACCCCCTTCCCCTTCCTGCTCCTCTACTCCTGGTGCCCCTCCATCCAGGGGCCAGACCTTAAAGAGTCACCCGCAAGAGAATCCTGGTCCCAAAGGAGCCTTCTGGGGGACCCGTGCTGAGAGAGGTTGTGGGCATGGCCCGCTGAAGCTCTGCCCGACCCAGGGCTGAGAGATGCAACCTCCCAGCTCTGGGTCCCTGCAGGGGAAGCGTTGGGAGGCACAGGGCCAGTCCTCCAAAGGCCCAGGTGCAGGGAGCCCAGGCCAAGCAGCCTGTGGAAGAAGCCACCCCGGGAACACGACTGCAGGCCACGGCCCTTCCCACCTCCTCCTCCTCCTCCTCCTGCTCCTCCACCCCCCCCCCGACCTCCCACCCCCCCACCCCACCCCCCGACATGGCGCAGGGCTCAGAGACACCTCAGACACTTGCTACCCAAAGTGCAAAGGGCATCAGTTGCTCCTCCAAACCCCCCCCCCCTGCCCAGCAGACCGCGTTGTCCAGCCAGCCCCCGGGCCTCCCTGGGGTGCCCAGCACAAAAGTGCAGACAACCACCGGACCCTCAATCTCAGTTTTCGGATGTTTTTGCCACTCTAAGGACCCGCAGGCCAGCTGGGCCTTCTGGCAGGACAGAGAGCCCCGGAATCCGACGTGGAGAGCTGGGTGTACGTCCCCACGAGGAGGCGGTCCCCACCTCCGCGGCTCTCCCCTTGCGGGGGGGAAAAGCAGCCACGGGGCCTCAGAGAAGACACCAGGCTGGGCGCCCGCCCCACAGTGGGGGCACGTCCCCCGCAGGCCACTTAGCGACGGCCGCCGGCCGGCGGACGGTTGGGTGGCGCGAGACGCTGCGGCCGCCCTGCTACCGGGTTCCTGGGAGGGCGTCCTGGAACCAGCGTCCACACCAAGCCCTTGGAAGGCCCAGGCGACGGAGGAGCCCCGTCAGGCAGGGGCCGAGGACGGTGACGGCCCGGGCGGGGAGGAGCGTGTCAGGCAGGGGCAGAGGACGGTGACAGGTGACAGGCCGGGCGGGAAGGAGTCAGTCAGGCAGGGGCCGAGGAGGAGACGGGCTGGGTAAGGGTTAGGGTTAGAGTCAGGGCACAAGTCACAATCGCAAAGACCTGGAAGCGACCCGAGTGCCCATCGACCCACGAGTGCGTAAATGAAATGTGGCGCGTGGACACCACGGAGTGCTATTCAGCTAGGAGGAGCAGCGGTGAGAGGGCACCTCTCGTGGTTCTCCTGGCCAGAGCTGGAACCCGTTCCAGTAAGCCAGGTAGCCCAAGAATGGACACACGAGCACCACGTGCTCGCGCTCACCAGCAAATGGGTACGAACCGATGGACACCTAAGTGGACACAGAGGAATCACCTTCATCGGGTGGGTGTCGGGCGGGTGGGGGGAGGGGATGGGCATACACCTCCATTAGGAATGGGGTGGGTGCGCCCCGACTGGGGGATGGGCGCACTTGAGGCTCTGACCGGAGGGGGGAGGCTGGGAGAGGGCAACGTACCCGACCTTAACATTGGTACCCCCACAATACGCTGGAACAACATCAGAGGTAAATGAATAAGAACACAGGGGGGAGGGGGGCACGGGCAACACATGTCACCTTAATACTTGGACTCCCATCATCTGCTTGAAAAGAGAGAGAAAAGAAAATGCAATCATAGAGATAAGAGACACTTTTTAAACATAATGAATCCGAAGAGAAAAGTAAAAGGAGGCCTGTGGAGCAGGTCTGGGTGTGACTCCGGATCCCCCAACATCAGGTGCCACCACCAAAGATTCCTACGTGTAGCCCATAGAACCCCAAAAGCAACGGGACGAGTTCTGGTCACATACTCCCTCAAAATGACATCCTGGCCTTCTTCTGGAACTCCCTCCCCTCTCAGACTCTCAAGGTTTCCTCCAGCGTGTCGGTTCCCACAGAGCAGACCTTTGGTCTGAGACCTGACAGTCCAGAAGCCACGCATGCTGCCGCGTGACGGCGGTGTCGCGGCTTGGGACAAGAGGAGGCCCCACGGTGCGGGCTGGGGCGCCAGGCACCGCGGCGGGCGCTGAGGGTGGGGGTGACCCCCACCCCGGGCCGCCGACTCGCTCCCAGAAAGGGGACAGAACAAGAGGCAAAACAAAAAAAAAAAAAAGAAGAAGCCTACGGCACCCGGTATTCCCAGGCGGTCTCCCATCCAAGTACTAACCAGGCCCGACCCTGCTTAGCTTCCGAGACCAGACGAGATCGGGCGCGTTCAGGGTGGTGTGGCCCTAGACGGCGGAGGGCGCCCCTGCCCCGCTCAAGAAGCCGAGCCTCTCTGCGCTTCCCCGCCGCCTCCTCCCCCCGCCCCAGGCCCCGCGCCGGCGCTGACCCCCACCGGGCCGGGCCTGTTGAGTTCACCGGCCGGGTCCGGCGGGCTCCGAGGGACGGGGGTGACAGGCGGGGCGGGGCGGGGCGGGCAGGGAGCGGCGGGCCGGGGTGGGGGGCTGTCTCTCTATACACACACACACACACACACACACTCACACTCACACTCACTCACTCACACTCACACAAGATGCGCCTCCACGGCTGGACTCGCCAAGGTGGAGACCTTCCAGCCCCCTTCCTCTCCTCGCCTGGCCCACCCCCAGCTCGTGGCCGCCGCCGCCGCCGCCGCCGCCGATTGCGCACGCGCGGGTCGCCCGCCCTTTGACCCCAGGCAGGGTCCGCCATCCCTGACAACCCCTTTCAGCTGCGCCCCCCACCCTGTGTGTGGGCTGCCGCCTATTCCCCCGGGCCCTGGCTGGGGCACAGCGCATGGGGGAGGGGAGCGAGTGTATGGGGCGTCTCTCTCTCTCTCTAGGGATGTGTCCCATGGGTGGGGTGGCGTGGTTTGTGGGGCGCTGAAGAAATCAGTCCCCTCCATCTCCTACCTCTGGAAAACGCCCAAGCCCTTGGAGAACTGCCGGCAACGCGACCGTGGGGGCCGGGACCCTCCTCTGTGTCCTCCTGTGGCCCAGTCCAAGGGGCCTGGGCCTGGCCGGGGCTGCATTGGACCCCGACCACCCTGGCGTGTGGACTCGCTAAAACTCGGCGATTAGATATTGGATTCCAGCTTCATTGAGGTCATTTCACTAATGAGTGCACCGGAAAGAGTTTCCTAATCCATCTGTGAGGGTGGCAACTGAAAGAGAATTTTAAAGCTGACAGAATAGGCGAGGAAAGGCATTGGAGATTTCCACACCCAGTAAGGAAGCCTTTCCCGAAATGGAAGAAAGAAACGAGCAAACAGAAACACCGGTAGCCCGCCAGGATCAGAGTCTGCCCCCGAGAGAAAGTACCCTGACCAGGTTCACCCGTGGGTGGGTGGCGAGCTAGCGGCATTCAGAAGAGCGAGGCCCGCAGTCTGTGCAGAAGACACCTGCACTCGGGTGTGTGTGGCGGCACGATTCACAAGCAGCTCCAGATGTTAAGCCAAGGAGAAGCCAGGGAGTTCCCAACGCCCCAGGTGTCCTCAGCCCACGACTGGCTGCTGGGGGAATGCGAAGCCCGGCTCCTTGTCTCAGAGCCCTTGTCTCAGAGCGGGACAACCAGGAGGTGTGACGTACACCCCGGGGTTCCCAGGAGGATCAGGCTGAAGCTGGGACTTGGCCTGAAAGTGTCCCCTCGCATGGCCACCCCCTTCCCCTTCCTGCTCCTCTACTCCTGGTGCCCCTCCATCCAGGGGCCAGACCTTAAAGAGTCACCCGCAAGAGAATCCTGGTCCCAAAGGAGCCTTCTGGGGGACCCGTGCTGAGAGAGGTTGTGGGCATGGCCCGCTGGGGCTCTGCCCGACCCAGGGCTGAGAGATGCAACCTCCCAGCTCTGGGTCCCTGCAGGGGAAGCATTGGCAAGCACAGGGCCAGTCCTCCAAAGGCCCAGGTGCAGGGAGCCCAGGCCAAGCAGCCTGTGGAAGAAGCCACCCCGGGAACACGACTGCAGGCCACGGCCCTTCCCACCTCCTCCTCCTCCTCCTCCTGCTCCTCCACCACCCCCCGACCTCCCACCCCCCCACCCCACCCCCCGACATGGCGCAGGGCTCAGAGACACCTCAGACACTTGCTACCCAAAGTGCAAAGGGCATCAGTTGCTCCTCCAAACCCCCCCCCCTGCCCAGCAGACCGCGTTGTCCAGCCAGCCCCCGGGCCTCCCTGGGGTGCCCAGCACAAAAGTGCAGACAACCACCGGACCCTCAATCTCAGTTTTCGGATGTTTTTGCCACTCTAAGGACCCGCAGGCCAGCTGGGCCTTCTGGCAGGACAGAGAGCCCCGGAATCCGACGTGGAGAGCTGGGTGTACGTCCCCACGAGGAGGCGGTCCCCACCTCCGCGGCTCTCCCCTTGCGGGGGGGGAAAAGCAGCCACGGGGCCTCAGAGAAGACACCAGGCTGGGCGCCCGCCCCACAGTGGGGGCACGTCCCCCGCAGGCCACTTAGCGACGGCCGCCGGCCGGCGGACGGTTGGGTGGCGCGAGACGCTGCGGCCGCCCTGCTACCGGGTTCCTGGGAGGGCGTCCTGGAACCAGCGTCCACACCAAGCCCTTGGAAGGCCCAGGCGACGGAGGAGCCCCGTCAGGCAGGGGCCGAGGACGGTGACGGCCCGGGCGGGGAGGAGCGTGTCAGGCAGGGGCAGAGGACGGTGACAGGTGACAGGCCGGGCGGGAAGGAGTCAGTCAGGCAGGGGCCGAGGAGGAGACGGGCTGGGTAAGGGTTAGGGTTAGAGTCAGGGCACAAGTCACAATCGCAAAGACCTGGAAGCGACCCGAGTGCCCATCGACCCACGAGTGCGTAAATGAAATGTGGCGCGTGGACACCACGGAGTGCTATTCAGCTAGGAGGAGCAGCGGTGAGGGGGCACCTCTCGTGGTTCTCCTGGCCAGAGCTGGAACCCGTTCCAGTAAGCCAGGTAGCCCAAGAATGGACACACGAGCACCACGTGCTCGCGCTCACCAGCAAATGGGTACGAACCGATGGACACCTAAGTGGACACAGAGGAATCACCTTCATCGGGTGGGTGTCGGGCGGGTGGGGGGAGGGGATGGGCATACACCTCCATTAGGAATGGGGTGGGTGCGCCCCGACTGGGGGATGGGCGCACTTGAGGCTCTGACCTGAGGGGGGAGGCTGGGAGAGGGCAACGTACCCGACCTTAACATTGGTACCCCCACAATACGCTGGAACAACATCAGAGGTAAATGAATAAGAACACAGGGGGGAGGGGGGCACGGGCAACACATGTCACCTTAATACTTGGACTCCCATCATCTGCTTGAAAAGAGAGAGAAAAGAAAATGCAATCATAGAGATAAGAGACACTTTTTAAACATAATGAATCCGAAGAGAAAAGTAAAAGGAGGCCTGTGGAGCAGGTCTGGGTGTGACTCCGGATCCCCCAACATCAGGTGCCACCACCAAAGATTCCTACGTGTAGCCCATAGAACCCCAAAAGCAACGGGACGAGTTCTGGTCACATACTCCCTCAAAATGACATCCTGGCCTTCTTCTGGAACTCCCTCCCCTCTCAGACTCTCAAGGTTTCCTCCAGCGTGTCGGTTCCCACAGAGCAGACCTTTGGTCTGAGACCTGACAGTCCAGAAGCCACGCATGCTGCCGCGTGACGGCGGTGTCGCGGCTTGGGACAAGAGGAGGCCCCACGGTGCGGGCTGGGGCGCCAGGCACCGCGGCGGGCGCTGAGGGTGGGGGTGACCCCCACCCCGGGCCGCCGACTCGCTCCCAGAAAGGGGACAGAACAAGAGGCAAAACAAAAAAAAAAAAAAGAAGAAGCCTACGGCACCCGGTATTCCCAGGCGGTCTCCCATCCAAGTACTAACCAGGCCCGACCCTGCTTAGCTTCCGAGACCAGACGAGATCGGGCGCGTTCAGGGTGGTGTGGCCCTAGACGGCGGAGGGCGCCCCTGCCCCGCTCAAGAAGCCGAGCCTCTCTGCGCTTCCCCGCCGCCTCCTCCCCCCGCCCCAGGCCCCGCGCCGGCGCTGACCCGCACCGGGCCGGGCCTGTTGAGTTCACCGGCCGGGTCCGGCGGGCTCCGAGGGACGGGGGTGACAGGCGGGGCGGGGCGGGGCGGGCAGGGAGCGGCGGGCCGGGGTGGGGGGCTGTCTCTCTATACACACACACACACACACACACACTCACACTCACACTCACTCACTCACACTCACACAAGATGCGCCTCCACGGCTGGACTCGCCAAGGTGGAGACCTTCCAGCCCCCTTCCTCTCCTCGCCTGGCCCACCCCCAGCTCGTGGCCGCCGCCGCCGCCGCCGCCGATTGCGCACGCGCGGGTCGCCCGCCCTTTGACCCCAGGCAGGGGCCGCCCTCCCCGACAACCCCTTTCAGCTGCGCCCCCCACCCTGTGGGTGGGCTGCCGCCTATTCCCCTGGGCCCGGGCTGGGGCACAGCGCATGGGGGAGGGGAGCGAGTGTATGGGGCGTCTCTCTCTCTCTCTAGGGATGTGTCCCATGGGTGGGGTGGCGTGGTTTGTGGGGCGCTGAAGAAATCAGTCCCCTCCATCTCCTACCTCTGGAAAACGCCCAAGCCCTTGGAGAACTGCCGGCAACGCGACCGTGGGGGCCGGGACCCTCCTCTGTGTCCTCCTGTGGCCCAGTCCAAGGGGCCTGGGCCTGGCCGGGGCTGCATTGGACCCCGACCACCCTGGCGTGTGGACTCGCTAAAAATCGGCGATTAGATATTGGATTCCAGCTTCATTGAGGTCATTTCACTAATGAGTGCACCGGAAAGAGTTTCCTAATCCATCTGTGAGGGTGGCAACTGAAAGAGAATTTTAAAGCTGACAGAATAGGCGAGGAAAGGCATAGGAGATTTCCACACCCAGTAAGGAAGCCTTTCCCGAAATGGAAGAAAGAAACGAGCAAACAGAAACACCGGTAGCCCGCCAGGATCAGAGTCTGCCCCCGAGAGAAAGTACCCTGACCAGGTTCACCCGTGGGTGGGTGGCGAGCTAGCGGCATTCAGAAGAGCGAGGCCCGCAGTCTGTGCCGAAGACACCTGCACTCGGGTGTGTGTGGCGGCACGATTCACAAGCAGCTCCAGATGTTAAGCCAAGGAGAAGCCAGGGAGTTCCCAACGCCCCAGGTGTCCTCAGCCCACGACTGGCTGCTGGGGGAATGCGAAGCCCGGCTCCTTGTCTCAGAGCCCTTGTCTCAGAGCGGGACAACCAGGAGGTGTGACGTACACCCCGGGGTTCCCAGGAGGATCAGGCTGAAGCTGGGACTTGGCCTGAAAGTGTCCCCTCGCATGGCCACCCCCTTCCCCTTCCTGCTCCTCTACTCCTGGTGCCCCTCCATCCAGGGGCCAGACCTTAAAGAGTCACCCGCAAGAGAATCCTGGTCCCAAAGGAGCCTTCTGGGGGACCCGTGCTGAGAGAGGTTGTGGGCATGGCCCGCTGAAGCTCTGCCCGACCCAGGGCTGAGAGATGCAACCTCCCAGCTCTGGGTCCCTGCAGGGGAAGCGTTGGCAAGCACAGGGCCAGTCCTCCAAAGGCCCAGGTGCAGGGAGCCCAGGCCAAGCAGCCTGTGGAAGAAGCCACCCCGGGAACACGACTGCAGGCCACGGCCCTTCCCACCTCCTCCTCCTCCTCCTCCTGCTCCTCCACCCCCCCCCGACCTCCCACCCCCCCACCCCACCCCCCGACATGGCGCAGGGCTCAGAGACACCTCAGACACTTGCTACCCAAAGTGCAAAGGGCATCAGTTGCTCCTCCAAACCCCCCCCCCCTGCCCAGCAGACCGCGTTGTCCAGCCAGCCCCCGGGCCTCCCTGGGGTGCCCAGCACAAAAGTGCAGACAACCACCGGACCCTCAATCTCAGTTTTCGGATGTTTTTGCCACTCTAAGGACCCGCAGGCCAGCTGGGCCTTCTGGCAGGACAGAGAGCCCCGGAATCCGACGTGGAGAGCTGGGTGTACGTCCCCACGAGGAGGCGGTCCCCACCTCCGCGGCTCTCCCCTTGCGGGGGGGAAAAGCAGCCACGGGGCCTCAGAGAAGACACCAGGCTGGGCGCCCGCCCCACAGTGGGGGCACGTCCCCCGCAGGCCACTTAGCGACGGCCGCCGGCCGGCGGACGGTTGGGTGGCGCGAGACGCTGCGGCCGCCCTGCTACCGGGTTCCTGGGAGGGCGTCCTGGAACCAGCGTCCACACCAAGCCCTTGGAAGGCCCAGGCGACGGAGGAGCCCCGTCAGGCAGGGGCCGAGGACGGTGACGGCCCGGGCGGGGAGGAGCGTGTCAGGCAGGGGCAGAGGACGGTGACAGGTGACAGGCCGGGCGGGAAGGAGTCAGTCAGGCAGGGGCCGAGGAGGAGACGGGCTGGGTAAGGGTTAGGGTTAGAGTCAGGGCACAAGTCACAATCGCAAAGACCTGGAAGCGACCCGAGTGCCCATCGACCCACGAGTGCGTAAATGAAATGTGGCGCGTGGACACCACGGAGTGCTATTCAGCTAGGAGGAGCAGCGGTGAGAGGGCACCTCTCGTGGTTCTCCTGGCCAGAGCTGGAACCCGTTCCAGTAAGCCAGGTAGCCCAAGAATGGACACACGAGCACCACGTGCTCGCGCTCACCAGCAAATGGGTACGAACCGATGGACACCTAAGTGGACACAGAGGAATCACCTTCATCGGGTGGGTGTCGGGCGGGTGGGGGGAGGGGATGGGCATACACCTCCATTAGGAATGGGGTGGGTGCGCCCCGACTGGGGGATGGGCGCACTTGAGGCTCTGACCGGAGGGGGGAGGCTGGGAGAGGGCAACGTACCCGACCTTAACATTGGTACCCCCACAATACGCTGGAACAACATCAGAGGTAAATGAATAAGAACACAGGGGGGAGGGGGGCACGGGCAACACATGTCACCTTAATACTTGGACTCCCATCATCTGCTTGAAAAGAGAGAGAAAAGAAAATGCAATCATAGAGATAAGAGACACTTTTTAAACATAATGAATCCGAAGAGAAAAGTAAAAGGAGGCCTGTGGAGCAGGTCTGGGTGTGACTCCGGATCCCCCAACATCAGGTGCCACCACCAAAGATTCCTACGTGTAGCCCATAGAACCCCAAAAGCAACGGGACGAGTTCTGGTCACATACTCCCTCAAAATGACATCCTGGCCTTCTTCTGGAACTCCCTCCCCTCTCAGACTCTCAAGGTTTCCTCCAGCGTGTCGGTTCCCACAGAGCAGACCTTTGGTCTGAGACCTGACAGTCCAGAAGCCACGCATGCTGCCGCGTGACGGCGGTGTCGCGGCTTGGGACAAGAGGAGGCCCCACGGTGCGGGCTGGGGCGCCAGGCACCGCGGCGGGCGCTGAGGGTGGGGGTGACCCCCACCCCGGGCCGCCGACTCGCTCCCAGAAAGGGGACAGAACAAGAGGCAAAACAAAAAAAAAAAAAAGAAGAAGCCTACGGCACCCGGTATTCCCAGGCGGTCTCCCATCCAAGTACTAACCAGGCCCGACCCTGCTTAGCTTCCGAGACCAGACGAGATCGGGCGCGTTCAGGGTGGTGTGGCCCTAGACGGCGGAGGGCGCCCCTGCCCCGCTCAAGAAGCCGAGCCTCTCTGCGCTTCCCCGCCGCCTCCTCCCCCCGCCCCAGGCCCCGCGCCGGCGCTGACCCGCACCGGGCCGGGCCTGTTGAGTTCACCGGCCGGGTCCGGCGGGCTCCGAGGGACGGGGGTGACAGGCGGGGCGGGGCGGGGCGGGCAGGGAGCGGCGGGCCGGGGTGGGGGGCTGTCTCTCTATACACACACACACACACACACACACTCACACTCACACTCACTCACTCACACTCACACAAGATGCGCCTCCACGGCTGGACTCGCCAAGGTGGAGACCTTCCAGCCCCCTTCCTCTCCTCGCCTGGCCCACCCCCAGCTCGTGGCCGCCGCCGCCGCCGCCGCCGCCGATTGCGCACGCGCGGGTCGCCCGCCCTTTGACCCCAGGCAGGGTCCGCCATCCCTGACAACCCCTTTCAGCTGCGCCCCCCACCCTGTGTGTGGGCTGCCGCCTATTCCCCCGGGCCCTGGCTGGGGCACAGCGCATGGGGGAGGGGAGCGAGTGTATGGGGCGTCTCTCTCTCTCTCTAGGGATGTGTCCCATGGGTGGGGTGGCGTGGTTTGTGGGGCGCTGAAGAAATCAGTCCCCTCCATCTCCTACCTCTGGAAAACGCCCAAGCCCTTGGAGAACTGCCGGCAACGCGACCGTGGGGGCCGGGACTCTCCTCTGTGTCCTCCTGTGGCCCAGTCCAAGGGGCCTGGGCCTGGCCGGGGCTGCATTGGACCCCGACCACCCTGGCGTGTGGACTCGCTAAAACTCGGCGATTAGATATTGGATTCCAGCTTCATTGAGGTCATTTCACTAATGAGTGCACCGGAAAGAGTTTCCTAATCCATCTGTGAGGGTGGCAACTGAAAGAGAATTTTAAAGCTGACAGAATAGGCGAGGAAAGGCATTGGAGATTTCCACACCCAGTAAGGAAGCCTTTCCCGAAATGGAAGAAAGAAACGAGCAAACAGAAACACCGGTAGCCCGCCAGGATCAGAGTCTGCCCCCGAGAGAAAGTACCCTGACCAGGTTCACCCGTGGGTGGGTGGCGAGCTAGCGGCATTCAGAAGAGCGAGGCCCGCAGTCTGTGCAGAAGACACCTGCACTCGGGTGTGTGTGGCGGCACGATTCACAAGCAGCTCCAGATGTTAAGGAGAAGCCAGGGAGTTCCCAACGCCCCAGGTGTCCTCAGCCCACGACTGGCTGCTGGGGGAATGCGCAGCCCGGCTCCTTGTCTCAGAGCCCTTGTCTCAGAGCGGGACAACCAGGAGGTGTGACGTACACCCCGGGGTTCCCAGGAGGATCAGGCTGAAGCTGGGACTTGGCCTGAAAGTGTCCCCTCGCATGGCCACCCCCTTCCCCTTCCTGCTCCTCTACTCCTGGTGCCCCTCCATCCAGGGGCCAGACCTTAAAGAGTCACCCGCAAGAGAATCCTGGTCCCAAAGGAGCCTTCTGGGGGACCCGTGCTGAGAGAGGTTGTGGGCATGGCCCGCTGGGGCTCTGCCCGACCCAGGGCTGAGAGATGCAACCTCCCAGCTCTGGGTCCCTGCAGGGGAAGCGTTGGCAAGCACAGGGCCAGTCCTCCAAAGGCCCAGGTGCAGGGAGCCCAGGCCAAGCAGCCTGTGGAAGAAGCCACCCCGGGAACACGACTGCAGGCCACGGCCCTTCCCACCTCCTCCTCCTCCTCCTCCTGCTCCTCCACCCCCCCCGACCTCCCACCCCCCCACCCCACCCCCCGACATGGCGCAGGGCTCAGAGACACCTCAGACACTTGCTACCCAAAGTGCAAAGGGCATCAGTTGCTCCTCCACACCCCTCCCCCTGCCCAGCAGACCGCGTTGTCCAGCCAGCCCCCGGGCCTCCCTGGGGTGCCCAGCACAAAAGTGCAGACAACCACCGGACCCTCAATCTCAGTTTTCGGATGTTTTTGCCACTCTAAGGACCCGCAGGCCAGCTGGGCCTTCTGGCAGGACAGAGAGCCCCGGAATCCGACGTGGAGAGCTGGGTGTACGTCCCCACGAGGAGGCGGTCCCCACCTCCGCGGCTCTCCCCTTGCGGGGGGGAAAAGCAGCCACGGGGCCTCAGAGAAGACACCAGGCTGGGCGCCCGCCCCACAGTGGGGGCACGTCCCCCGCAGGCCACTTAGCGCCGGCCGCCGGCCGGCGGACGGTTGGGTGGCGCGAGACGCTGCGGCCGCCCTGCTACCGGGTTCCTGGGAGGGCGTCCTGAAACCAGCGTCCACACCAAGCCCTTGGAAGGCCCAGGCGACGGAGGAGCCCCGTCAGGCAGGGGCCGAGGACGGTGACGGCCCGGGCGGGGAGGAGCGTGTCAGGCAGGGGCAGAGGACGGTGACAGGTGACAGGCCGGGCGGGAAGGAGTCAGTCAGGCAGGGGCCGAGGAGGAGATGGGCTGGGTAAGGGTTAGGGTTAGAGTCAGGGCACAAGTCACAATCGCAAAGACCTGGAAGCGACCCGAGTGCCCATCGACCCACGAGTTGGCAAGCACAGGGCCAGTCCTCCAAAGGCCCAGGTGCAGGGAGCCCAGGCCAAGCAGCCTGTGGAAGAAGCCACCCCGGGAACACGACTGCAGGCCACGGCCCTTCCCACCTCCTCCTCCTCCTCCTCCTGCTCCTCCACCCCCCGGAACTCCCACCCCCCCACCCCCCCCCGACATGGCGCAGGGCTCAGAGACACCTCAGACACTTGCTACCCAAAGTGCAAAGGGCATCAGTTGCTCCTCCAAACCCCCCCCCTGCCCAGCAGACCGCGTTGTCCAGCCAGCCCCCGGGCCTCCCTGGGGTGCCCAGCACAAAAGTGCAGACAACCACCGGACCCTCAATCTCAGTTTTCGGATGTTTTTGCCACTCTAAGGACCCGCAGGCCAGCTGGGCCTTCTGGCAGGACAGAGAGCCCCGGAATCCGACGTGGAGAGCTGGGTGTACGTCCCCACGAGGAGGCGGTCCCCACCTCCGCGGCTCTCCCCTTGCGGGGGGGAAAAGCAGCCACGGGGCCTCAGAGAAGACACCAGGCTGGGCGCCCGCCCCACAGTGGGGGCACGTCCCCCGCAGGCCACCGTGGCGCGTGGACACCACGGAGTGCTATTCAGCTAGGAGGAGCAGCGGTGAGAGGGCACCTCTCGTGGTTCTCCTGGCCAGAGCTGGAACCCGTTCCAGTAAGCCAGGTAGCCCAAGAATGGACACACGAGCACCACGTGCTCGCGCTCACCAGCAAATGGGTACGAACCGATGGACACCTAAGTGGACACAGAGGAATCACCTTCATCGGGTGGGTGTCGGGCGGGTGGGGGGAAGGGATGGGCATACACCTCCATTAGGAATGGGGTGGGTGCGCACCGACTGGGGGATGGGCGCACTTGAGGCTCTGACCGGAGGGGGGAGGCTGGGAGAGGGCAACGTACCCGACCTTAACATTGGTACCCCCACAATACGCTGGAACAACATCAGAGGTAAATGAATAAGAACACAGGGGGGAGGGGGGCACGGGCAACACATGTCACCTTAATACTTGGACTCCCATCATCTGCTTGAAAAGAGAGAGAAAAGAAAATGCAATCATAGAGATAAGAGACACTTTTTAAACATAATGAATCCGAAGAGAAAAGTAAAAGGAGGCCTGTGGAGCAGGTCTGGGTGTGACTCCGGATCCCCCAACATCAGGTGCCACCACCAAAGATTCCTACGTGTAGCCCATAGAACCCCAAAAGCAACGGGACGAGTTCTGGTCACATACTCCCTCAAAATGACATCCTGGCCTTCTTCTGGAACTCCCTCCCCTCTCAGACTCTCAAGGTTTCCTCCAGCGTGTCGGTTCCCACAGAGCAGACCTTTGGTCTGAGACCTGACAGTCCAGAAGCCACGCATGCTGCCGCGTGACGGCGGTGTCGCGGCTTGGGACAAGAGGAGGCCCCACGGTGCGGGCTGGGGCGCCAGGCACCGCGGCGGGCGCTGAGGGTGGGTGTGACCCCCACCCCGGGCCGCCGACTCGCTCCCAGAGAAGGGACAGAACAAGAGGCAAAACAAAAAAAAAAAAAGAAGAAGCCTACGGCACCCGGTATTCCCAGGCGGTCTCCCATCCAAGTACTAACCAGGCCCGACCCTGCTTAGCTTCCGAGACCAGACGAGATCGGGCGCGTTCAGGGTGGTGTGGCCCTAGACGGCGGAGGGCGCCCCTGCCCCGCTCAAGAAGCCGAGCCTCTCTGCGCTTCCCCGCCGCCTCCTCCCCCCGCCCCAGGCCCCGCGCCGGCGCTGACCCGCACCGGGCCGGGCCTGTTGAGTTCACCGGCCGGGTCGGGCGGGCTCCGAGGGACGGGGGTGACAGGCGGGGCGGGGCGGGCCGGGGAGGGGCGGGCAGGGAGCGGCGGGCCGGGGTGGGGGGCTCTCTCTCTATACACACACACACACACACACACACTCACACTCACACTCACACTCACTCACTCACACTCACACAAGATGCGCCTCCACGGCTGGACTCGCCAAGGTGGAGACCTTCCAGCCCCCTTCCTCTCCTCGCCTGGCCCACCCCCAGCTCGTGGCCGCCGCCGCCACCGCCGCCGCCGCCGCTGATTGCGCACGCGCGGGTCGCCCGCCCTTTGACCCCAGGCAGGGTCCGCCATCCCTGACAACCCCTTTCAGCTGCGCCCCCCACCCTGTGTGTGGGCTGCCGCCTATTCCCCCGGGCCCTGGCTGGGGCACAGCGCATGGGGGAGGGGAGCGAGTGTATGGGGCGTCTCTCTCTCTCTCTAGGGATGTGTCCCATGGGTGGGGTGGCGTGGTTTGTGGGGCGCTGAAGAAATCAGTCCCCTCCATCTCCTACCTCTGGAAAACGCCCAAGCCCTTGGAGAACTGCCGGCAACGCGACCGTGGGGGCCGGGACCCTCCTCTGTGTCCTCCTGTGGCCCAGTCCAAGGGGCCTGGGCCTGGCCGGGGCTGCATTGGACCCCGACCACCCTGGCGTGTGGACTCGCTAAAAATCGGCGATTAGATATTGGATTCCAGCTTCATTGAGGTCATTTCACTAATGAGTGCACCGGAAAGAGTTTCCTAATCCATCTGTGAGGGTGGCAACTGAAAGAGAATTTTAAAGCTGACAGAATAGGCGAGGAAAGGCATAGGAGATTTCCACACCCAGTAAGGAAGCCTTTCCCGAAATGGAAGAAAGAAACGAGCAAACAGAAACACCGGTAGCCCGCCAGGATCAGAGTCTGCCCCCGAGAGAAAGTACCCTGACCAGGTTCACCCGTGGGTGGGTGGCGAGCTAGCGGCATTCAGAAGAGCGAGGCCCGCAGTCTGTGCAGAAGACACCTGCACTCGGGTGTGTGTGGCGGCACGATTCACAAGCAGCTCCAGATGTTAAGGAGAAGCCAGGGAGTTCCCAACGCCCCAGGTGTCCTCAGCCCACGACTGGCTGCTGGGGGAATGCGCAGCCCGGCTCCTTGTCTCAGAGCCCTTGTCTCAGAGCGGGACAACCAGGAGGTGTGACGTACACCCCGGGGTTCCCAGGAGGATCAGGCTGAAGCTGGGACTTGGCCTGAAAGTGTCCCCTCGCATGGCCACCCCCTTCCCCTTCCTGCTCCTCTACTCCTGGTGCCCCTCCATCCAGGGGCCAGACCTTAAAGAGTCACCCGCAAGAGAATCCTGGTCCCAAAGGAGCCTTCTGGGGGACCCGTGCTGAGAGAGGTTGTGGGCATGGCCCGCTGGGGCTCTGCCCGACCCAGGGCTGAGAGATGCAACCTCCCAGCTCTGGGTCCCTGCAGGGGAAGCGTTGGCAAGCACAGGGCCAGTCCTCCAAAGGCCCAGGTGCAGGGAGCCCAGGCCAAGCAGCCTGTGGAAGAAGCCACCCCGGGAACACGACTGCAGGCCACGGCCCTTCCCACCTCCTCCTCCTCCTCCTCCTGCTCCTCCACCCCCCCCCCGACCTCCCACCCCCCCACCCCACCCCCCGACATGGCGCAGGGCTCAGAGACACCTCAGACACTTGCTACCCAAAGTGCAAAGGGCATCAGTTGCTCCTCCACACCCCCCCCCCTGCCCAGCAGACCGCGTTGTCCAGCCAGCCCCCGGGCCTCCCTGGGGTGCCCAGCACAAAAGTGCAGACAACCACCGGACCCTCAATCTCAGTTTTCGGATGTTTTTGCCACTCTAAGGACCCGCAGGCCAGCTGGGCCTTCTGGCAGGACAGAGAGCCCCGGAATCCGACGTGGAGAGCTGGGTGTACGTCCCCACGAGGAGGCGGTCCCCACCTCCGCGGCTCTCCCCTTGCGGGGGGGAAAAGCAGCCACGGGGCCTCAGAGAAGACACCAGGCTGGGCGCCCGCCCCACAGTGGGGGCACGTCCCCCGCAGGCCACCGTGGCGCGTGGACACCACGGAGTGCTATTCAGCTAGGAGGAGCAGCGGTGAGAGGGCACCTCTCGTGGTTCTCCTGGCCAGAGCTGGAACCCGTTCCAGTAAGCCAGGTAGCCCAAGAATGGACACACGAGCACCACGTGCTCGCGCTCACCAGCAAATGGGTACGAACCGATGGACACCTAAGTGGACACAGAGGAATCACCTTCATCGGGTGGGTGTCGGGCGGGTGGGGGGAGGGGATGGGCATACACCTCCATTAGGAATGGGGTGGGTGCGCACCGACTGGGGGATGGGCGCACTTGAGGCTCTGACCCGAGGGGGGAGGCTGGGAGAGGGCAACGTACCCGACCTTAACATTGGTACCCCCACAATACGCTGGAACAACATCAGAGGTAAATGAATAAGAACACAGGGGGGAGGGGGGCACGGGCAACACATGTCACCTTAATACTTGGACTCCCATCATCTGCTTGAAAAGAGAGAGAAAAGAAAATGCAATCATAGAGATAAGAGACACCTTTTAAAAATAATGAATCCGAAGAGAAAAGTAAAAGGAGGCCTGTGGAGCAGGTCTGGGTGTGACTCCGGATCCCCCAACATCAGGTGCCACCACCAAAGATTCCTACGTGTAGCCCATAGAACCCCAAAAGCAACGGGACGAGTTCTGGTCACATACTCCCTCAAAATGACATCCTGGCCTTCTTCTGGAACTCCCTCCCCTCTCAGACTCTCAAGGTTTCCTCCAGCGTGTCGGTTCCCACAGAGCAGACCTTTGGTCTGAGACCTGACAGTCCAGAAGCCACGCATGCTGCCGCGTGACGGCGGTGTCGCGGCTTGGGACAAGAGGAGGCCCCACGGTGCGGGCTGGGGCGCCAGGCACCGCGGCGGGCGCTGAGGGTGGGTGTGACCCCCACCCCGGGCCGCCGACTCGCTCCCAGAGAAGGGACAGAACAAGAGGCAAAACAAAAAAAAAAAAAAAGAAGAAGCCTACGGCACCCGGTATTCCCAGGCGGTCTCCCATCCAAGTACTAACCAGGCCCGACCCTGCTTAGCTTCCGAGACCAGACGAGATCGGGCGCGTTCAGGGTGGTGTGGCCCTAGACGGCGGAGGGCGCCCCTGCCCCGCTCAAGAAGCCGAGCCTCTCTGCGCTTCCCCGCCGCCTCCTCCCCCCGCCCCAGGCCCCGCGCCGGCACTGACCCGCACCGGGCCGGGCCTGTTGAGTTCACCGGCCGGGTCCGGCGGGCTCCGAGGGACGGGGGTGACAGGCGGGGCGGGGCGGGCCGGGGCGGGGCGGGCAGGGAGCGGCGGGTCGGGGTGGGGGGCTCTCTCTCTATACACACACACACACACACACACACACACACACACACACACACACTCTCACTCACACTCACTCACTCACACTCACACAAGATGCGCCTCCACGGCTGGACTCGCCAAGGTGGAGACCTTCCAGCCCCCTTCCTCTCCTCGCCTGGCCCACCCCCAGCTCGTGGCCGCCGCCGCCGCCGCCGCCGCCGCCGATTGCGCACGCGCGGGTCGCCCGCCCTTTGACCCCAGGCAGGGTCCCCCATCCCCGACAACCCCTTTCAGCTGCACCCCCCACCCTGTGTGTGGGCTGCCGCCTATTCCCCTGGGCCCGGGCTGGGGCACAGCGCATGGGGGAGGGGAGCGAGTGTATGGGGCGTCTCTCTCTCTCTCTAGGGATGTGTCCCATGGGTGGGGTGGCGTGGTTTGTGGGGCGCTGAAGAAATCAGTCCCCTCCATCTCCTACCTCTGGAAAACGCCCAAGCCCTTGGAGAACTGCCGGCAACGCGACCGTGGGGGCCGGGACCCTCCTCTGTGTCCTCCTGTGGCCCAGTCCAAGGGGCCTGGGCCTGGCCGGGGCTGCATTGGACCCCGACCACCCTGGCGTGTGGACTCGCTAAAAATCGGCGATTAGATATTGGATTCCAGCTTCATTGAGGTCATTTCACTAATGAGTGCACCGGAAAGAGTTTCCTAATCCATCTGTGAGGGTGGCAACTGAAAGAGAATTTTAAAGCTGACAGAATAGGCGAGGAAAGGCATAGGAGATTTCCACACCCAGTAAGGAAGCCTTTCCCGAAATGGAAGAAAGAAACGAGCAAACAGAAACACCGGTAGCCCGCCAGGATCAGAGTCTGCCCCCGAGAGAAAGTACCCTGACCAGGTTCACCCGTGGGTGGGTGGCGAGCTAGCGGCATTCAGAAGAGTGAGGCCCGCAGTCTGTGCAGAAGACACCTGCACTCGGGTGTGTGTGGCGGCACGATTCACAAGCAGCTCCAGATGTTAAGGAGAAGCCAGGGAGTTCCCAACGCCCCAGGTGTCCTCAGCCCACGACTGGCTGCTGGGGGAATGCGCAGCCCGGCTCCTTGTCTCAGAGCCCTTGTCTCAGAGCGGGACAACCAGGAGGTGTGACGTACACCCCGGGGTTCCCAGGAGGATCAGGCTGAAGCTGGGACTTGGCCTGAAAGTGTCCCCTCGCATGGCCACCCCCTTCCCCTTCCTGCTCCTCTACTCCTGGTGCCCCTCCATCCAGGGGCCAGACCTTAAAGAGTCACCCGCAAGAGAATCCTGGTCCCAAAGGAGCCTTCTGGGGGACCCGTGCTGAGAGAGGTTGTGGGCATGGCCCGCTGGGGCTCTGCCCGACCCAGGGCTGAGAGATGCAACCTCCCAGCTCTGGGTCCCTGCAGGGGAAGCGTTGGCAAGCACAGGGCCAGTCCTCCAAAGGCCCAGGTGCAGGGAGCCCAGGCCAAGCAGCCTGTGGAAGAAGCCACCCCGGGAACACGACTGCAGGCCACGGCCCTTCCCACCTCCTCCTCCTCCTCCTCCTGCTCCTCCACCCCCCCCCGACCTCCCACCCCCCCACCCCACCCCCCGACATGGCGCAGGGCTCAGAGACACCTCAGACACTTGCTACCCAAAGTGCAAAGGGCATCAGTTGCTCCTCCAAACCCCCCCCCCGCCCAGCAGACCGCGTTGTCCAGCCAGCCCCCGGGCCTCCCTGGGGTGCCCAGCACAAAAGTGCAGACAACCACCGGACCCTCAATCTCAGTTTTCGGATGTTTTTGCCACTCTAAGGACCCGCAGGCCAGCTGGGCCTTCTGGCAGGACAGAGAGCCCCGGAATCCGACGTGGAGAGCTGGGTGTACGTCCCCACGAGGAGGCGGTCCCCACCTCCGCGGCTCTCCCCTTGCGGGGGGGAAAAGCAGCCACGGGGCCTCAGAGAAGACACCAGGCTGGGCGCCCGCCCCACAGTGGGGGCACGTCCCCCGCAGGCCACTTAGCGCCGGCCGCCGGCCGGCGGACGGTTGGGTGGCGCGAGACGCTGCGGCCGCCCTGCTACCGGGTTCCTGGGAGGGCGTCCTGAAACCAGCGTCCACACCAAGCCCTTGGAAGGCCCAGGCGACGGAGGAGCCCCGTCAGGCAGGGGCCGAGGACGGTGACGGCCCGGGCGGGGAGGAGCGTGTCAGGCAGGGGCAGAGGATGGTGACAGGTGACAGGCCGGGCGGGAAGGAGTCAGTCAGGCAGGGGCCGAGGAGGAGACGGGCTGGGTAAGGGTTAGGGTTAGAGTCAGGGCACAAGTCACAATCGCAAAGACCTGGAAGCGACCCGAGTGCCCATCGACCCACGAGTGCGTAAATGAAATGTGGCGCGTGGACACCACGGAGTGCTATTCGGCTACAAGGAGCAGCGGTGAGAGGGCACCTCTCGTGGTTCTCCTGGCCAGAGCTGGAACCCGTTCCAGTAAGCCAGGTAGCCCAAGAATGGACACACGAGCACCACGTGCTCGCGCTCACCAGCAAATGGGTACGAACCGATGGACACCTAAGTGGACACAGAGGAATCACCTTCATCGGGTGGGTGTCGGGCGGGTGGGGGGAGGGGATGGGCATACACCTCCATTAGGAATGGGGTGGGTGCGCACCGACTGGGGGATGGGCGCACTTGAGGCTCTGACCCGAGGGGGGAGGCTGGGAGAGGGCAACGTACCCGACCTTAACATTGGTACCCCCACAATACGCTGGAACAACATCAGAGGTAAATGAATAAGAACACAGGGGGGAGGGGGGCACGGGCAACACATGTCACCTTAATACTTGGACTCCCATCATCTGCTTGAAAAGAGAGAGAAAAGAAAATGCAATCATAGAGATAAGAGACACCTTTTAAAAATAATGAATCCGAAGAGAAAAGTAAAAGGAGGCCTGTGGAGCAGGTCTGGGTGTGACTCCGGATCCCCCAACATCAGGTGCCACCACCAAAGATTCCTACGTGTAGCCCATAGAACCCCAAAAGCAACGGGACGAGTTCTGGTCACATACTCCCTCAAAATGACATCCTGGCCTTCTTCTGGAACTCCCTCCCCTCTCAGACTCTCAAGGTTTCCTCCAGCGTGTCGGTTCCCACAGAGCAGACCTTTGGTCTGAGACCTGACAGTCCAGAAGCCACGCATGCTGCCGCGTGACGGCGGTGTCGCGGCTTGGGACAAGAGGAGGCCCCACGGTGCGGGCTGGGGCGCCAGGCACCGCGGCGGGCGCTGAGGGTGGGTGTGACCCCAACCCCGGGCCGCCGACTCGCTCCCAGAGAAGGGACAGAACAAGAGGCAAAAAAAAAAAAAAAAAAAAGAAGAAGCCTACGGCACCCGGTATTCCCAGGCGGTCTCCCATCCAAGTACTAACCAGGCCCGACCCTGCTTAGCTTCCGAGACCAGACGAGATCGGGCGCGTTCAGGGTGGCGTGGCCCTAGACGGCGGAGGGCGCCCCTGCCCCGCTCAAGAAGCCGAGCCTCTCTGCGCTTCCCCGCCGCCTCCTCCCCCCGCCCCAGGCCCCGCGCCGGCGCTGACCCGCACCGGGCCGGGCCTGTTGAGTTCACCGGCCGGGTCCGGCGGGCTCCGAGGGACGGGGGTGACAGGCGGGGCGGGGCGGGCCGGGGCGGGGCGGGCAGGGAGCGGCGGGCCGGGGTGGGGGGCTCTCTCTCTATACACACACACACACACACTCTCACTCACACTCACTCACTCACACTCACACAAGATGCGCCTCCACGGCTGGACTCGCCAAGGTGGAGACCTTCCAGCCCCCTTCCTCTCCTCGCCTGGCCCACCCCCAGCTCGTGGCCGCCGCCGCCACCGCCGCCGCCGCCGCTGATTGCGCACGCGCGGGTCGCCCGCCCTTTGACCCCAGGCAGGGTCCGCCATCCCTGACAACCCCTTTCAGCTGCGCCCCCCACCCTGTGTGTGGGCTGCCGCCTATTCCCCCGGGCCCTGGCTGGGGCACAGCGCATGGGGGAGGGGAGCGAGTGTATGGGGCGTCTCTCTCTCTCTCTAGGGATGTGTCCCATGGGTGGGGTGGCGTGGTTTGTGGGGCGCTGAAGAAATCAGTCCCCTCCATCTCCTACCTCTGGAAAACGCCCAAGCCCTTGGAGAACTGCCGGCAACGCGACCGTGGGGGCCGGGACCCTCCTCTGTGTCCTCCTGTGGCCCAGTCCAAGGGGCCTGGGCCTGGCCGGGGCTGCATTGGACCCCGACCACCCTGGCGTGTGGACTCGCTAAAACTCGGCGATTAGATATTGGATTCCAGCTTCATTGAGGTCATTTCACTAATGAGTGCACCGGAAAGAGTTTCCTAATCCATCTGTGAGGGTGGCAACTGAAAGAGAATTTTAAAGCTGACAGAATAGGCGAGGAAAGGCATTGGAGATTTCCACACCCAGTAAGGAAGCCTTTCCCGAAATGGAAGAAAGAAACGAGCAAACAGAAACACCGGTAGCCCGCCAGGATCAGAGTCTGCCCCCGAGAGAAAGTACCCTGACCAGGTTCACCCGTGGGTGGGTGGCGAGCTAGCGGCATTCAGAAGAGCGAGGCCCGCAGTCTGTGCAGAAGACACCTGCACTCGGGTGTGTGTGGCGGCACGATTCACAAGCAGCTCCAGATGTTAAGGAGAAGCCAGGGAGTTCCCAACGCCCCAGGTGTCCTCAGCCCACGACTGGCTGCTGGGGGAATGCGCAGCCCGGCTCCTTGTCTCAGAGCCCTTGTCTCAGAGCGGGACAACCAGGAGGTGTGACGTACACCCCGGGGTTCCCAGGAGGATCAGGCTGAAGCTGGGACTTGGCCTGAAAGTGTCCCCTCGCATGGCCACCCCCTTCCCCTTCCTGCTCCTCTACTCCTGGTGCCCCTCCATCCAGGGGCCAGACCTTAAAGAGTCACCCGCAAGAGAATCCTGGTCCCAAAGGAGCCTTCTGGGGGACCCGTGCTGAGAGAGGTTGTGGGCATGGCCCGCTGGGGCTCTGCCCGACCCAGGGCTGAGAGATGCAACCTCCCAGCTCTGGGTCCCTGCAGGGGAAGCGTTGGCAAGCACAGGGCCAGTCCTCCAAAGGCCCAGGTGCAGGGAGCCCAGGCCAAGCAGCCTGTGGAAGAAGCCACCCCGGGAACACGACTGCAGGCCACGGCCCTTCCCACCTCCTCCTCCTCCTCCTCCTGCTCCTCCACCCCCCCCGACCTCCCACCCCCCCACCCCACCCCCCGACATGGCGCAGGGCTCAGAGACACCTCAGACACTTGCTACCCAAAGTGCAAAGGGCATCAGTTGCTCCTCCACACCCCTCCCCCTGCCCAGCAGACCGCGTTGTCCAGCCAGCCCCCGGGCCTCCCTGGGGTGCCCAGCACAAAAGTGCAGACAACCACCGGACCCTCAATCTCAGTTTTCGGATGTTTTTGCCACTCTAAGGACCCGCAGGCCAGCTGGGCCTTCTGGCAGGACAGAGAGCCCCGGAATCCGACGTGGAGAGCTGGGTGTACGTCCCCACGAGGAGGCGGTCCCCACCTCCGCGGCTCTCCCCTTGCGGGGGGGAAAAGCAGCCACGGGGCCTCAGAGAAGACACCAGGCTGGGCGCCCGCCCCACAGTGGGGGCACGTCCCCCGCAGGCCACTTAGCGCCGGCCGCCGGCCGGCGGACGGTTGGGTGGCGCGAGACGCTGCGGCCGCCCTGCTACCGGGTTCCTGGGAGGGCGTCCTGAAACCAGCGTCCACACCAAGCCCTTGGAAGGCCCAGGCGACGGAGGAGCCCCGTCAGGCAGGGGCCGAGGACGGTGACGGCCCGGGCGGGGAGGAGCGTGTCAGGCAGGGGCAGAGGACGGTGACAGGTGACAGGCCGGGCGGGAAGGAGTCAGTCAGGCAGGGGCCGAGGAGGAGATGGGCTGGGTAAGGGTTAGGGTTAGAGTCAGGGCACAAGTCACAATCGCAAAGACCTGGAAGCGACCCGAGTGCCCATCGACCCACGAGTTGGCAAGCACAGGGCCAGTCCTCCAAAGGCCCAGGTGCAGGGAGCCCAGGCCAAGCAGCCTGTGGAAGAAGCCACCCCGGGAACACGACTGCAGGCCACGGCCCTTCCCACCTCCTCCTCCTCCTCCTCCTGCTCCTCCACCCCCCGGAACTCCCACCCCCCCACCCCCCCCCCGACATGGCGCAGGGCTCAGAGACACCTCAGACACTTGCTACCCAAAGTGCAAAGGGCATCAGTTGCTCCTCCAAACCCCCCCCCTGCCCAGCAGACCGCGTTGTCCAGCCAGCCCCCGGGCCTCCCTGGGGTGCCCAGCACAAAAGTGCAGACAACCACCGGACCCTCAATCTCAGTTTTCGGATGTTTTTGCCACTCTAAGGACCCGCAGGCCAGCTGGGCCTTCTGGCAGGACAGAGAGCCCCGGAATCCGACGTGGAGAGCTGGGTGTACGTCCCCACGAGGAGGCGGTCCCCACCTCCGCGGCTCTCCCCTTGCGGGGGGGAAAAGCAGCCACGGGGCCTCAGAGAAGACACCAGGCTGGGCGCCCGCCCCACAGTGGGGGCACGTCCCCCGCAGGCCACCGTGGCGCGTGGACACCACGGAGTGCTATTCAGCTAGGAGGAGCAGCGGTGAGAGGGCACCTCTCGTGGTTCTCCTGGCCAGAGCTGGAACCCGTTCCAGTAAGCCAGGTAGCCCAAGAATGGACACACGAGCACCACGTGCTCGCGCTCACCAGCAAATGGGTACGAACCGATGGACACCTAAGTGGACACAGAGGAATCACCTTCATCGGGTGGGTGTCGGGCGGGTGGGGGGAAGGGATGGGCATACACCTCCATTAGGAATGGGGTGGGTGCGCACCGACTGGGGGATGGGCGCACTTGAGGCTCTGACCGGAGGGGGGAGGCTGGGAGAGGGCAACGTACCCGACCTTAACATTGGTACCCCCACAATACGCTGGAACAACATCAGAGGTAAATGAATAAGAACACAGGGGGGAGGGGGGCACGGGCAACACATGTCACCTTAATACTTGGACTCCCATCATCTGCTTGAAAAGAGAGAGAAAAGAAAATGCAATCATAGAGATAAGAGACACTTTTTAAACATAATGAATCCGAAGAGAAAAGTAAAAGGAGGCCTGTGGAGCAGGTCTGGGTGTGACTCCGGATCCCCCAACATCAGGTGCCACCACCAAAGATTCCTACGTGTAGCCCATAGAACCCCAAAAGCAACGGGACGAGTTCTGGTCACATACTCCCTCAAAATGACATCCTGGCCTTCTTCTGGAACTCCCTCCCCTCTCAGACTCTCAAGGTTTCCTCCAGCGTGTCGGTTCCCACAGAGCAGACCTTTGGTCTGAGACCTGACAGTCCAGAAGCCACGCATGCTGCCGCGTGACGGCGGTGTCGCGGCTTGGGACAAGAGGAGGCCCCACGGTGCGGGCTGGGGCGCCAGGCACCGCGGCGGGCGCTGAGGGTGGGTGTGACCCCCACCCCGGGCCGCCGACTCGCTCCCAGAGAAGGGACAGAACAAGAGGCAAAACAAAAAAAAAAAAAAGAAGAAGCCTACGGCACCCGGTATTCCCAGGCGGTCTCCCATCCAAGTACTAACCAGGCCCGACCCTGCTTAGCTTCCGAGACCAGACGAGATCGGGCGCGTTCAGGGTGGCGTGGCCCTAGACGGCGGAGGGCGCCCCTGCCCCGCTCAAGAAGCCGAGCCTCTCTGCGCTTCCCCGCCGCCTCCTCCCCCCGCCCCAGGCCCCGCGCCGGCGCTGACCCGCACCGGGCCGGGCCTGTTGAGTTCACCGGCCGGGTCCGGCGGGCTCCGAGGGACGGGGGTGACAGGCGGGGCGGGGCGGGGCGGGGCGGGGCGGGCAGGGAGCGGCGGGCCGGGGTGGGGGGCTGTCTCTCTATACACACACACACACACACACACACTCACACTCACTCACTCACACTCACACAAGATGCGCCTCCACGGCTGGACTCGCCAAGGTGGAGACCTTCCAGCCCCCTTCCTCTCCTCGCCTGGCCCACCCCCAGCTCGTGGCCGCCGCCGCCACCGCCGCCGCCGCCGCTGATTGCGCACGCGCGGGTCGCCCGCCCTTTGACCCCAGGCAGGGTCCGCCATCCCTGACAACCCCTTTCAGCTGCGCCCCCCACCCTGTGTGTGGGCTGCCGCCTATTCCCCCGGGCCCTGGCTGGGGCACAGCGCATGGGGGAGGGGAGCGAGTGTATGGGGCGTCTCTCTCTCTCTCTAGGGATGTGTCCCATGGGTGGGGTGGCGTGGTTTGTGGGGCGCTGAAGAAATCAGTCCCCTCCATCTCCTACCTCTGGAAAACGCCCAAGCCCTTGGAGAACTGCCGGCAACGCGACCGTGGGGGCCGGGACCCTCCTCTGTGTCCTCCTGTGGCCCAGTCCAAGGGGCCTGGGCCTGGCCGGGGCTGCATTGGACCCCGACCACCCTGGCGTGTGGACTCGCTAAAAATCGGCGATTAGATATTGGATTCCAGCTTCATTGAGGTCATTTCACTAATGAGTGCACCGGAAAGAGTTTCCTAATCCATCTGTGAGGGTGGCAACTGAAAGAGAATTTTAAAGCTGACAGAATAGGCGAGGAAAGGCATAGGAGATTTCCACACCCAGTAAGGAAGCCTTTCCCGAAATGGAAGAAAGAAACGAGCAAACAGAAACACCGGTAGCCCGCCAGGATCAGAGTCTGCCCCCGAGAGAAAGTACCCTGACCAGGTTCACCCGTGGGTGGGTGGCGAGCTAGCGGCATTCAGAAGAGTGAGGCCCGCAGTCTGTGCAGAAGACACCTGCACTCGGGTGTGTGTGGCGGCACGATTCACAAGCAGCTCCAGATGTTAAGGAGAAGCCAGGGAGTTCCCAACGCCCCAGGTGTCCTCAGCCCACGACTGGCTGCTGGGGGAATGCGCAGCCCGGCTCCTTGTCTCAGAGCCCTTGTCTCAGAGCGGGACAACCAGGAGGTGTGACGTACACCCCGGGGTTCCCAGGAGGATCAGGCTGAAGCTGGGACTTGGCCTGAAAGTGTCCCCTCGCATGGCCACCCCCTTCCCCTTCCTGCTCCTCTACTCCTGGTGCCCCTCCATCCAGGGGCCAGACCTTAAAGAGTCACCCGCAAGAGAATCCTGGTCCCAAAGGAGCCTTCTGGGGGACCCGTGCTGAGAGAGGTTGTGGGCATGGCCCGCTGGGGCTCTGCCCGACCCAGGGCTGAGAGATGCAACCTCCCAGCTCTGGGTCCCTGCAGGGGAAGCGTTGGCAAGCACAGGGCCAGTCCTCCAAAGGCCCAGGTGCAGGGAGCCCAGGCCAAGCAGCCTGTGGAAGAAGCCACCCCGGGAACACGACTGCAGGCCACGGCCCTTCCCACCTCCTCCTCCTCCTCCTCCTGCTCCTCCACCCCCCCCCCGACCTCCCACCCCCCCACCCCACCCCCCGACATGGCGCAGGGCTCAGAGACACCTCAGACACTTGCTACCCAAAGTGCAAAGGGCATCAGTTGCTCCTCCACACCCCCCCCCCTGCCCAGCAGACCGCGTTGTCCAGCCAGCCCCCGGGCCTCCCTGGGGTGCCCAGCACAAAAGTGCAGACAACCACCGGACCCTCAATCTCAGTTTTCGGATGTTTTTGCCACTCTAAGGACCCGCAGGCCAGCTGGGCCTTCTGGCAGGACAGAGAGCCCCGGAATCCGACGTGGAGAGCTGGGTGTACGTCCCCACGAGGAGGCGGTCCCCACCTCCGCGGCTCTCCCCTTGCGGGGGGGAAAAGCAGCCACGGGGCCTCAGAGAAGACACCAGGCTGGGCGCCCGCCCCACAGTGGGGGCACGTCCCCCGCAGGCCACCGTGGCGCGTGGACACCACGGAGTGCTATTCAGCTAGGAGGAGCAGCGGTGAGAGGGCACCTCTCGTGGTTCTCCTGGCCAGAGCTGGAACCCGTTCCAGTAAGCCAGGTAGCCCAAGAATGGACACACGAGCACCACGTGCTCGCGCTCACCAGCAAATGGGTACGAACCGATGGACACCTAAGTGGACACAGAGGAATCACCTTCATCGGGTGGGTGTCGGGCGGGTGGGGGGAGGGGATGGGCATACACCTCCATTAGGAATGGGGTGGGTGCGCACCGACTGGGGGATGGGCGCACTTGAGGCTCTGACCCGAGGGGGGAGGCTGGGAGAGGGCAACGTACCCGACCTTAACATTGGTACCCCCACAATACGCTGGAACAACATCAGAGGTAAATGAATAAGAACACAGGGGGGAGGGGGGCACGGGCAACACATGTCACCTTAATACTTGGACTCCCATCATCTGCTTGAAAAGAGAGAGAAAAGAAAATGCAATCATAGAGATAAGAGACACCTTTTAAAAATAATGAATCCGAAGAGAAAAGTAAAAGGAGGCCTGTGGAGCAGGTCTGGGTGTGACTCCGGATCCCCCAACATCAGGTGCCACCACCAAAGATTCCTACGTGTAGCCCATAGAACCCCAAAAGCAACGGGACGAGTTCTGGTCACATACTCCCTCAAAATGACATCCTGGCCTTCTTCTGGAACTCCCTCCCCTCTCAGACTCTCAAGGTTTCCTCCAGCGTGTCGGTTCCCACAGAGCAGACCTTTGGTCTGAGACCTGACAGTCCAGAAGCCACGCATGCTGCCGCGTGACGGCGGTGTCGCGGCTTGGGACAAGAGGAGGCCCCACGGTGCGGGCTGGGGCGCCAGGCACCGCGGCGGGCGCTGAGGGTGGGTGTGACCCCCACCCCGGGCCGCCGACTCGCTCCCAGAGAAGGGACAGAACAAGAGGCAAAACAAAAAAAAAAAAAAAGAAGAAGCCTACGGCACCCGGTATTCCCAGGCGGTCTCCCATCCAAGTACTAACCAGGCCCGACCCTGCTTAGCTTCCGAGACCAGACGAGATCGGGCGCGTTCAGGGTGGTGTGGCCCTAGACGGCGGAGGGCGCCCCTGCCCCGCTCAAGAAGCCGAGCCTCTCTGCGCTTCCCCGCCGCCTCCTCCCCCCGCCCCAGGCCCCGCGCCGGCACTGACCCGCACCGGGCCGGGCCTGTTGAGTTCACCGGCCGGGTCCGGCGGGCTCCGAGGGACGGGGGTGACAGGCGGGGCGGGGCGGGCCGGGGCGGGGCGGGCAGGGAGCGGCGGGTCGGGGTGGGGGGCTCTCTCTCTATACACACACACACACACACACACACACACACACACACACACACACTCTCACTCACACTCACTCACTCACACTCACACAAGATGCGCCTCCACGGCTGGACTCGCCAAGGTGGAGACCTTCCAGCCCCCTTCCTCTCCTCGCCTGGCCCACCCCCAGCTCGTGGCCGCCGCCGCCGCCGCCGCCGCCGCCGATTGCGCACGCGCGGGTCGCCCGCCCTTTGACCCCAGGCAGGGTCCCCCATCCCCGACAACCCCTTTCAGCTGCACCCCCCACCCTGTGTGTGGGCTGCCGCCTATTCCCCTGGGCCCGGGCTGGGGCACAGCGCATGGGGGAGGGGAGCGAGTGTATGGGGCGTCTCTCTCTCTCTCTAGGGATGTGTCCCATGGGTGGGGTGGCGTGGTTTGTGGGGCGCTGAAGAAATCAGTCCCCTCCATCTCCTACCTCTGGAAAACGCCCAAGCCCTTGGAGAACTGCCGGCAACGCGACCGTGGGGGCCGGGACCCTCCTCTGTGTCCTCCTGTGGCCCAGTCCAAGGGGCCTGGGCCTGGCCGGGGCTGCATTGGACCCCGACCACCCTGGCGTGTGGACTCGCTAAAAATCGGCGATTAGATATTGGATTCCAGCTTCATTGAGGTCATTTCACTAATGAGTGCACCGGAAAGAGTTTCCTAATCCATCTGTGAGGGTGGCAACTGAAAGAGAATTTTAAAGCTGACAGAATAGGCGAGGAAAGGCATAGGAGATTTCCACACCCAGTAAGGAAGCCTTTCCCGAAATGGAAGAAAGAAACGAGCAAACAGAAACACCGGTAGCCCGCCAGGATCAGAGTCTGCCCCCGAGAGAAAGTACCCTGACCAGGTTCACCCGTGGGTGGGTGGCGAGCTAGCGGCATTCAGAAGAGTGAGGCCCGCAGTCTGTGCAGAAGACACCTGCACTCGGGTGTGTGTGGCGGCACGATTCACAAGCAGCTCCAGATGTTAAGGAGAAGCCAGGGAGTTCCCAACGCCCCAGGTGTCCTCAGCCCACGACTGGCTGCTGGGGGAATGCGCAGCCCGGCTCCTTGTCTCAGAGCCCTTGTCTCAGAGCGGGACAACCAGGAGGTGTGACGTACACCCCGGGGTTCCCAGGAGGATCAGGCTGAAGCTGGGACTTGGCCTGAAAGTGTCCCCTCGCATGGCCACCCCCTTCCCCTTCCTGCTCCTCTACTCCTGGTGCCCCTCCATCCAGGGGCCAGACCTTAAAGAGTCACCCGCAAGAGAATCCTGGTCCCAAAGGAGCCTTCTGGGGGACCCGTGCTGAGAGAGGTTGTGGGCATGGCCCGCTGGGGCTCTGCCCGACCCAGGGCTGAGAGATGCAACCTCCCAGCTCTGGGTCCCTGCAGGGGAAGCGTTGGCAAGCACAGGGCCAGTCCTCCAAAGGCCCAGGTGCAGGGAGCCCAGGCCAAGCAGCCTGTGGAAGAAGCCACCCCGGGAACACGACTGCAGGCCACGGCCCTTCCCACCTCCTCCTCCTCCTCCTCCTGCTCCTCCACCCCCCCCCGACCTCCCACCCCCCCACCCCACCCCCCGACATGGCGCAGGGCTCAGAGACACCTCAGACACTTGCTACCCAAAGTGCAAAGGGCATCAGTTGCTCCTCCAAACCCCCCCCCCGCCCAGCAGACCGCGTTGTCCAGCCAGCCCCCGGGCCTCCCTGGGGTGCCCAGCACAAAAGTGCAGACAACCACCGGACCCTCAATCTCAGTTTTCGGATGTTTTTGCCACTCTAAGGACCCGCAGGCCAGCTGGGCCTTCTGGCAGGACAGAGAGCCCCGGAATCCGACGTGGAGAGCTGGGTGTACGTCCCCACGAGGAGGCGGTCCCCACCTCCGCGGCTCTCCCCTTGCGGGGGGGAAAAGCAGCCACGGGGCCTCAGAGAAGACACCAGGCTGGGCGCCCGCCCCACAGTGGGGGCACGTCCCCCGCAGGCCACTTAGCGCCGGCCGCCGGCCGGCGGACGGTTGGGTGGCGCGAGACGCTGCGGCCGCCCTGCTACCGGGTTCCTGGGAGGGCGTCCTGAAACCAGCGTCCACACCAAGCCCTTGGAAGGCCCAGGCGACGGAGGAGCCCCGTCAGGCAGGGGCCGAGGACGGTGACGGCCCGGGCGGGGAGGAGCGTGTCAGGCAGGGGCAGAGGATGGTGACAGGTGACAGGCCGGGCGGGAAGGAGTCAGTCAGGCAGGGGCCGAGGAGGAGACGGGCTGGGTAAGGGTTAGGGTTAGAGTCAGGGCACAAGTCACAATCGCAAAGACCTGGAAGCGACCCGAGTGCCCATCGACCCACGAGTGCGTAAATGAAATGTGGCGCGTGGACACCACGGAGTGCTATTCGGCTACAAGGAGCAGCGGTGAGAGGGCACCTCTCGTGGTTCTCCTGGCCAGAGCTGGAACCCGTTCCAGTAAGCCAGGTAGCCCAAGAATGGACACACGAGCACCACGTGCTCGCGCTCACCAGCAAATGGGTACGAACCGATGGACACCTAAGTGGACACAGAGGAATCACCTTCATCGGGTGGGTGTCGGGCGGGTGGGGGGAGGGGATGGGCATACACCTCCATTAGGAATGGGGTGGGTGCGCACCGACTGGGGGATGGGCGCACTTGAGGCTCTGACCCGAGGGGGGAGGCTGGGAGAGGGCAACGTACCCGACCTTAACATTGGTACCCCCACAATACGCTGGAACAACATCAGAGGTAAATGAATAAGAACACAGGGGGGAGGGGGGCACGGGCAACACATGTCACCTTAATACTTGGACTCCCATCATCTGCTTGAAAAGAGAGAGAAAAGAAAATGCAATCATAGAGATAAGAGACACCTTTTAAAAATAATGAATCCGAAGAGAAAAGTAAAAGGAGGCCTGTGGAGCAGGTCTGGGTGTGACTCCGGATCCCCCAACATCAGGTGCCACCACCAAAGATTCCTACGTGTAGCCCATAGAACCCCAAAAGCAACGGGACGAGTTCTGGTCACATACTCCCTCAAAATGACATCCTGGCCTTCTTCTGGAACTCCCTCCCCTCTCAGACTCTCAAGGTTTCCTCCAGCGTGTCGGTTCCCACAGAGCAGACCTTTGGTCTGAGACCTGACAGTCCAGAAGCCACGCATGCTGCCGCGTGACGGCGGTGTCGCGGCTTGGGACAAGAGGAGGCCCCACGGTGCGGGCTGGGGCGCCAGGCACCGCGGCGGGCGCTGAGGGTGGGTGTGACCCCCACCCCGGGCCGCCGACTCGCTCCCAGAGAAGGGACAGAACAAGAGGCAAAAAAAAAAAAAAAAAAAAGAAGAAGCCTACGGCACCCGGTATTCCCAGGCGGTCTCCCATCCAAGTACTAACCAGGCCCGACCCTGCTTAGCTTCCGAGACCAGACGAGATCGGGCGCGTTCAGGGTGGCGTGGCCCTAGACGGCGGAGGGCGCCCCTGCCCCGCTCAAGAAGCCGAGCCTCTCTGCGCTTCCCCGCCGCCTCCTCCCCCCGCCCCAGGCCCCGCGCCGGCGCTGACCCGCACCGGGCCGGGCCTGTTGAGTTCACCGGCCGGGTCCGGCGGGCTCCGAGGGACGGGGGTGACAGGCGGGGCGGGGCGGGCCGGGGCGGGGCGGGCAGGGAGCGGCGGGCCGGGGTGGGGGGCTCTCTCTCTATACACACACACACACACACTCTCACTCACACTCACTCACTCACACTCACACAAGATGCGCCTCCACGGCTGGACTCGCCAAGGTGGAGACCTTCCAGCCCCCTTCCTCTCCTCGCCTGGCCCACCCCCAGCTCGTGGCCGCCGCCGCCACCGCCGCCGCCGCCGCTGATTGCGCACGCGCGGGTCGCCCGCCCTTTGACCCCAGGCAGGGTCCGCCATCCCTGACAACCCCTTTCAGCTGCGCCCCCCACCCTGTGTGTGGGCTGCCGCCTATTCCCCCGGGCCCTGGCTGGGGCACAGCGCATGGGGGAGGGGAGCGAGTGTATGGGGCGTCTCTCTCTCTCTCTAGGGATGTGTCCCATGGGTGGGGTGGCGTGGTTTGTGGGGCGCTGAAGAAATCAGTCCCCTCCATCTCCTACCTCTGGAAAACGCCCAAGCCCTTGGAGAACTGCCGGCAACGCGACCGTGGGGGCCGGGACCCTCCTCTGTGTCCTCCTGTGGCCCAGTCCAAGGGGCCTGGGCCTGGCCGGGGCTGCATTGGACCCCGACCACCCTGGCGTGTGGACTCGCTAAAAATCGGCGATTAGATATTGGATTCCAGCTTCATTGAGGTCATTTCACTAATGAGTGCACCGGAAAGAGTTTCCTAATCCATCTGTGAGGGTGGCAACTGAAAGAGAATTTTAAAGCTGACAGAATAGGCGAGGAAAGGCATTGGAGATTTCCACACCCAGTAAGGAAGCCTTTCCCGAAATGGAAGAAAGAAACGAGCAAACAGAAACACCGGTAGCCCGCCAGGATCAGAGTCTGCCCCCGAGAGAAAGTACCCTGACCAGGTTCACCCGTGGGTGGGTGGCGAGCTAGCGGCATTCAGAAGAGCGAGGCCCGCAGTCTGTGCAGAAGACACCTGCACTCGGGTGTGTGTGGCGGCACGATTCACAAGCAGCTCCAGATGTTAAGGAGAAGCCAGGGAGTTCCCAACGCCCCAGGTGTCCTCAGCCCACGACTGGCTGCTGGGGGAATGCGCAGCCCGGCTCCTTGTCTCAGAGCCCTTGTCTCAGAGCGGGACAACCAGGAGGTGTGACGTACACCCCGGGGTTCCCAGGAGGATCAGGCTGAAGCTGGGACTTGGCCTGAAAGTGTCCCCTCGCATGGCCACCCCCTTCCCCTTCCTGCTCCTCTACTCCTGGTGCCCCTCCATCCAGGGGCCAGACCTTAAAGAGTCACCCGCAAGAGAATCCTGGTCCCAAAGGAGCCTTCTGGGGGACCCGTGCTGAGAGAGGTTGTGGGCATGGCCCGCTGGGGCTCTGCCCGACCCAGGGCTGAGAGATGCAACCTCCCAGCTCTGGGTCCCTGCAGGGGAAGCGTTGGCAAGCACAGGGCCAGTCCTCCAAAGGCCCAGGTGCAGGGAGCCCAGGCCAAGCAGCCTGTGGAAGAAGCCACCCCGGGAACACGACTGCAGGCCACGGCCCTTCCCACCTCCTCCTCCTCCTCCTCCTGCTCCTCCACCCCCCCCCGACCTCCCACCCCCCCACCCCACCCCCCGACATGGCGCAGGGCTCAGAGACACCTCAGACACTTGCTACCCAAAGTGCAAAGGGCATCAGTTGCTCCTCCACACCCCCCCCCCTGCCCAGCAGACCGCGTTGTCCAGCCAGCCCCCGGGCCTCCCTGGGGTGCCCAGCACAAAAGTGCAGACAACCACCGGACCCTCAATCTCAGTTTTCGGATGTTTTTGCCACTCTAAGGACCCGCAGGCCAGCTGGGCCTTCTGGCAGGACAGAGAGCCCCGGAATCCGACGTGGAGAGCTGGGTGTACGTCCCCACGAGGAGGCGGTCCCCACCTCCGCGGCTCTCCCCTTGCGGGGGGGAAAAGCAGCCACGGGGCCTCAGAGAAGACACCAGGCTGGGCGCCCGCCCCACAGTGGGGGCACGTCCCCCGCAGGCCACTTAGCGCCGGCCGCCGGCCGGCGGACGGTTGGGTGGCGCGAGACGCTGCGGCCGCCCTGCTACCGGGTTCCTGGGAGGGCGTCCTGAAACCAGCGTCCACACCAAGCCCTTGGAAGGCCCAGGCGACGGAGGAGCCCCGTCAGGCAGGGGCCGAGGACGGTGACGGCCCGGGCGGGGAGGAGCGTGTCAGGCAGGGGCAGAGGACGGTGACAGGTGACAGGCCGGGCGGGAAGGAGTCAGTCAGGCAGGGGCCGAGGAGGAGATGGGCTGGGTAAGGGTTAGGGTTAGAGTCAGGGCACAAGTCACAATCGCAAAGACCTGGAAGCGACCCGAGTGCCCATCGACCCACGAGTTGGCAAGCACAGGGCCAGTCCTCCAAAGGCCCAGGTGCAGGGAGCCCAGGCCAAGCAGCCTGTGGAAGAAGCCACCCCGGGAACACGACTGCAGGCCACGGCCCTTCCCACCTCCTCCTCCTCCTCCTCCTGCTCCTCCACCCCCCGGAACTCCCACCCCCCCACCCCCCCCCGACATGGCGCAGGGCTCAGAGACACCTCAGACACTTGCTACCCAAAGTGCAAAGGGCATCAGTTGCTCCTCCAAACCCCCCCCCGCCCAGCAGACGGCGTTGTCCAGCCAGCCCCCGGGCCTCCCTGGGGTGCCCAGCACAAAAGTGCAGACAACCACCGGACCCTCAATCTCAGTTTTCGGATGTTTTTGCCACTCTAAGGACCCGCAGGCCAGCTGGGCCTTCTGGCAGGACAGAGAGCCCCGGAATCCGACGTGGAGAGCTGGGTGTACGTCCCCACGAGGAGGCGGTCCCCACCTCCGCGGCTCTCCCCTTGCGGGGGGGAAAAGCAGCCACGGGGCCTCAGAGAAGACACCAGGCTGGGCGCCCGCCCCACAGTGGGGGCACGTCCCCCGCAGGCCACCGTGGCGCGTGGACACCACGGAGTGCTATTCAGCTAGGAGGAGCAGCGGTGAGAGGGCACCTCTCGTGGTTCTCCTGGCCAGAGCTGGAACCCGTTCCAGTAAGCCAGGTAGCCCAAGAATGGACACACGAGCACCACGTGCTCGCGCTCACCAGCAAATGGGTACGAACCGATGGACACCTAAGTGGACACAGAGGAATCACCTTCATCGGGTGGGTGTCGGGCAGGTGGGGGGAAGGGATGGGCATACACCTCCATTAGGAATGGGGTGGGTGCGCCCCGACTGGGGGATGGGCGCACTTGAGGCTCTGACCGGAGGGGGGAGGCTGGGAGAGGGCAACGTACCCGACCTTAACATTGGTACCCCCACAATAGGCTGGAACAACATCAGAGGTAAATGAATAAGAACACAGGGGGGAGGGGGGCACGGGCAACACATGTCACCTTAATACTTGGACTCCCATCATCTGCTTGAAAAGAGAGAGAAAAGAAAATGCAATCATAGAGATAAGAGACACTTTTTAAACATAATGAATCCGAAGAGAAAAGTAAAAGGAGGCCTGTGGAGCAGGTCTGGGTGTGACTCCGGATCCCCCAACATCAGGTGCCACCACCAAAGATTCCTACGTGTAGCCCATAGAACCCCAAAAGCAACGGGACGAGTTCTGGTCACATACTCCCTCAAAATGACATCCTGGCCTTCTTCTGGAACTCCCTCCCCTCTCAGACTCTCAAGGTTTCCTCCAGCGTGTCGGTTCCCACAGAGCAGACCTTTGGTCTGAGACCTGACAGTCCAGAAGCCACGCATGCTGCCGCGTGACGGCGGTGTCGCGGCTTGGGACAAGAGGAGGCCCCACGGTGCGGGCTGGGGCGCCAGGCACCGCGGCGGGCGCTGAGGGTGGGTGTGACCCCCACCCCGGGCCGCCGACTCGCTCCCAGAGAAGGGACAGAACAAGAGGCAAAACAAAAAAAAAAAAAAGAAGAAGCCTACGGCACCCGGTATTCCCAGGCGGTCTCCCATCCAAGTACTAACCAGGCCCGACCCTGCTTAGCTTCCGAGACCAGACGAGATCGGGCGCGTTCAGGGTGGCGTGGCCCTAGACGGCGGAGGGCGCCCCTGCCCCGCTCAAGAAGCCGAGCCTCTCTGCGCTTCCCCGCCGCCTCCTCCCCCCGCCCCAGGCCCCGCGCCGGCGCTGACCCGCACCGGGCCGGGCCTGTTGAGTTCACCGGCCGGGTCCGGCGGGCTCCGAGGGACGGGGGTGACAGGCGGGGCGGGGCGGGGCGGGGCGGGGCGGGCAGGGAGCGGCGGGCCGGGGTGGGGGGCTGTCTCTCTATACACACACACACACACACACACACTCACACTCACTCACTCACACTCACACAAGATGCGCCTCCACGGCTGGACTCGCCAAGGTGGAGACCTTCCAGCCCCCTTCCTCTCCTCGCCTGGCCCACCCCCAGCTCGTGGCCGCCGCCGCCACCGCCGCCGCCGCCGCTGATTGCGCACGCGCGGGTCGCCCGCCCTTTGACCCCAGGCAGGGTCCGCCATCCCTGACAACCCCTTTCAGCTGCGCCCCCCACCCTGTGTGTGGGCTGCCGCCTATTCCCCCGGGCCCTGGCTGGGGCACAGCGCATGGGGGAGGGGAGCGAGTGTATGGGGCGTCTCTCTCTCTCTCTAGGGATGTGTCCCATGGGTGGGGTGGCGTGGTTTGTGGGGCGCTGAAGAAATCAGTCCCCTCCATCTCCTACCTCTGGAAAACGCCCAAGCCCTTGGAGAACTGCCGGCAACGCGACCGTGGGGGCCGGGACCCTCCTCTGTGTCCTCCTGTGGCCCAGTCCAAGGGGCCTGGGCCTGGCCGGGGCTGCATTGGACCCCGACCACCCTGGCGTGTGGACTCGCTAAAAATCGGCGATTAGATATTGGATTCCAGCTTCATTGAGGTCATTTCACTAATGAGTGCACCGGAAAGAGTTTCCTAATCCATCTGTGAGGGTGGCAACTGAAAGAGAATTTTAAAGCTGACAGAATAGGCGAGGAAAGGCATAGGAGATTTCCACACCCAGTAAGGAAGCCTTTCCCGAAATGGAAGAAAGAAACGAGCAAACAGAAACACCGGTAGCCCGCCAGGATCAGAGTCTGCCCCCGAGAGAAAGTACCCTGACCAGGTTCACCCGTGGGTGGGTGGCGAGCTAGCGGCATTCAGAAGAGCGAGGCCCGCAGTCTGTGCAGAAGACACCTGCACTCGGGTGTGTGTGGCGGCACGATTCACAAGCAGCTCCAGATGTTAAGGAGAAGCCAGGGAGTTCCCAACGCCCCAGGTGTCCTCAGCCCACGACTGGCTGCTGGGGGAATGCGCAGCCCGGCTCCTTGTCTCAGAGCCCTTGTCTCAGAGCGGGACAACCAGGAGGTGTGACGTACACCCCGGGGTTCCCAGGAGGATCAGGCTGAAGCTGGGACTTGGCCTGAAAGTGTCCCCTCGCATGGCCACCCCCTTCCCCTTCCTGCTCCTCTACTCCTGGTGCCCCTCCATCCAGGGGCCAGACCTTAAAGAGTCACCCGCAAGAGAATCCTGGTCCCAAAGGAGCCTTCTGGGGGACCCGTGCTGAGAGAGGTTGTGGGCATGGCCCGCTGGGGCTCTGCCCGACCCAGGGCTGAGAGATGCAACCTCCCAGGTCTGGGTCCCTGCAGGGGAAGCGTTGGCAAGCACAGGGCCAGTCCTCCAAAGGCCCAGGTGCAGGGAGCCCAGGCCAAGCAGCCTGTGGAAGAAGCCACCCCGGGAACACGACTGCAGGCCACGGCCCTTCCCACCTCCTCCTCCTCCTCCTCCTGCTCCTCCACCCCCCCCCGACCTCCCACCCCCCCACCCCACCCCCCGACATGGCGCAGGGCTCAGAGACACCTCAGACACTTGCTACCCAAAGTGCAAAGGGCATCAGTTGCTCCTCCACACCCCCCCCCCTGCCCAGCAGACCGCGTTGTCCAGCCAGCCCCCGGGCCTCCCTGGGGTGCCCAGCACAAAAGTGCAGACAACCACCGGACCCTCAATCTCAGTTTTCGGATGTTTTTGCCACTCTAAGGACCCGCAGGCCAGCTGGGCCTTCTGGCAGGACAGAGAGCCCCGGAATCCGACGTGGAGAGCTGGGTGTACGTCCCCACGAGGAGGCGGTCCCCACCTCCGCGGCTCTCCCCTTGCGGGGGGGAAAAGCAGCCACGGGGCCTCAGAGAAGACACCAGGCTGGGCGCCCGCCCCACAGTGGGGGCACGTCCCCCGCAGGCCACTTAGCGCCGGCCGCCGGCCGGCGGACGGTTGGGTGGCGCGAGACGCTGCGGCCGCCCTGCTACCGGGTTCCTGGGAGGGCGTCCTGAAACCAGCGTCCACACCAAGCCCTTGGAAGGCCCAGGCGACGGAGGAGCCCCGTCAGGCAGGGGCCGAGGACGGTGACGGCCCGGGCGGGGAGGAGCGTGTCAGGCAGGGGCAGAGGACGGTGACAGGTGACAGGCCGGGCGGGAAGGAGTCAGTCAGGCAGGGGCCGAGGAGGAGACGGGCTGGGTAAGGGTTAGGGTTAGAGTCAGGGCACAAGTCACAATCGCAAAGACCTGGAAGCGACCCGAGTGCCCATCGACCCACGAGTTGGCAAGCACAGGGCCAGTCCTCCAAAGGCCCAGGTGCAGGGAGCCCAGGCCAAGCAGCCTGTGGAAGAAGCCACCCCGGGAACACGACTGCAGGCCACGGCCCTTCCCACCTCCTCCTCCTCCTCCTCCTGCTCCTCCACCCCCCGGAACTCCCACCCCCCCACCCCCCCCGACATGGCGCAGGGCTCAGAGACACCTCAGACACTTGCTACCCAAAGTGCAAAGGGCATCAGTTGCTCCTCCAAACCCCCCCCCTGCCCAGCAGACCGCGTTGTCCAGCCAGCCCCCGGGCCTCCCTGGGGTGCCCAGCACAAAAGTGCAGACAACCACCGGACCCTCAATCTCAGTTTTCGGATGTTTTTGCCACTCTAAGGACCCGCAGGCCAGCTGGGCCTTCTGGCAGGACAGAGAGCCCCGGAATCCGACGTGGAGAGCTGGGTGTACGTCCCCACGAGGAGGCGGTCCCCACCTCCGCGGCTCTCCCCTTGCGGGGGGGGAAAAGCAGCCACGGGGCCTCAGAGAAGACACCAGGCTGGGCGCCCGCCCCACAGTGGGGGCACGTCTCCCGCAGGCCACTTAGCGACGGCCGCCGGCCGGCGGACGGTTGGGTGGCGCGAGACGCTGCGGCCGCCCTGCTACCGGGTTCCTGGGAGGGCGTCCTGGAACCAGCGTCCACACCAAGCCCTTGGAAGGCCCAGGCGACGGAGGAGCCCCGTCAGGCAGGGGCCGAGGTCGGTGACGGCCCGGGCGGGGAGGAGCGTGTCAGGCAGGGGCAGAGGACGGTGACAGGTGACAGGCCGGGCGGGAAGGAGTCAGTCAGGCAGGGGCCGAGGAGGAGACGGGCTGGGTAAGGGTTAGGGTTAGAGTCAGGGCACAAGTCACAATCGCAAAGACCTGGAAGCGACCCGAGTGCCCATCGACCCACGAGTGCGTAAATGAAATGTGGCGCGTGGACACCACGGAGTGCTATTCAGCTAGGAGGAGCAGCGGTGAGAGGGCACCTCTCGTGGTTCTCCTGGCCAGAGCTGGAACCCGTTCCAGTAAGCCAGGTAGCCCAAGAATGGACACACGAGCACCACGTGCTCGCGCTCACCAGCAAATGGGTACGAACCGATGGACACCTAAGTGGACACAGAGGAATCACCTTCATCGGGTGGGTGTCGGGCGGGTGGGGGGAGGGGATGGGCATACACCTCCATTAGGAATGGGGTGGGTGCGCCCCGACTGGGGGATGGGCGCACTTGAGGCTCTGACCGGAGGGGGGAGGCTGGGAGAGGGCAACGTACCCGACCTTAACATTGGTACCCCCACAATAGGCTGGAACAACATCAGAGGTAAATGAATAAGAACACAGGGGGGAGGGGGGCACGGGCAACACATGTCACCTTAATACTTGGACTCCCATCATCTGCTTGAAAAGAGAGAGAAAAGAAAATGCAATCATAGAGATAAGAGACACTTTTTAAACATAATGAATCCGAAGAGAAAAGTAAAAGGAGGCCTGTGGAGCAGGTCTGGGTGTGACTCCGGATCCCCCAACATCAGGTGCCACCACCAAAGATTCCTACGTGTAGCCCATAGAACCCCAAAAGCAACGGGACGAGTTCTGGTCACATACTCCCTCAAAATGACATCCTGGCCTTCTTCTGGAACTCCCTCCCCTCTCAGACTCTCAAGGTTTCCTCCAGCGTGTCGGTTCCCACAGAGCAGACCTTTGGTCTGAGACCTGACAGTCCAGAAGCCACGCATGCTGCCGCGTGACGGCGGTGCCGCGGCTTGGGACAAGAGGAGGCCCCACGGTGCGGGCTGGGGCGCCAGGCACCGCGGCGGGCGCTGAGGGTGGGGGTGACCCCCACCCCGGGCCGCCGACTCGCTCCCAGAAAGGGGACAGAACAAGAGGCAAAACAAAAAAAAAAAAAAGAAGAAGCCTACGGCACCCGGTATTCCCAGGCGGTCTCCCATCCAAGTACTAACCAGGCCCGACCCTGCTTAGCTTCCGAGACCAGACGAGATCGGGCGCGTTCAGGGTGGTGTGGCCCTAGACGGCGGAGGGCGCCCCTGCCCCGCTCAAGAAGCCGAGCCTCTCTGCGCTTCCCCGCCGCCTCCTCCCCCCGCCCCAGGCCCCGCGCCGGCGCTGACCCGCACCGGGCCGGGCCTGTTGAGTTCACCGGCCGGTCCGGCGGGCTCCCAGGGACGGGGGTGACAGGCGGGGCGGGGCGGGGCGGGCAGGGAGCGGCGGGCCGGGGTGGGGGGCTGTCTCTCTATACACACACACACACACACACACACTCACACTCACACTCACTCACTCACACTCACACAAGATGCGCCTCCACGGCTGGACTCGCCAAGGTGGAGACCTTCCAGCCCCCTTCCTCTCCTCGCCTGGCCCACCCCCAGCTCGTGGCCGCCGCCGCCGCCGCCGCCGCCGATTGCGCACGCGCGGGTCGCCCGCCCTTTGACCCCAGGCAGGGGCCGCCCTCCCCGACAACCCCTTTCAGCTGCGCCCCCCACCCTGTGGGTGGGCTGCCGCCTATTCCCCCGGGCCCGGGCTGGGGCACAGCGCATGGGGGAGGGGAGCGAGTGTATGGGGCGTCTCTCTCTCTCTCTAGGGATGTGTCCCATGGGTGGGGTGGCGTGGTTTGTGGGGCGCTGAAGAAATCAGTCCCCTCCATCTCCTACCTCTGGAAAACGCCCAAGCCCTTGGAGAACTGCCGGCAACGCGACCGTGGGGGCCGGGACCCTCCTCTGTGTCCTCCTGTGGCCCAGTCCAAGGGGCCTGGGCCTGGCCGGGGCTGCATTGGACCCCGACCACCCTGGCGTGTGGACTCGCTAAAAATCGGCGATTAGATATTGGATTCCAGCTTCATTGAGGTCATTTCACTAATGAGTGCACCGGAAAGAGTTTCCTAATCCATCTGTGAGGGTGGCAACTGAAAGAGAATTTTAAAGCTGACAGAATAGGCGAGGAAAGGCATAGGAGATTTCCACACCCAGTAAGGAAGCCTTTCCCGAAATGGAAGAAAGAAACGAGCAAACAGAAACACCGGTAGCCCGCCAGGATCAGAGTCTGCCCCCGAGAGAAAGTACCCTGACCAGGTTCACCCGTGGGTGGGTGGCGAGCTAGCGGCATTCAGAAGAGCGAGGCCCGCAGTCTGTGCAGAAGACACCTGCACTCGGGTGTGTGTGGCGGCACGATTCACAAGCAGCTCCAGATGTTAAGCCAAGGAGAAGCCAGGGAGTTCCCAACGCCCCAGGTGTCCTCAGCCCACGACTGGCTGCTGGGGGAATGCGAAGCCCGGCTCCTTGTCTCAGAGCCCTTGTCTCAGAGCGGGACAACCAGGAGGTGTGACGTACACCCCGGGGTTCCCAGGAGGATCAGGCTGAAGCTGGGACTTGGCCTGAAAGTGTCCCCTCGCATGGCCACCCCCTTCCCCTTCCTGCTCCTCTACTCCTGGTGCCCCTCCATCCAGGGGCCAGACCTTAAAGAGTCACCCGCAAGAGAATCCTGGTCCCAAAGGAGCCTTCTGGGGGACCCGTGCTGAGAGAGGTTGTGGGCATGGCCCGCTGGGGCTCTGCCCGACCCAGGGCTGAGAGATGCAACCTCCCAGCTCTGGGTCCCTGCAGGGGAAGCGTTGGCAAGCACAGGGCCAGTCCTCCAAAGGCCCAGGTGCAGGGAGCCCAGGCCAAGCAGCCTGTGGAAGAAGCCACCCCGGGAACACGACTGCAGGCCACGGCCCTTCCCACCTCCTCCTCCTCCTCCTCCTGCTCCTCCACCCCCCCCCCCGACCTCCCACCCCCCCACCCCACCCCCCGACATGGCGCAGGGCTCAGAGACACCTCAGACACTTGCTACCCAAAGTGCAAAGGGCATCAGTTGCTCCTCCAAACCCCCCCCCCTGCCCAGCAGACCACGTTGTCCAGCCAGCCCCCGGGCCTCCCTGGGGTGCCCAGCACAAAAGTGCAGACAACCACCGGACCCTCAATCTCAGTTTTCGGATGTTTTTGCCACTCTAAGGACCCGCAGGCCAGCTGGGCCTTCTGGCAGGACAGAGAGCCCCGGAATCCGACGTGGAGAGCTGGGTGTACGTCCCCACGAGGAGGCGGTCCCCACCTCCGCGGCTCTCCCCTTGCGGGGGGGAAAAGCAGCCACGGGGCCTCAGAGAAGACACCAGGCTGGGCGCCCGCCCCACAGTGGGGGCACGTCCCCCGCAGGCCACTTAGCGCCGGCCGCCGGCCGGCGGACGGTTGGGTGGCGCGAGACGCTGCGGCCGCCCTGCTACCGGGTTCCTGGGAGGGCGTCCTGGAACCAGCGTCCACACCAAGCCCTTGGAAGGCCCAGGCGACGGAGGAGCCCCGTCAGGCAGGGGCCGAGGACGGTGACGGCCCGGGCGGGGAGGAGCGTGTCAGGCAGGGGCAGAGGACGGTGACAGGTGACAGGCCGGGCGGGAAGGAGTCAGTCAGGCAGGGGCCGAGGAGGAGACGGGCTGGGTAAGGGTTAGGGTTAGAGTCAGGGCACAAGTCACAATCGCAAAGACCTGGAAGCGACCCGAGTGCCCATCGACCCACGAGTGCGTAAATGAAATGTGGCGCGTGGACACCACGGAGTGCTATTCAGCTAGGAGGAGCAGCGGTGAGAGGGCACCTCTCGTGGTTCTCCTGGCCAGAGCTGGAACCCGTTCCAGTAAGCCAGGTAGCCCAAGAATGGACACACGAGCACCACGTGCTCGCGCTCACCAGCAAATGGGTACGAACCGATGGACACCTAACTGGACACAGAGGAATCACCTTCATCGGGTGGGTGTCGGGCGGGTGGGGGGAGGGGATGGGCATACACCTCCATTAGGAATGGTGTGGGTGCGCCCCGACTGGGGGATGGGCGCACTTGAGGCTCTGACCGGAGGGGGGAGGCTGGGAGAGGGCAACGTACCCGACCTTAACATTGGTACCCCCACAATACGCTGGAACAACATCAGAGGTAAATGAATAAGAACACAGGGGGGAGGGGGGCACGGGCAACACATGTCACCTTAATACTTGGACTCCCATCATCTGCTTGAAAAGAGAGAGAAAAGAAAATGCAATCATAGAGATAAGAGACACTTTTTAAAAATAATGAATCCGAAGAGAAAAGTAAAAGGAGGCCTGTGGAGCAGGTCTGGGTGTGACTCCGGATCCCCCAACATCAGGTGCCACCACCAAAGATTCCTACGTGTAGCCCATAGAACCCCAAAAGCAACGGGACGAGTTCTGGTCACATACTCCCTCAAAATGACATCCTGGCCTTCTTCTGGAACTCCCTCCCCTCTCAGACTCTCAAGGTTTCCTCCAGCGTGTCGGTTCCCACAGAGCAGACCTTTGGTCTGAGACCTGACAGTCCAGAAGCCACGCATGCTGCCGCGTGACGGCGGTGTCGCGGCTTGGGACAAGAGGAGGCCCCACGGTGCGGGCTGGGGCGCCAGGCACCGCGGCGGGCGCTGAGGGTGGGGGTGACCCCCACCCCGGGCCGCCGACTCGCTCCCAGAAAGGGGACAGAACAAGAGGCAAAACAAAAAAAAAAAAAAGAAGAAGCCTACGGCACCCGGTATTCCCAGGCGGTCTCCCATCCAAGTACTAACCAGGCCCGACCCTGCTTAGCTTCCGAGACCAGACGAGATCGGGCGCGTTCAGGGTGGCGTGGCCCTAGACGGCGGAGGGCGCCCCTGCCCCGCTCAAGAAGCCGAGCCTCTCTGCGCTTCCCCGCCGCCTCCTCCCCCCGCCCCAGGCCCCGCGCCGGCGCTGACCCGCACCGGGCCGGGCCTGTTGAGTTCACCGGCCCGGTCCGGCGGGCTCCGAGGGACGGGGGTGACAGGCGGGGCGGGGCGGGGCGGGGCGGGCAGGGAGCGGCGGGCCGGGGTGGGGGGCTGTCTCTCTCTACACACACACACACACACACTCACACTCACACTCACACTCACTCACTCACACTCACACAAGATGCGCCTCCACGGCTGGACTCGCCAAGGTGGAGACCTTCCAGCCCCCTTCCTCTCCTCGCCTGGCCCACCCCCAGCTCGTGGCCGCCGCCGCCGCCGCCGCCGATTGCGCACGCGCGGGTCGCCCGCCCTTTGACCCCAGGCAGGGGCCGCCCTCCCCGACAACCCCTTTCAGCTGCGCCCCCCACCCTGTGGGTGGGCTGCCGCCTATTCCCCCGGGCCCGGGCTGGGGCACAGCGCATGGGGGAGGGGAGCGAGTGTATGGGGCGTCTCTCTCTCTCTCTAGGGATGTGTCCCATGGGTGGGGTGGCGTGGTTTGTGGGGCGCTGAAGAAATCAGTCCCCTCCATCTCCTACCTCTGGAAAACGCCCAAGCCCTTGGAGAACTGCCGGCAACGCGACCGTGGGGGCCGGGACCCTCCTCTGTGTCCTCCTGTGGCCCAGTCCAAGGGGCCTGGGCCTGGCCGGGGCTGCATTGGACCCCGACCACCCTGGCGTGTGGACTCGCTAAAAATCGGCGATTAGATATTGGATTCCAGCTTCATTGAGGTCATTTCACTAATGAGTCCACCGGAAAGAGTTTCCTAATCCATCTGTGAGGGTGGCAACTGAAAGAGAATTTTAAAGCTGACAGAATAGGCGAGGAAAGGCATAGGAGATTTCCACACCCAGTAAGGAAGCCTTTCCCGAAATGGAAGAAAGAAACGAGCAAACAGAGACACCGGTAGCCCGCCAGGATCAGAGTCTGCCCCCGAGAGAAAGTACCCTGACCAGGTTCACCCGTGGGTGGGTGGCGAGCTAGCGGCATTCAGAAGAGCGAGGCCCGCAGTCTGTGCAGAAGACACCTGCACTCGGGTGTGTGTGGCGGCACGATTCACAAGCAGCTCCAGATGTTAAGCCAAGGAGAAGCCAGGGAGTTCCCAACGCCCCAGGTGTCCTCAGCCCACGACTGGCTGCTGGGGGAATGCGCAGCCCGGCTCCTTGTCTCAGAGCCCTTGTCTCAGAGCGGGACAACCAGGAGGTGTGACGTACACCCCGGGGTTCCCAGGAGGATCAGGCTGAAGCTGGGACTTGGCCTGAAAGTGTCCCCTCGCATGGCCACCCCCTTCCCCTTCCTGCTCCTCTACTCCTGGTGCCCCTCCATCCAGGGGCCAGACCTTAAAGAGTCACCCGCAAGAGAATCCTGGTCCCAAAGGAGCCTTCTGGGGGACCCGTGCTGAGAGAGGTTGTGGGCATGGCCCGCTGTGGCTCTGCCCGACCCAGGGCTGAGAGATGCAACCTCCCAGCTCTGGGTCCCTGCAGGGGAAGCGTTGGCAAGCACAGGGCCAGTCCTCCAAAGGCCCAGGTGCAGGGAGCCCAGGCCAAGCAGCCTGTGGAAGAAGCCACCCCGGGAACACGACTGCAGGCCACGGCCCTTCCCACCTCCTCCTCCTCCTCCTCCTGCTCCTCCACCCCCCCGACCTCCCACCCCCCACCCCACCCCCCGACATGGCGCAGGGCTCAGAGACACCTCAGACACTTGCTACCCAAAGTGCAAAGGGCATCAGTTGCTCCTCCAAACCCCCCCCCCGCCCAGCAGACCGCGTTGTCCAGCCAGCCCCCGGGCCTCCCTGGGGTGCCCAGCACAAAAGTGCAGACAACCACCGGACCCTCAATCTCAGTTTTCGGATGTTTTTGCCACTCTAAGGACCCGCAGGCCAGCTGGGCCTTCTGGCAGGACAGAGAGCCCCGGAATCCGACGTGGAGAGCTGGGTGTACGTCCCCACGAGGAGGCGGTCCCCACCTCCGTGGCTCTCCCCGTGCGGGGGGGAAAAGCAGCCACGGGGCCTCAGAGAAGACACCAGGCTGGGCGCCCGCCCCACAGTGGGGGCACGTCCCCGCAGGCCACTTAGCGCCGGCCGCCGGCCGGCGGACGGTTGGGTGGCGCGAGACGCTGCGGCCGCCCTGCTACCGGGTTCCTGGGAGGGCGTCCTGGAACCAGCGTCCACACCAAGCCCTTGGAAGGCCCAGGAGACGGAGGAGCCCCGTCAGGCAGGGGCCGAGGACGGTGACGGCCCGGGCGGGGAGGAGCGTGTCAGGCAGGGGCAGAGGACGGTGACAGGTGACAGGCCGGGCGGGAAGGAGTCAGTCAGGCAGGGGCCGAGGAGGAGACGGGCTGGGTAAGGGTTAGGGTTAGAGTCAGGGCACAAGTCACAATCGCAAAGACCTGGAAGCGACCCGAGTGCCCATCGACCCACGAGTGCGTAAATGAAATGTGGCGCGTGGACACCACGGAGTGCTATTCAGCTAGGAGGAGCAGCGGTGAGAGGGCACCTCTCGTGGTTCTCCTGGCCAGAGCTGGAACCCGTTCCAGTAAGCCAGGTAGCCCAAGAATGGACACACGAGCACCACGTGCTCGCGCTCACCAGCAAATGGGTACGAACCGATGGACACCTAAGTGGACACAGAGGAATCACCTTCATCGGGTGGGTGTCGGGCGGGTGGGGGGAGGGGATGGGCATACACCTCCATTAGGAATGGGGTGGGTGCGCACCGACTGGGGGATGGGCGCACTTGAGGCTCTGACCGGAGGGGGGAGGCTGGGAGAGGGCAACGTACCCGACCTTAACATTGGTACCCCCACAATACGCTGGAACAACATCAGAGGTAAATGAATAAGAACACAGGGGGGAGGGGGGCACGGGCAACACATGTCACCTTAATACTTGGACTCCCATCATCTGCTTGAAAAGAGAGAGAAAAGAAAATGCAATCATAGAGATAAGAGACACTTTTTAAACATAATGAATCCGAAGAGAAAAGTAAAAGGAGGCCTGTGGAGCAGGTCTGGGTGTGACTCCGGATCCCCCAACATCAGGTGCCACCACCAAAGATTCCTACGTGTAGCCCATAGAACCCCAAAAGCAACGGGACGAGTTCTGGTCACATACTCCCTCAAAATGACATCCTGGCCTTCTTCTGGAACTCCCTCCCCTCTCAGACTCTCAAGGTTTCCTCCAGCGTGTCGGTTCCCACAGAGCAGACCTTTGGTCTGAGACCTGACAGTCCAGAAGCCACGCATGCTGCCGCGTGACGGCGGTGTCGCGGCTTGGGACAAGAGGAGGCCCCACGGTGCGGGCTGGGGCGCCAGGCACCGCGGCGGGCGCTGAGGGTGGGGGTGACCCCCACCCCGGGCCGCCGACTCGCTCCCAGAAAGGGGACAGAACAAGAGGCAAAACAAAAAAAAAAAAAAGAAGAAGCCTACGGCACCCGGTATTCCCAGGCGGTCTCCCATCCAAGTACTAACCAGGCCCGACCCTGCTTAGCTTCCGAGACCAGACGAGATCGGGCGCGTTCAGGGTGGTGTGGCCCTAGACGGCGGAGGGCGCCCCTGCCCCGCTCAAGAAGCCGAGCCTCTCTGCGCTTCCCCGCCGCCTCCTCCCCCCGCCCCAGGCCCCGCGCCGGCGCTGACCCGCACCGGGCCGGGCCTGTTGAGTTCACCCGCCGGGTCCGGCGGGCTCCGAGGGAAGGGGGTGACAGGCGGGGCGGGGCGGGGCGGGCAGGGAGCGGCGGGCCGGGGTGGGGGGCTGTCTCTCTCTACACACACACACACACACACACACACACACACTCACACTCACACTCACACTCACTCACTCACACTCACACAAGATGCGCCTCCACGGCTGGACTCGCCAAGGTGGAGACCTTCCAGCCCCCTTCCTCTCCTCGCCTGGCCCACCCCCAGCTCGTGGCCGCCGCCGCCGCCGATTGCGCACGCGCGGGTCGCCCGCCCTTTGACCCCAGGCAGGGGCCGCCATCCCGGACAACCCCTTTCAGCTGCGCCCCCCACCCTGTGGGTGGGCTGCCGCCTATTCCCCCGGGCCTGGGCTGGGGCACAGCGCATGGGGGAGGGGAGCGAGTGTATGGGGCGTCTCTCTCTCTCTCTAGGGATGTGTCCCATGGGTGGGGTGGCGTGGTTTGTGGGGCGCTGAAGAAATCAGTCCCCTCCATCTCCTACCTCTGGAAAACGCCCAAGCCCTTGGAGAACTGCCGGCAACGCGACCGTGGGGGCCGGGACCCTCCTCTGTGTCCTCCTGTGGCCCAGTCCAAGGGGCCTGGGCCTGGCCGGGGCTGCATTGGACCCCAACCACCCTGGCGTGTGGACTCGCTAAAAATCGGCGATTAGATATTGGATTCCAGCTTCATTGAGGTCATTTCACTAATGAGTGCACCGGAAAGAGTTTCCTAATCCATCTGTGAGGGTGGCAACTGAAAGAGAATTTTAAAGCTGACAGAATAGGCGAGGAAAGGCATAGGAGATTTCCACACCCAGTAAGGAAGCCTTTCCCGAAATGGAAGAAAGAAACGAGCAAACAGAAACACCGGTAGCCCGCCAGGATCAGAGTCTGCCCCCGAGAGAAAGTACCCTGACCAGGTTCACCCGTGGGTGGGTGGCGAGCTAGCGGCATTCAGAAGAGCGAGGCCCGCAGTCTGTGCAGAAGACACCTGCACTCGGGTGTGTGTGGCGGCACGATTCACAAGCAGCTCCAGATGTTAAGCCAAGGAGAAGCCAGGGAGTTCCCAACGCCCCAGGTGTCCTCAGCCCACGACTGGCTGCTGGGGGAATGCGCAGCCCGGCTCCTTGTCTCAGAGCCCTTGTCTCAGAGCGGGACAACCAGGAGGTGTGACGTACACCCCGGGGTTCCCAGGAGGATCAGGCTGAAGCTGGGACTTGGCCTGAAAGTGTCCCCTCGCATGGCCACCCCCTTCCCCTTCCTGCTCCTCTACTCCTGGTGCCCCTCCATCCAGGGGCCAGACCTTAAAGAGTCACCCGCAAGAGAATCCTGGTCCCAAAGGAGCCTTCTGGGGGACCCGTGCTGAGAGAGGTTGTGGGCATGGCCCGCTGGGGCTCTGCCCGACCCAGGGCTGAGAGATGCAACCTCCCAGCTCTGGGTCCCTGCAGGGGAAGCATTGGCAAGCACAGGGCCAGTCCTCCAAAGGCCCAGGTGCAGGGAGCCCAGGCCAAGCAGCCTGTGGAAGAAGCCACCCCGGGAACACGACTGCAGGCCACGGCCCTTCCCACCTCCTCCTCCTCCTCCTCCTGCTCCTCCACCCCCCCGACCTCCCACCCCCCCACCCCACCCCCCGACATGGCGCAGGGCTCAGAGACACCTCAGACACTTGCTACCCAAAGTGCAAAGGGCATCAGTTGCTCCTCCAAACCCCCCCCCTGCCCAGCAGACCGCGTTGTCCAGCCAGCCCCCGGGCCTCCCTGGGGTGCCCAGCACAAAAGTGCAGACAACCACCGGACCCTCAATCTCAGTTTTCGGATGTTTTTGCCACTCTAAGGACCCGCAGGCCAGCTGGGCCTTCTGGCAGGACAGAGAGCCCCGGAATACGACGTGGAGAGCTGGGTGTACGTCCCCACGAGGAGGCGGTCCCCACCTCCGCGGCTCTCCCCTTGCGGGGGGGAAAAGCAGCCACGGGGCCTCAGAGAAGACACCAGGCTGGGCGCCCGCCCCACAGTGGGGGCACGTCCCCCGCAGGCCACTTAGCGCCGGCCGCCGGCCGGCGGACGGTTGGGTGGCGCGAGACGCTGCGGCCGCCCTGCTACCGGGTTCCTGGGAGGGCGTCCTGGAACCAGCGTCCACACCAAGCCCTTGGAAGGCCCAGCGACAGAGGAGCCCCGTCAGGCAGGGGCCGAGGACGGTGACGGCCCGGGCGGGGAGGAGCGTGTCAGGCAGGGGCAGAGGACGGTGACAGGTGACAGGCCGGGCGGGAAGGAGTCAGTCAGGCAGGGGCCGAGGAGGAGACGGGCTGGGTAAGGGTTAGGGTTAGAGTCAGGGCACAAGTCACAATCGCAAAGACCTGGAAGCGACCCGAGTGCCCATCGACCCACGAGTGCGTAAATGAAATGTGGCGCGTGGACACCACGGAGTGCTATTCAGCTAGGAGGAGCAGCGGTGAGGGGGCACCTCTCGTGGTTCTCCTGGCCAGAGCTGGAACCCGTTCCAGTAAGCCAGGTAGCCCAAGAATGGACACACGAGCACCACGTGCTCGCGCTCACCAGCAAATGGGTACGAACCCATGGACACCTAAGTGGACACAGAGGAATCACCTTCATCGGGTGGGTGTCGGGCGGGTGGGGGGAGGGGATGGGCATACACCTCCATTAGGAATGGGGTGGGTGCGCACCGACTGGGGGATGGGCGCACTTGAGGCTCTGACCGGAGGGGGGAGGCTGGGAGAGGGCAATGTACCCGACCTTAACATTGGTACCCCCACAATACGCTGGAACAACATCAGAGGTAAATGAATAAGAACACAGGGGGGAGGGGGGCACGGGCAACACATGTCACCTTAATACTTGGACTCCCATCATCTGCTTGAAAAGAGAGAGAAAAGAAAATGCAATCATAGAGATAAGAGACACTTTTTAAACATAATGAATCCGAAGAGAAAAGTAAAAGGAGGCCTGTGGAGCAGGTCTGGGTGTGACTCCGGATCCCCCAACATCAGGTGCCACCACCAAAGATTCCTACGTGTAGCCCATAGAACCCCAAAAGCAACGGGACGAGTTCTGGTCACATACTCCCTCAAAATGACATCCTGGCCTTCTTCTGGAACTCCCTCCCCTCTCAGACTCTCAAGGTTTCCTCCAGCGTGTCGGTTCCCACAGAGCAGACCTTTGGTCTGAGACCTGACAGTCCAGAAGCCACGCATGCTGCCGCGTGACGGCGGTGTCGCGGCTTGGGACAAGAGGAGGCCCCACGGTGCGGGCTGGGGCGCCAGGCACCGCGGCGGGCGCTGAGGGTGGGGGTGACCCCCACCCCGGGCCGCCGACTCGCTCCCAGAAAGGGGACAGAACAAGAGGCAAAACAAAAAAAAAAAAAAGAAGAAGCCTACGGCACCCGGTATTCCCAGGCGGTCTCCCATCCAAGTACTAACCAGGCCCGACCCTGCTTAGCTTCCGAGACCAGACGAGATCGGGCGCGTTCAGGGTGGTGTGGCCCTAGACGGCGGAGGGCGCCCCTGCCCCGCTCAAGAAGCCGAGCCTCTCTGCGCTTCCCCGCCGCCTCCTCCCCCCGCCCCAGGCCCCGCGCCGGCGCTGACCCGCACCGGGCCGGGCCTGTTGAGTTCACCGGCCGGGTCCGGCGGGCTCCGAGGGACGGGGGTGACAGGCGGGGCGGGGCGGGGCGGGCAGGGAGCGGCGGGCCGGGGTGGGGGGCTGTCTCTCTATACACACACACACACACACACACACTCACACTCACACTCACTCACTCACACTCACACAAGATGCGCCTCCACGGCTGGACTCGCCAAGGTGGAGACCTTCCAGCCCCCTTCCTCTCCTCGCCTGGCCCACCCCCAGCTCGTGGCCGCCGCCGCCGCCGCCGCCGCCGATTGCGCACGCGCGGGTCGCCCGCCCTTTGACCCCAGGCAGGGGCCGCCCTCCCCGACAACCCCTTTCAGCTGCGCCCCCCACCCTGTGGGTGGGCTGCCGCCTATTCCCCCGGGCCCGGGCTGGGGCACAGCGCATGGGGGAGGGGAGCGAGTGTATGGGGCGTCTCTCTCTCTCTCTAGGGATGTGTCCCATGGGTGGGGTGGCGTGGTTTGTGGGGCGCTGAAGAAATCAGTCCCCTCCATCTCCTACCTCTGGAAAACGCCCAAGCCCTTGGAGAACTGCCGGCAACGCGACCGTGGGGGCCGGGACCCTCCTCTGTGTCCTCCTGTGGCCCAGTCCAAGGGGCCTGGGCCTGGCCGGGGCTGCATTGGACCCCGACCACCCTGGCGTGTGGACTCGCTAAAAATCGGCGATTAGATATTGGATTCCAGCTTCATTGAGGTCATTTCACTAATGAGTGCACCGGAAAGAGTTTCCTAATCCATCTGTGAGGGTGGCAACTGAAAGAGAATTTTAAAGCTGACAGAATAGGCGAGGAAAGGCATAGGAGATTTCCACACCCAGTAAGGAAGCCTTTCCCGAAATGGAAGAAAGAAACGAGCAAACAGAAACACCGGTAGCCCGCCAGGATCAGAGTCTGCCCCCGAGAGAAAGTACCCTGACCAGGTTCACCCGTGGGTGGGTGGCGAGCTAGCGGCATTCAGAAGAGCGAGGCCCGCAGTCTGTGCAGAAGACACCTGCACTCGGGTGTGTGTGGCGGCACGATTCACAAGCAGCTCCAGATGTTAAGCCAAGGAGAAGCCAGGGAGTTCCCAACGCCCCAGGTGTCCTCAGCCCACGACTGGCTGCTGGGGGAATGCGCAGCCCGGCTCCTTGTCTCAGAGCCCTTGTCTCAGAGCGGGACAACCAGGAGGTGTGACGTACACCCCGGGGTTCCCAGGAGGATCAGGCTGAAGCTGGGACTTGGCCTGAAAGTGTCCCCTCGCATGGCCACCCCCTTCCCCTTCCTGCTCCTCTACTCCTGGTGCCCCTCCATCCAGGGGCCAGACCTTAAAGAGTCACCCGCAAGAGAATCCTGGTCCCAAAGGAGCCTTCTGGGGGACCCGTGCTGAGAGAGGTTGTGGGCATGGCCCGCTGGGGCTCTGCCCGACCCAGGGCTGAGAGATGCAACCTCCCAGCTCTGGGTCCCTGCAGGGGAAGCATTGGCAAGCACAGGGCCAGTCCTCCAAAGGCCCAGGTGCAGGGAGCCCAGGCCAAGCAGCCTGTGGAAGAAGCCACCCCGGGAACACGACTGCAGGCCACGGCCCTTCCCACCTCCTCCTCCTCCTCCTCCTGCTCCTCCACCCCCCCGACCTCCCACCCCCCCACCCCACCCCCCGACATGGCGCAGGGCTCAGAGACACCTCAGACACTTGCTACCCAAAGTGCAAAGGGCATCAGTTGCTCCTCCAAACCCCCCCCCTGCCCAGCAGACCGCGTTGTCCAGCCAGCCCCCGGGCCTCCCTGGGGTGCCCAGCACAAAAGTGCAGACAACCACCGGACCCTCAATCTCAGTTTTCGGATGTTTTTGCCACTCTAAGGACCCGCAGGCCAGCTGGGCCTTCTGGCAGGACAGAGAGCCCCGGAATACGACGTGGAGAGCTGGGTGTACGTCCCCACGAGGAGGCGGTCCCCACCTCCGCGGCTCTCCCCTTGCGGGGGGGAAAAGCAGCCACGGGGCCTCAGAGAAGACACCAGGCTGGGCGCCCGCCCCACAGTGGGGGCACGTCCCCCGCAGGCCACTTAGCGCCGGCCGCCGGCCGGCGGACGGTTGGGTGGCGCGAGACGCTGCGGCCGCCCTGCTACCGGGTTCCTGGGAGGGCGTCCTGGAACCAGCGTCCACACCAAGCCCTTGGAAGGCCCAGCGACAGAGGAGCCCCGTCAGGCAGGGGCCGAGGACGGTGACGGCCCGGGCGGGGAGGAGCGTGTCAGGCAGGGGCAGAGGACGGTGACAGGTGACAGGCCGGGCGGGAAGGAGTCAGTCAGGCAGGGGCCGAGGAGGAGACGGGCTGGGTAAGGGTTAGGGTTAGAGTCAGGGCACAAGTCACAATCGCAAAGACCTGGAAGCGACCCGAGTGCCCATCGACCCACGAGTGCGTAAATGAAATGTGGCGCGTGGACACCACGGAGTGCTATTCAGCTAGGAGGAGCAGCGGTGAGGGGGCACCTCTCGTGGTTCTCCTGGCCAGAGCTGGAACCCGTTCCAGTAAGCCAGGTAGCCCAAGAATGGACACACGAGCACCACGTGCTCGCGCTCACCAGCAAATGGGTACGAACCGATGGACACCTAAGTGGACACAGAGGAATCACCTTCATCGGGTGGGTGTCGGGCGGGTGGGGGGAGGGGATGGGCATACACCTCCATTAGGAATGGGGTGGGTGCGCACCGACTGGGGGATGGGCGCACTTGAGGCTCTGACCGGAGGGGGGAGGCTGGGAGAGGGCAACGTACCCGACCTTAACATTGGTACCCCCACAATACGCTGGAACAACATCAGAGGTAAATGAATAAGAACACAGGGGGGAGGGGGGCACGGGCAACACATGTCACCTTAATACTTGGACTCCCATCATCTGCTTGAAAAGAGAGAGAAAAGAAAATGCAATCATAGAGATAAGAGACACTTTTTAAACATAATGAATCCGAAGAGAAAAGTAAAAGGAGGCCTGTGGAGCAGGTCTGGGTGTGACTCCGGATCCCCCAACATCAGGTGCCACCACCAAAGATTCCTACGTGTAGCCCATAGAACCCCAAAAGCAACGGGACGAGTTCTGGTCACATACTCCCTCAAAATGACATCCTGGCCTTCTTCTGGAACTCCCTCCCCTCTCAGACTCTCAAGGTTTCCTCCAGCGTGTCGGTTCCCACAGAGCAGACCTTTGGTCTGAGACCTGACAGTCCAGAAGCCACGCATGCTGCCGCGTGACGGCGGTGTCGCGGCTTGGGACAAGAGGAGGCCCCACGGTGCGGGCTGGGGCGCCAGGCACCGCGGCGGGCGCTGAGGGTGGGGGTGACCCCCACCCCGGGCCGCCGACTCGCTCCCAGAAAGGGGACAGAACAAGAGGCAAAACAAAAAAAAAAAAAAGAAGAAGCCTACGGCACCCGGTATTCCCAGGCGGTCTCCCATCCAAGTACTAACCAGGCCCGACCCTGCTTAGCTTCCGAGACCAGACGAGATCGGGCGCGTTCAGGGTGGTGTGGCCCTAGACGGCGGAGGGCGCCCCTGCCCCGCTCAAGAAGCCGAGCCTCTCTGCGCTTCCCCGCCGCCTCCTCCCCCCGCCCCAGGCCCCGCGCCGGCGCTGACCCGCACCGGGCCGGGCCTGTTGAGTTCACCGGCCGGGTCCGGCGGGCTCCGAGGGACGGGGGTGACAGGCGGGGCGGGGCGGGGCGGGCAGGGAGCGGCGGGCCGGGGTGGGGGGCTGTCTCTCTCTACACACACACACACACACACACACACACTCACACTCACACTCACACTCACTCACTCACACTCACACAAGATGCGCCTCCACGGCTGGACTCGCCAAGGTGGAGACCTTCCAGCCCCCTTCCTCTCCTCGCCTGGCCCACCCCCAGCTCGTGGCCGCCGCCGCCGCCGCCGCCGCCGATTGCGCACGCGCGGGTCGCCCGCCCTTTGACCCCAGGCAGGGGCCGCCCTCCCCGACAACCCCTTTCAGCTGCGCCCCCCACCCTGTGGGTGGGCTGCCGCCTATTCCCCCGGGCCCGGGCTGGGGCACAGCGCATGGGGGAGGGGAGCGAGTGTATGGGGCGTCTCTCTCTCTCTCTAGGGATGTGTCCCATGGGTGGGGTGGCGTGGTTTGTGGGGCGCTGAAGAAATCAGTCCCCTCCATCTCCTACCTCTGGAAAACGCCCAAGCCCTTGGAGAACTGCCGGCAACGCGACCGTGGGGGCCGGGACCCTCCTCTGTGTCCTCCTGTGGCCCAGTCCAAGGGGCCTGGGCCTGGCCGGGGCTGCATTGGACCCCGACCACCCTGGCGTGTGGACTCGCTAAAAATCGGCGATTAGATATTGGATTCCAGCTTCATTGAGGTCATTTCACTAATGAGTGCACCGGAAAGAGTTTCCTAATCCATCTGTGAGGGTGGCAACTGAAAGAGAATTTTAAAGCTGACAGAATAGGCGAGGAAAGGCATAGGAGATTTCCACACCCAGTAAGGAAGCCTTTCCCGAAATGGAAGAAAGAAACGAGCAAACAGAAACACCGGTAGCCCGCCAGGATCAGAGTCTGCCCCCGAGAGAAAGTACCCTGACCAGGTTCACCCGTGGGTGGGTGGCGAGCTAGCGGCATTCAGAAGAGCGAGGCCCGCAGTCTGTGCAGAAGACACCTGCACTCGGGTGTGTGTGGCGGCACGATTCACAAGCAGCTCCAGATGTTAAGCCAAGGAGAAGCCAGGGAGTTCCCAACGCCCCAGGTGTCCTCAGCCCACGACTGGCTGCTGGGGGAATGCGCAGCCCGGCTCCTTGTCTCAGAGCCCTTGTCTCAGAGCGGGACAACCAGGAGGTGTGACGTACACCCCGGGGTTCCCAGGAGGATCAGGCTGAAGCTGGGACTTGGCCTGAAAGTGTCCCCTCGCATGGCCACCCCCTTCCCCTTCCTGCTCCTCTACTCCTGGTGCCCCTCCATCCAGGGGCCAGACCTTAAAGAGTCACCCGCAAGAGAATCCTGGTCCCAAAGGAGCCTTCTGGGGGACCCGTGCTGAGAGAGGTTGTGGGCATGGCCCGCTGGGGCTCTGCCCGACCCAGGGCTGAGAGATGCAACCTCCCAGCTCTGGGTCCCTGCAGGGGAAGCATTGGCAAGCACAGGGCCAGTCCTCCAAAGGCCCAGGTGCAGGGAGCCCAGGCCAAGCAGCCTGTGGAAGAAGCCACCCCGGGAACACGACTGCAGGCCACGGCCCTTCCCACCTCCTCCTCCTCCTCCTCCTGCTCCTCCACCCCCCCGACCTCCCACCCCCCCACCCCACCCCCCGACATGGCGCAGGGCTCAGAGACACCTCAGACACTTGCTACCCAAAGTGCAAAGGGCATCAGTTGCTCCTCCAAACCCCCCCCCTGCCCAGCAGACCGCGTTGTCCAGCCAGCCCCCGGGCCTCCCTGGGGTGCCCAGCACAAAAGTGCAGACAACCACCGGACCCTCAATCTCAGTTTTCGGATGTTTTTGCCACTCTAAGGACCCGCAGGCCAGCTGGGCCTTCTGGCAGGACAGAGAGCCCCGGAATACGACGTGGAGAGCTGGGTGTACGTCCCCACGAGGAGGCGGTCCCCACCTCCGCGGCTCTCCCCTTGCGGGGGGGAAAAGCAGCCACGGGGCCTCAGAGAAGACACCAGGCTGGGCGCCCGCCCCACAGTGGGGGCACGTCCCCCGCAGGCCACTTAGCGCCGGCCGCCGGCCGGCGGACGGTTGGGTGGCGCGAGACGCTGCGGCCGCCCTGCTACCGGGTTCCTGGGAGGGCGTCCTGGAACCAGCGTCCACACCAAGCCCTTGGAAGGCCCAGCGACAGAGGAGCCCCGTCAGGCAGGGGCCGAGGACGGTGACGGCCCGGGCGGGGAGGAGCGTGTCAGGCAGGGGCAGAGGACGGTGACAGGTGACAGGCCGGGCGGGAAGGAGTCAGTCAGGCAGGGGCCGAGGAGGAGACGGGCTGGGTAAGGGTTAGGGTTAGAGTCAGGGCACAAGTCACAATCGCAAAGACCTGGAAGCGACCCGAGTGCCCATCGACCCACGAGTGCGTAAATGAAATGTGGCGCGTGGACACCACGGAGTGCTATTCAGCTAGGAGGAGCAGCGGTGAGGGGGCACCTCTCGTGGTTCTCCTGGCCAGAGCTGGAACCCGTTCCAGTAAGCCAGGTAGCCCAAGAATGGACACACGAGCACCACGTGCTCGCGCTCACCAGCAAATGGGTACGAACCGATGGACACCTAAGTGGACACAGAGGAATCACCTTCATCGGGTGGGTGTCGGGCGGGTGGGGGGAGGGGATGGGCATACACCTCCATTAGGAATGGGGTGGGTGCGCACCGACTGGGGGATGGGCGCACTTGAGGCTCTGACCGGAGGGGGGAGGCTGGGAGAGGGCAACGTACCCGACCTTAACATTGGTACCCCCACAATACGCTGGAACAACATCAGAGGTAAATGAATAAGAACACAGGGGGGAGGGGGGCACGGGCAACACATGTCACCTTAATACTTGGACTCCCATCATCTGCTTGAAAAGAGAGAGAAAAGAAAATGCAATCATAGAGATAAGAGACACTTTTTAAAAATAATGAATCCGAAGAGAAAAGTAAAAGGAGGCCTGTGGAGCAGGTCTGGGTGTGACTCCGGATCCCCCAACATCAGGTGCCACCACCAAAGATTCCTACGTGTAGCCCATAGAACCCCAAAAGCAACGGGACGAGTTCTGGTCACATACTCCCTCAAAATGACATCCTGGCCTTCTTCTGGAACTCCCTCCCCTCTCAGACTCTCAAGGTTTCCTCCAGCGTGTCGGTTCCCACAGAGCAGACCTTTGGTCTGAGACCTGACAGTCCAGAAGCCACGCATGCTGCCGCGTGACGGCGGTGTCGCGGCTTGGGACAAGAGGAGGCCCCACGGTGCGGGCTGGGGCGCCAGGCACCGCGGCGGGCGCTGAGGGTGGGGGTGACCCCCACCCCGGGCCGCCGACTCGCTCCCAGAAAGGGGACAGAACAAGAGGCAAAACAAAAAAAAAAAAAAGAAGAAGCCTACGGCACCCGGTATTCCCAGGCGGTCTCCCATCCAAGTACTAACCAGGCCCGACCCTGCTTAGCTTCCGAGACCAGACGAGATCGGGCGCGTTCAGGGTGGTGTGGCCCTAGACGGCGGAGGGCGCCCCTGCCCCGCTCAAGAAGCCGAGCCTCTCTGCGCTTCCCCGCCGCCTCCTCCCCCCGCCCCAGGCCCCGCGCCGGCGCTGACCCGCACCGGGCCGGGCCTGTTGAGTTCACCGGCCGGGTCCGGCGGGCTCCGAGGGACGGGGGTGACAGGCGGGGCGGGGCGGGGCGGGCAGGGAGCGGCGGGCCGGGGTGGGGGGCTGTCTCTCTATACACACACACACACACACACACACTCACACTCACACTCACTCACTCACACTCACACAAGATGCGCCTCCACGGCTGGACTCGCCAAGGTGGAGACCTTCCAGCCCCCTTCCTCTCCTCGCCTGGCCCACCCCCAGCTCGTGGCCGCCGCCGCCGCCGCCGCCGCCGATTGCGCACGCGCGGGTCGCCCGCCCTTTGACCCCAGGCAGGGGCCGCCCTCCCCGACAACCCCTTTCAGCTGCGCCCCCCACCCTGTGGGTGGGCTGCCGCCTATTCCCCCGGGCCCGGGCTGGGGCACAGCGCATGGGGGAGGGGAGCGAGTGTATGGGGCGTCTCTCTCTCTCTCTAGGGATGTGTCCCATGGGTGGGGTGGCGTGGTTTGTGGGGCGCTGAAGAAATCAGTCCCCTCCATCTCCTACCTCTGGAAAACGCCCAAGCCCTTGGAGAACTGCCGGCAACGCGACCGTGGGGGCCGGGACCCTCCTCTGTGTCCTCCTGTGGCCCAGTCCAAGGGGCCTGGGCCTGGCCGGGGCTGCATTGGACCCCGACCACCCTGGCGTGTGGACTCGCTAAAAATCGGCGATTAGATATTGGATTCCAGCTTCATTGAGGTCATTTCACTAATGAGTGCACCGGAAAGAGTTTCCTAATCCATCTGTGAGGGTGGCAACTGAAAGAGAATTTTAAAGCTGACAGAATAGGCGAGGAAAGGCATAGGAGATTTCCACACCCAGTAAGGAAGCCTTTCCCGAAATGGAAGAAAGAAACGAGCAAACAGAAACACCGGTAGCCCGCCAGGATCAGAGTCTGCCCCCGAGAGAAAGTACCCTGACCAGGTTCACCCGTGGGTGGGTGGCGAGCTAGCGGCATTCAGAAGAGCGAGGCCCGCAGTCTGTGCAGAAGACACCTGCACTCGGGTGTGTGTGGCGGCACGATTCACAAGCAGCTCCAGATGTTAAGCCAAGGAGAAGCCAGGGGGTTCCCAACGCCCCAGGTGTCCTCAGCCCACGACTGGCTGCTGGGGGAATGCGAAGCCCGGCTCCTTGTCTCAGAGCCCTTGTCTCAGAGCGGGACAACCAGGAGGTGTGACGTACACCCCGGGGTTCCCAGGAGGATCAGGCTGAAGCTGGGACTTGGCCTGAAAGTGTCCCCTCGCATGGCCACCCCCTTCCCCTTCCTGCTCCTCTACTCCTGGTGCCCCTCCATCCAGGGGCCAGACCTTAAAGAGTCACCCGCAAGAGAATCCTGGTCCCAAAGGAGCCTTCTGGGGGACCCGTGCTGAGAGAGGTTGTGGGCATGGCCCGCTGAAGCTCTGCCCGACCCAGGGCTGAGAGATGCAACCTCCCAGCTCTGGGTCCCTGCAGGGGAAGCGTTGGCAAGCACAGGGCCAGTCCTCCAAAGGCCCAGGTGCAGGGAGCCCAGGCCAAGCAGCCTGTGGAAGAAGCCACCCCGGGAACACGACTGCAGGCCACGGCCCTTCCCACCTCCTCCTCCTCCTCCTCCTGCTCCTCCACCCCCCCCCGACCTCCCACCCCCCCACCCCACCCCCCGACATGGCGCAGGGCTCAGAGACACCTCAGACACTTGCTACCCAAAGTGCAAAGGGCATCAGTTGCTCCTCCAAACCCCCCCCTGCCCAGCAGACCGCGTTGTCCAGCCAGCCCCCGGGCCTCCCTGGGGTGCCCAGCACAAAAGTGCAGACAACCACCGGACCCTCAATCTCAGTTTTCGGATGTTTTTGCCACTCTAAGGACCCGCAGGCCAGCTGGGCCTTCTGGCAGGACAGAGAGCCCCGGAATACGACGTGGAGAGCTGGGTGTACGTCCCCACGAGGAGGCGGTCCCCACCTCCGCGGCTCTCCCCTTGCGGGGGGGAAAAGCAGCCACGGGGCCTCAGAGAAGACACCAGGCTGGGCGCCCGCCCCACAGTGGGGGCACGTCCCCCGCAGGCCACTTAGCGCCGGCCGCCGGCCGGCGGACGGTTGGGTGGCGCGAGACGCTGCGGCCGCCCTGCTACCGGGTTCCTGAGAGGGCGTCCTGGAACCAGCGTCCACACCAAGCCCTTGGAAGGCCCAGCGACAGAGGAGCCCCGTCAGGCAGGGGCCGAGGACGGTGACGGCCCGGGCGGGGAGGAGCGTGTCAGGCAGGGGCAGAGGACGGTGACAGGTGACAGGCCGGGCGGGAAGGAGTCAGTCAGGCAGGGGCCGAGGAGGAGACGGGCTGGGTAAGGGTTAGGGTTAGAGTCAGGGCACAAGTCACAATCGCAAAGACCTGGAAGCGACCCGAGTGCCCATCGACCCACGAGTGCGTAAATGAAATGTGGCGCGTGGACACCACGGAGTGCTATTCAGCTAGGAGGAGCAGCGGTGAGGGGGCACCTCTCGTGGTTCTCCTGGCCAGAGCTGGAACCCGTTCCAGTAAGCCAGGTAGCCCAAGAATGGACACACGAGCACCACGTGCTCGCGCTCACCAGCAAATGGGTACGAACCGATGGACACCTAAGTGGACACAGAGGAATCACCTTCATCGGGTGGGTGTCGGGCGGGTGGGGGGAGGGGATGGGCATACACCTCCATTAGGAATGGGGTGGGTGCGCACCGACTGGGGGATGGGCGCACTTGAGGCTCTGACCGGAGGGGGGAGGCTGGGAGAGGGCAACGTACCCGACCTTAACATTGGTACCCCCACAATACGCTGGAACAACATCAGAGGTAAATGAATAAGAACACAGGGGGGAGGGGGGCACGGGCAACACATGTCACCTTAATACTTGGACTCCCATCATCTGCTTGAAAAGAGAGAGAAAAGAAAATGCAATCATAGAGATAAGAGACACTTTTTAAACATAATGAATCCGAAGAGAAAAGTAAAAGGAGGCCTGTGGAGCAGGTCTGGGTGTGACTCCGGATCCCCCAACATCAGGTGCCACCACCAAAGATTCCTACGTGTAGCCCATAGAACCCCAAAAGCAACGGGACGAGTTCTGGTCACATACTCCCTCAAAATGACATCCTGGCCTTCTTCTGGAACTCCCTCCCCTCTCAGACTCTCAAGGTTTCCTCCAGCGTGTCGGTTCCCACAGAGCAGACCTTTGGTCTGAGACCTGACAGTCCAGAAGCCACGCATGCTGCCGCGTGACGGCGGTGTCGCGGCTTGGGACAAGAGGAGGCCCCACGGTGCGGGCTGGGGCGCCAGGCACCGCGGCGGGCGCTGAGGGTGGGGGTGACCCCCACCCCGGGCCGCCGACTCGCTCCCAGAAAGGGGACAGAACAAGAGGCAAAACAAAAAAAAAAAAAAGAAGAAGCCTACGGCACCCGGTATTCCCAGGCGGTCTCCCATCCAAGTACTAACCAGGCCCGACCCTGCTTAGCTTCCGAGACCAGACGAGATCGGGCGCGTTCAGGGTGGTGTGGCCCTAGACGGCGGAGGGCGCCCCTGCCCCGCTCAAGAAGCCGAGCCTCTCTGCGCTTCCCCGCCGCCTCCTACCCCCGCCCCAGGCCCCGCGCCGGCGCTGACCCGCACCGGGCCGGGCCTGTTGAGTTCACCGGCCGGGTCCGGCGGGCTCCGAGGGACGGGGGTGACAGGCGGGGCGGGGCGGGGCGGGCAGGGAGCGGCGGGCCGGGGTGGGGGGCTGTCTCTCTATACACACACACACACACACACACACTCACACTCACACTCACTCACTCACACTCACACAAGATGCGCCTCCACGGCTGGACTCGCCAAGGTGGAGACCTTCCAGCCCCCTTCCTCTCCTCGCCTGGCCCACCCCCAGCTCGTGGCCGCCGCCGCCGCCGCCGCCGCCGATTGCGCACGCGCGGGTCGCCCGCCCTTTGACCCCAGGCAGGGGCCGCCCTCCCCGACAACCCCTTTCAGCTGCGCCCCCCACCCTGTGGGTGGGCTGCCGCCTATTCCCCCGGGCCCGGGCTGGGGCACAGCGCATGGGGGAGGGGAGCGAGTGTATGGGGCGTCTCTCTCTCTCTCTAGGGATGTGTCCCATGGGTGGGGTGGCGTGGTTTGTGGGGCGCTGAAGAAATCAGTCCCCTCCATCTCCTACCTCTGGAAAACGCCCAAGCCCTTGGAGAACTGCCGGCAACGCGACCGTGGGGGCCGGGACCCTCCTCTGTGTCCTCCTGTGGCCCAGTCCAAGGGGCCTGGGCCTGGCCGGGGCTGCATTGGACCCCGACCACCCTGGCGTGTGGACTCGCTAAAAATCGGCGATTAGATATTGGATTCCAGCTTCATTGAGGTCATTTCACTAATGAGTGCACCGGAAAGAGTTTCCTAATCCATCTGTGAGGGTGGCAACTGAAAGAGAATTTTAAAGCTGACAGAATAGGCGAGGAAAGGCATAGGAGATTTCCACACCCAGTAAGGAAGCCTTTCCCGAAATGGAAGAAAGAAACGAGCAAACAGAAACACCGGTAGCCCGCCAGGATCAGAGTCTGCCCCCGAGAGAAAGTACCCTGACCAGGTTCACCCGTGGGTGGGTGGCGAGCTAGCGGCATTCAGAAGAGCGAGGCCCGCAGTCTGTGCAGAAGACACCTGCACTCGGGTGTGTGTGGCGGCACGATTCACAAGCAGCTCCAGATGTTAAGCCAAGGAGAAGCCAGGGGGTTCCCAACGCCCCAGGTGTCCTCAGCCCACGACTGGCTGCTGGGGGAATGCGAAGCCCGGCTCCTTGTCTCAGAGCCCTTGTCTCAGAGCGGGACAACCAGGAGGTGTGACGTACACCCCGGGGTTCCCAGGAGGATCAGGCTGAAGCTGGGACTTGGCCTGAAAGTGTCCCCTCGCATGGCCACCCCCTTCCCCTTCCTGCTCCTCTACTCCTGGTGCCCCTCCATCCAGGGGCCAGACCTTAAAGAGTCACCCGCAAGAGAATCCTGGTCCCAAAGGAGCCTTCTGGGGGACCCGTGCTGAGAGAGGTTGTGGGCATGGCCCGCTGAAGCTCTGCCCGACCCAGGGCTGAGAGATGCAACCTCCCAGCTCTGGGTCCCTGCAGGGGAAGCGTTGGCAAGCACAGGGCCAGTCCTCCAAAGGCCCAGGTGCAGGGAGCCCAGGCCAAGCAGCCTGTGGAAGAAGCCACCCCGGGAACACGACTGCAGGCCACGGCCCTTCCCACCTCCTCCTCCTCCTCCTCCTGCTCCTCCACCCCCCCCCGACCTCCCACCCCCCCACCCCACCCCCCGACATGGCGCAGGGCTCAGAGACACCTCAGACACTTGCTACCCAAAGTGCAAAGGGCATCAGTTGCTCCTCCAAACCCCCCCCTGCCCAGCAGACCGCGTTGTCCAGCCAGCCCCCGGGCCTCCCTGGGGTGCCCAGCACAAAAGTGCAGACAACCACCGGACCCTCAATCTCAGTTTTCGGATGTTTTTGCCACTCTAAGGACCCGCAGGCCAGCTGGGCCTTCTGGCAGGACAGAGAGCCCCGGAATACGACGTGGAGAGCTGGGTGTACGTCCCCACGAGGAGGCGGTCCCCACCTCCGCGGCTCTCCCCTTGCGGGGGGGAAAAGCAGCCACGGGGCCTCAGAGAAGACACCAGGCTGGGCGCCCGCCCCACAGTGGGGGCACGTCCCCCGCAGGCCACTTAGCGCCGGCCGCCGGCCGGCGGACGGTTGGGTGGCGCGAGACGCTGCGGCCGCCCTGCTACCGGGTTCCTGAGAGGGCGTCCTGGAACCAGCGTCCACACCAAGCCCTTGGAAGGCCCAGCGACAGAGGAGCCCCGTCAGGCAGGGGCCGAGGACGGTGACGGCCCGGGCGGGGAGGAGCGTGTCAGGCAGGGGCAGAGGACGGTGACAGGTGACAGGCCGGGCGGGAAGGAGTCAGTCAGGCAGGGGCCGAGGAGGAGACGGGCTGGGTAAGGGTTAGGGTTAGAGTCAGGGCACAAGTCACAATCGCAAAGACCTGGAAGCGACCCGAGTGCCCATCGACCCACGAGTGCGTAAATGAAATGTGGCGCGTGGACACCACGGAGTGCTATTCAGCTAGGAGGAGCAGCGGTGAGGGGGCACCTCTCGTGGTTCTCCTGGCCAGAGCTGGAACCCGTTCCAGTAAGCCAGGTAGCCCAAGAATGGACACACGAGCACCACGTGCTCGCGCTCACCAGCAAATGGGTACGAACCGATGGACACCTAAGTGGACACAGAGGAATCACCTTCATCGGGTGGGTGTCGGGCGGGTGGGGGGAGGGGATGGGCATACACCTCCATTAGGAATGGGGTGGGTGCGCACCGACTGGGGGATGGGCGCACTTGAGGCTCTGACCGGAGGGGGGAGGCTGGGAGAGGGCAACGTACCCGACCTTAACATTGGTACCCCCACAATACGCTGGAACAACATCAGAGGTAAATGAATAAGAACACAGGGGGGAGGGGGGCACGGGCAACACATGTCACCTTAATACTTGGACTCCCATCATCTGCTTGAAAAGAGAGAGAAAAGAAAATGCAATCATAGAGATAAGAGACACTTTTTAAACATAATGAATCCGAAGAGAAAAGTAAAAGGAGGCCTGTGGAGCAGGTCTGGGTGTGACTCCGGATCCCCCAACATCAGGTGCCACCACCAAAGATTCCTACGTGTAGCCCATAGAACCCCAAAAGCAACGGGACGAGTTCTGGTCACATACTCCCTCAAAATGACATCCTGGCCTTCTTCTGGAACTCCCTCCCCTCTCAGACTCTCAAGGTTTCCTCCAGCGTGTCGGTTCCCACAGAGCAGACCTTTGGTCTGAGACCTGACAGTCCAGAAGCCACGCATGCTGCCGCGTGACGGCGGTGTCGCGGCTTGGGACAAGAGGAGGCCCCACGGTGCGGGCTGGGGCGCCAGGCACCGCGGCGGGCGCTGAGGGTGGGGGTGACCCCCACCCCGGGCCGCCGACTCGCTCCCAGAAAGGGGACAGAACAAGAGGCAAAACAAAAAAAAAAAAAAGAAGAAGCCTACGGCACCCGGTATTCCCAGGCGGTCTCCCATCCAAGTACTAACCAGGCCCGACCCTGCTTAGCTTCCGAGACCAGACGAGATCGGGCGCGTTCAGGGTGGTGTGGCCCTAGACGGCGGAGGGCGCCCCTGCCCCGCTCAAGAAGCCGAGCCTCTCTGCGCTTCCCCGCCGCCTCCTCCCCCCGCCCCAGGCCCCGCGCCGGCGCTGACCCGCACCGGGCCGGGCCTGTTGAGTTCACCGGCCGGGTCCGGCGGGCTCCGAGGGACGGGGGTGACAGGCGGGGCGGGGCGGGCAGGGAGCGGCGGGCCGGGGTGGGGGGCTGTCTCTCTATACACACACACACACACACACACACTCACACTCACACTCACTCACTCACACTCACACAAGATGCGCCTCCACGGCTGGACTCGCCAAGGTGGAGACCTTCCAGCCCCCTTCCTCTCCTCGCCTGGCCCACCCCCAGCTCGTGGCCGCCGCCGCCGCCGCCGCCGCCGATTGCGCACGCGCGGGTCGCCCGCCCTTTGACCCCAGGCAGGGGCCGCCCTCCCCGACAACCCCTTTCAGCTGCGCCCCCCACCCTGTGGGTGGGCTGCCGCCTATTCCCCCGGGCCCGGGCTGGGGCACAGCGCATGGGGGAGGGGAGCGAGTGTATGGGGCGTCTCTCTCTCTCTCTAGGGATGTGTCCCATGGGTGGGGTGGCGTGGTTTGTGGGGCGCTGAAGAAATCAGTCCCCTCCATCTCCTACCTCTGGAAAACGCCCAAGCCCTTGGAGAACTGCCGGCAACGCGACCGTGGGGGCCGGGACCCTCCTCTGTGTCCTCCTGTGGCCCAGTCCAAGGGGCCTGGGCCTGGCCGGGGCTGCATTGGACCCCGACCACCCTGGCGTGTGGACTCGCTAAAAATCGGCGATTAGATATTGGATTCCAGCTTCATTGAGGTCATTTCACTAATGAGTGCACCGGAAAGAGTTTCCTAATCCATCTGTGAGGGTGGCAACTGAAAGAGAATTTTAAAGCTGACAGAATAGGCGAGGAAAGGCATAGGAGATTTCCACACCCAGTAAGGAAGCCTTTCCCGAAATGGAAGAAAGAAACGAGCAAACAGAAACACCGGTAGCCCGCCAGGATCAGAGTCTGCCCCCGAGAGAAAGTACCCTGACCAGGTTCACCCGTGGGTGGGTGGCGAGCTAGCGGCATTCAGAAGAGCGAGGCCCGCAGTCTGTGCAGAAGACACCTGCACTCGGGTGTGTGTGGCGGCACGATTCACAAGCAGCTCCAGATGTTAAGCCAAGGAGAAGCCAGGGAGTTCCCAACGCCCCAGGTGTCCTCAGCCCACGACTGGCTGCTGGGGGAATGCGAAGCCCGGCTCCTTGTCTCAGAGCCCTTGTCTCAGAGCGGGACAACCAGGAGGTGTGACGTACACCCCGGGGTTCCCAGGAGGATCAGGCTGAAGCTGGGACTTGGCCTGAAAGTGTCCCCTCGCATGGCCACCCCCTTCCCCTTCCTGCTCCTCTACTCCTGGTGCCCCTCCATCCAGGGGCCAGACCTTAAAGAGTCACCCGCAAGAGAATCCTGGTCCCAAAGGAGCCTTCTGGGGGACCCGTGCTGAGAGAGGTTGTGGGCATGGCCCGCTGGGGCTCTGCCCGACCCAGGGCTGAGAGATGCAACCTCCCAGCTCTGGGTCCCTGCAGGGGAAGCGTTGGCAAGCACAGGGCCAGTCCTCCAAAGGCCCAGGTGCAGGGAGCCCAGGCCAAGCAGCCTGTGGAAGAAGCCACCCCGGGAACACGACTGCAGGCCACGGCCCTTCCCACCTCCTCCTCCTCCTCCTCCTGCTCCTCCACCCCCCCCCCCGACCTCCCACCCCCCCACCCCACCCCCCGACATGGCGCAGGGCTCAGAGACACCTCAGACACTTGCTACCCAAAGTGCAAAGGGCATCAGTTGCTCCTCCAAACCCCCCCCCCTGCCCAGCAGACCGCGTTGTCCAGCCAGCCCCCGGGCCTCCCTGGGGTGCCCAGCACAAAAGTGCAGACAACCACCGGACCCTCAATCTCAGTTTTCGGATGTTTTTGCCACTCTAAGGACCCGCAGGCCAGCTGGGCCTTCTGGCAGGACAGAGAGCCCCGGAATCCGACGTGGAGAGCTGGGTGTACGTCCCCACGAGGAGGCGGTCCCCACCTCCGCGGCTCTCCCCTTGCGGGGGGGAAAAGCAGCCACGGGGCCTCAGAGAAGACACCAGGCTGGGCGCCCGCCCCACAGTGGGGGCACGTCCCCCGCAGGCCACTTAGCGACGGCCGCCGGCCGGCGGACGGTTGGGTGGCGCGAGACGCTGCGGCCGCCCTGCTACCGGGTTCCTGGGAGGGCGTCCTGGAACCAGCGTCCACACCAAGCCCTTGGAAGGCCCAGGCGACGGAGGAGCCCCATCAGGCAGGGGCCGAGGACGGTGACGGCCCGGGCGGGGAGGAGCGTGTCAGGCAGGGGCAGAGGACGGTGACAGGTGACAGGCCGGGCGGGAAGGAGTCAGTCAGGCAGGGGCCGAGGAGGAGACGGGCTGGGTAAGGGTTAGGGTTAGAGTCAGGGCACAAGTCACAATCGCAAAGACCTGGAAGCGACCCGAGTGCCCATCGACCCACGAGTGCGTAAATGAAATGTGGCGCGTGGACACCACGGAGTGCTATTCAGCTAGGAGGAGCAGCGGTGAGAGGGCACCTCTCGTGGTTCTCCTGGCCAGAGCTGGAACCCGTTCCAGTAAGCCAGGTAGCCCAAGAATGGACACACGAGCACCACGTGCTCGCGCTCACCAGCAAATGGGTACGAACCGATGGACACCTAAGTGGACACAGAGGAATCACCTTCATCGGGTGGGTGTCGGGCGGGTGGGGGGAGGGGATGGGCATACACCTCCATTAGGAATGGGGTGGGTGCGCCCCGACTGGGGGATGGGCGCACTTGAGGCTCTGACCGGAGGGGGGAGGCTGGGAGAGGGCAACGTACCCGACCTTAACATTGGTACCCCCACAATACGCTGGAACAACATCAGAGGTAAATGAATAAGAACACAGGGGGGAGGGGGGCACGGGCAACACATGTCACCTTAATACTTGGACTCCCATCATCTGCTTGAAAAGAGAGAGAAAAGAAAATGCAATCATAGAGATAAGAGACACTTTTTAAACATAATGAATCCGAAGAGAAAAGTAAAAGGAGGCCTGTGGAGCAGGTCTGGGTGTGACTCCGGATCCCCCAACATCAGGTGCCACCACCAAAGATTCCTACGTGTAGCCCATAGAACCCCAAAAGCAACGGGACGAGTTCTGGTCACATACTCCCTCAAAATGACATCCTGGCCTTCTTCTGGAACTCCCTCCCCTCTCAGACTCTCAAGGTTTCCTCCAGCGTGTCGGTTCCCACAGAGCAGACCTTTGGTCTGAGACCTGACAGTCCAGAAGCCACGCATGCTGCCGCGTGACGGCGGTGTCGCGGCTTGGGACAAGAGGAGGCCCCACGGTGCGGGCTGGGGCGCCAGGCACCGCGGCGGGCGCTGAGGGTGGGGGTGACCCCCACCCCGGGCCGCCGACTCGCTCCCAGAAAGGGGACAGAACAAGAGGCAAAACAAAAAAAAAAAAAAAGAAGAAGCCTACGGCACCCGGTATTCCCAGGCGGTCTCCCATCCAAGTACTAACCAGGCCCGACCCTGCTTAGCTTCCGAGACCAGACGAGATCGGGCGCGTTCAGGGTGGTGTGGCCCTAGACGGCGGAGGGCGCCCCTGCCCCGCTCAAGAAGCCGAGCCTCTCTGCGCTTCCCCGCCGCCTCCTCCCCCCGCCCCAGGCCCCGCGCCGGCGCTGACCCGCACCGGGCCGGGCCTGTTGAGTTCACCGGCCGGGTCCGGCGGGCTCCGAGGGACGGGGGTGACAGGCGGGGCGGGGCGGGGCGGGGCGGGGCGGGCAGGGAGCGGTGGGCCGGGGTGGGGGGCTGTCTCTCTATACACACACACACACACACACACACTCACACTCACTCACTCACACTCACACAAGATGCGCCTCCACGGCTGGACTCGCCAAGGTGGAGACCTTCCAGCCCCCTTCCTCTCCTCGCCTGGCCCACCCCCAGCTCGTGGCCGCCGCCGCCGCCGCCGCCGCCGATTGCGCACGCGCGGGTCGCCCGCCCTTTGACCCCAGGCAGGGGCCGCCCTCCCCGACAACCCCTTTCAGCTGCGCCCCCCACCCTGTGGGTGGGCTGCCGCCTATTCCCCCGGGCCCGGGCTGGGGCACAGCGCATGGGGGAGGGGAGCGAGTGTATGGGGCGTCTCTCTCTCTCTCTAGGGATGTGTCCCATGGGTGGGGTGGCGTGGTTTGTGGGGCGCTGAAGAAATCAGTCCCCTCCATCTCCTACCTCTGGAAAACGCCCAAGCCCTTGGAGAACTGCCGGCAACGCGACCGTGGGGGCCGGGACCCTCCTCTGTGTCCTCCTGTGGCCCAGTCCAAGGGGCCTGGGCCTGGCCGGGGCTGCATTGGACCCCGACCACCCTGGCGTGTGGACTCGCTAAAAATCGGCGATTAGATATTGGATTCCAGCTTCATTGAGGTCATTTCACTAATGAGTGCACCGGAAAGAGTTTCCTAATCCATCTGTGAGGGTGGCAACTGAAAGAGAATTTTAAAGCTGACAGAATAGGCGAGGAAAGGCATAGGAGATTTCCACACCCAGTAAGGAAGCCTTTCCCGAAATGGAAGAAAGAAACGAGCAAACAGAAACACCGGTAGCCCGCCAGGATCAGAGTCTGCCCCCGAGAGAAAGTACCCTGACCAGGTTCACCCGTGGGTGGGTGGCGAGCTAGCGGCATTCAGAAGAGCGAGGCCCGCAGTCTGTGCAGAAGACACCTGCACTCGGGTGTGTGTGGCGGCACGATTCACAAGCAGCTCCAGATGTTAAGCCAAGGAGAAGCCAGGGAGTTCCCAACGCCCCAGGTGTCCTCAGCCCACGACTGGCTGCTGGGGGAATGCGAAGCCCGGCTCCTTGTCTCAGAGCCCTTGTCTCAGAGCGGGACAACCAGGAGGTGTGACGTACACCCCGGGGTTCCCAGGAGGATCAGGCTGAAGCTGGGACTTGGCCTGAAAGTGTCCCCTCGCATGGCCACCCCCTTCCCCTTCCTGCTCCTCTACTCCTGGTGCCCCTCCATCCAGGGGCCAGACCTTAAAGAGTCACCCGCAAGAGAATCCTGGTCCCAAAGGAGCCTTCTGGGGGACCCGTGCTGAGAGAGGTTGTGGGCATGGCCCGCTGGGGCTCTGCCCGACCCAGGGCTGAGAGATGCAACCTCCCAGCTCTGGGTCCCTGCAGGGGAAGCGTTGGCAAGCACAGGGCCAGTCCTCCAAAGGCCCAGGTGCAGGGAGCCCAGGCCAAGCAGCCTGTGGAAGAAGCCACCCCGGGAACACGACTGCAGGCCACGGCCCTTCCCACCTCCTCCTCCTCCTCCTCCTGCTCCTCCACCCCACCCCCCGACCTCCCACCCCCCCACCCCACCCCCCGACATGGCGCAGGGCTCAGAGACACCTCAGACACTTGCTACCCAAAGTGCAAAGGGCATCAGTTGCTCCTCCAAACCCCCCCCCCTGCCCAGCAGACCGCGTTGTCCAGCCAGCCCCCGGGCCTCCCTGGGGTGCCCAGCACAAAAGTGCAGACAACCACCGGACCCTCAATCTCAGTTTTCGGATGTTTTTGCCACTCTAAGGACCCGCAGGCCAGCTGGGCCTTCTGGCAGGACAGAGAGCCCCGGAATCCGACGTGGAGAGCTGGGTGTACGTCCCCACGAGGAGGCGGTCCCCACCTCCGCGGCTCTCCCCTTGCGGGGGGGAAAAGCAGCCACGGGGCCTCAGAGAAGACACCAGGCTGGGCGCCCGCCCCACAGTGGGGGCACGTCCCCCGCAGGCCACTTAGCGCCGGCCGCCGGCCGGCGGACGGTTGGGTGGCGCGAGACGCTGCGGCCGCCCTGCTACCGGGTTCCTGGGAGGGCGTCCTGGAACCAGCGTCCACACCAAGCCCTTGGAAGGCCCAGGCGACGGAGGAGCCCCATCAGGCAGGGGCCGAGGACGGTGACGGCCCGGGCGGGGAGGAGCGTGTCAGGCAGGGGCAGAGGACGGTGACAGGTGACAGGCCGGGCGGGAAGGAGTCAGTCAGGCAGGGGCCGAGGAGGAGACGGGCTGGGTAAGGGTTAGGGTTAGAGTCAGGGCACAAGTCACAATCGCAAAGACCTGGAAGCGACCCGAGTGCCCATCGACCCACGAGTGCGTAAATGAAATGTGGCGCGTGGACACCACGGAGTGCTATTCAGCTAGGAGGAGCAGCGGTGAGAGGGCACCTCTCGTGGTTCTCCTGGCCAGAGCTGGAACCCGTTCCAGTAAGCCAGGTAGCCCAAGAATGGACACACGAGCACCACGTGCTCGCGCTCACCAGCAAATGGGTACGAACCGATGGACACCTAAGTGGACACAGAGGAATCACCTTCATCGGGTGGGTGTCGGGCGGGTGGGGGGAGGGGATGGGCATACACCTCCATTAGGAATGGGGTGGGTGCGCACCGACTGGGGGATGGGCGCACTTGAGGCTCTGACCGGAGGGGGGAGGCTGGGAGAGGGCAACGTACCCGACCTTAACATTGGTACCCCCACAATACGCTGGAACAACATCAGAGGTAAATGAATAAGAACACAGGGGGGAGGGGGGCACGGGCAACACATGTCACCTTAATACTTGGACTCCCATCATCTGCTTGAAAAGAGAGAGAAAAGAAAATGCAATCATAGAGATAAGAGACACTTTTTAAAAATAATGAATCCGAAGAGAAAAGTAAAAGGAGGCCTGTGGAGCAGGTCTGGGTGTGACTCCGGATCCCCCAACATCAGGTGCCACCACCAAAGATTCCTACGTGTAGCCCATAGAACCCCAAAAGCAACGGGACGAGTTCTGGTCACATACTCCCTCAAAATGACATCCTGGCCTTCTTCTGGAACTCCCTCCCCTCTCAGACTCTCAAGGTTTCCTCCAGCGTGTCGGTTCCCACAGAGCAGACCTTTGGTCTGAGACCTGACAGTCCAGAAGCCACGCATGCTGCCGCGTGACGGCGGTGTCGCGGCTTGGGACAAGAGGAGGCCCCACGGTGCGGGCTGGGGCGCCAGGCACCGCGGCGGGCGCTGAGGGTGGGGGTGACCCCCACCCCGGGCCGCCGACTCGCTCCCAGAAAGGGGACAGAACAAGAGGCAAAACAAAAAAAAAAAAAAGAAGAAGCCTACGGCACCCGGTATTCCCAGGCGGTCTCCCATCCAAGTACTAACCAGGCCCGACCCTGCTTAGCTTCCGAGACCAGACGAGATCGGGCGCGTTCAGGGTGGTGTGGCCCTAGACGGCGGAGGGCGCCCCTGCCCCGCTCAAGAAGCCGAGCCTCTCTGCGCTTCCCCGCCGCCTCCTCCCCCCGCCCCAGGCCCCGCGCCGGCGCTGACCCGCACCGGGCCGGGCCTGTTGAGTTCACCGGCCGGGTCCGGCGGGCTCCGAGGGACGGGGGTGACAGGCGGGGCGGGGCGGGCAGGGAGCGGCGGGCCGGGGTGGGGGGCTGTCTCTCTATACACACACACACACACACACACACTCACACTCACACTCACTCACTCACACTCACACAAGATGCGCCTCCACGGCTGGACTCGCCAAGGTGGAGACCTTCCAGCCCCCTTCCTCTCCTCGCCTGGCCCACCCCCAGCTCGTGGCCGCCGCCGCCGCCGCCGCCGCCGATTGCGCACGCGCGGGTCGCCCGCCCTTTGACCCCAGGCAGGGGCCGCCCTCCCCGACAACCCCTTTCAGCTGCGCCCCCCACCCTGTGGGTGGGCTGCCGCCTATTCCCCCGGGCCCGGGCTGGGGCACAGCGCATGGGGGAGGGGAGCGAGTGTATGGGGCGTCTCTCTCTCTCTCTAGGGATGTGTCCCATGGGTGGGGTGGCGTGGTTTGTGGGGCGCTGAAGAAATCAGTCCCCTCCATCTCCTACCTCTGGAAAACGCCCAAGCCCTTGGAGAACTGCCGGCAACGCGACCGTGGGGGCCGGGACCCTCCTCTGTGTCCTCCTGTGGCCCAGTCCAAGGGGCCTGGGCCTGGCCGGGGCTGCATTGGACCCCGACCACCCTGGCGTGTGGACTCGCTAAAAATCGGCGATTAGATATTGGATTCCAGCTTCATTGAGGTCATTTCACTAATGAGTGCACCGGAAAGAGTTTCCTAATCCATCTGTGAGGGTGGCAACTGAAAGAGAATTTTAAAGCTGACAGAATAGGCGAGGAAAGGCATAGGAGATTTCCACACCCAGTAAGGAAGCCTTTCCCGAAATGGAAGAAAGAAACGAGCAAACAGAAACACCGGTAGCCCGCCAGGATCAGAGTCTGCCCCCGAGAGAAAGTACCCTGACCAGGTTCACCCGTGGGTGGGTGGCGAGCTAGCGGCATTCAGAAGAGCGAGGCCCGCAGTCTGTGCAGAAGACACCTGCACTCGGGTGTGTGTGGCGGCACGATTCACAAGCAGCTCCAGATGTTAAGCCAAGGAGAAGCCAGGGAGTTCCCAACGCCCCAGGTGTCCTCAGCCCACGACTGGCTGCTGGGGGAATGCGAAGCCCGGCTCCTTGTCTCAGAGCCCTTGTCTCAGAGCGGGACAACCAGGAGGTGTGACGTACACCCCGGGGTTCCCAGGAGGATCAGGCTGAAGCTGGGACTTGGCCTGAAAGTGTCCCCTCGCATGGCCACCCCCTTCCCCTTCCTGCTCCTCTACTCCTGGTGCCCCTCCATCCAGGGGCCAGACCTTAAAGAGTCACCCGCAAGAGAATCCTGGTCCCAAAGGAGCCTTCTGGGGGACCCGTGCTGAGAGAGGTTGTGGGCATGGCCCGCTGGGGCTCTGCCCGACCCAGGGCTGAGAGATGCAACCTCCCAGCTCTGGGTCCCTGCAGGGGAAGCGTTGGCAAGCACAGGGCCAGTCCTCCAAAGGCCCAGGTGCAGGGAGCCCAGGCCAAGCAGCCTGTGGAAGAAGCCACCCCGGGAACACGACTGCAGGCCACGGCCCTTCCCACCTCCTCCTCCTCCTCCTCCTGCTCCTCCACCCCCCCCCCCGACCTCCCACCCCCCCACCCCACCCCCCGACATGGCGCAGGGCTCAGAGACACCTCAGACACTTGCTACCCAAAGTGCAAAGGGCATCAGTTGCTCCTCCAAACCCCCCCCCCCTGCCCAGCAGACCGCGTTGTCCAGCCAGCCCCCGGGCCTCCCTGGGGTGCCCAGCACAAAAGTGCAGACAACCACCGGACCCTCAATCTCAGTTTTCGGATGTTTTTGCCACTCTAAGGACCCGCAGGCCAGCTGGGCCTTCTGGCAGGACAGAGAGCCCCGGAATCCGACGTGGAGAGCTGGGTGTACGTCCCCACGAGGAGGCGGTCCCCACCTCCGCGGCTCTCCCCTTGCGGGGGGGAAAAGCAGCCACGGGGCCTCAGAGAAGACACCAGGCTGGGCGCCCGCCCCACAGTGGGGGCACGTCCCCCGCAGGCCACTTAGCGACGGCCGCCGGCCGGCGGACGGTTGGGTGGCGCGAGACGCTGCGGCCGCCCTGCTACCGGGTTCCTGGGAGGGCGTCCTGGAACCAGCGTCCACACCAAGCCCTTGGAAGGCCCAGGCGACGGAGGAGCCCCATCAGGCAGGGGCCGAGGACGGTGACGGCCCGGGTGGGGAGGAGCGTGTCAGGCAGGGGCAGAGGACGGTGACAGGTGACAGGCCGGGCGGGAAGGAGTCAGTCAGGCAGGGGCCGAGGAGGAGACGGGCTGGGTAAGGGTTAGGGTTAGAGTCAGGGCACAAGTCACAATCGCAAAGACCTGGAAGCGACCCGAGTGCCCATCGACCCACGAGTGCGTAAATGAAATGTGGCGCGTGGACACCACGGAGTGCTATTCAGCTAGGAGGAGCAGCGGTGAGAGGGCACCTCTCGTGGTTCTCCTGGCCAGAGCTGGAACCCGTTCCAGTAAGCCAGGTAGCCCAAGAATGGACACACGAGCACCACGTGCTCGCGCTCACCAGCAAATGGGTACGAACCGATGGACACCTAAGTGGACACAGAGGAATCACCTTCATCGGGTGGGTGTCGGGCGGGTGGGGGGAGGGGATGGGCATACACCTCCATTAGGAATGGGGTGGGTGCGCACCGACTGGGGGATGGGCGCACTTGAGGCTCTGACCGGAGGGGGGAGGCTGGGAGAGGGCAACGTACCCGACCTTAACATTGGTACCCCCACAATACGCTGGAACAACATCAGAGGTAAATGAATAAGAACACAGGGGGGAGGGGGGCACGGGCAACACATGTCACCTTAATACTTGGACTCCCATCATCTGCTTGAAAAGAGAGAGAAAAGAAAATGCAATCATAGAGATAAGAGACACTTTTTAAAAATAATGAATCCGAAGAGAAAAGTAAAAGGAGGCCTGTGGAGCAGGTCTGGGTGTGACTCCGGATCCCCCAACATCAGGTGCCACCACCAAAGATTCCTACGTGTAGCCCATAGAACCCCAAAAGCAACGGGACGAGTTCTGGTCACATACTCCCTCAAAATGACATCCTGGCCTTCTTCTGGAACTCCCTCCCCTCTCAGACTCTCAAGGTTTCCTCCAGCGTGTCGGTTCCCACAGAGCAGACCTTTGGTCTGAGACCTGACAGTCCAGAAGCCACGCATGCTGCCGCGTGACGGCGGTGTCGCGGCTTGGGACAAGAGGAGGCCCCACGGTGCGGGCTGGGGCGCCAGGCACCGCGGCGGGCGCTGAGGGTGGGGGTGACCCCCACCCCGGGCCGCCGCCTCGCTCCCAGAGAGGGGACAGAACAAGAGGCAAAACAAAAAAAAAAAAAAGAAGAAGCCTACGGCACCCGGTATTCCCAGGCGGTCTCCCATCCAAGTACTAACCAGGCCCGACCCTGCTTAGCTTCCGAGACCAGACGAGATCGGGCGCGTTCAGGGTGGTGTGGCCCTAGACGGCGGAGGGCGCCCCTGCCCCGCTCAAGAAGCCGAGCCTCTCTGCGCTTCCCCGCCGCCTCCTCCCCCCGCCCCAGGCCCCGCGCCGGCGCTGACCCGCACCGGGCCGGGCCTGTTGAGTTCACCGGCCGGGTCCGGCGGGCTCCGAGGGACGGGGGTGACAGGCGGGGCGGGGCGGGCAGGGAGCGGCGGGCCGGGGTGGGGGGCTGTCTCTCTATACACACACACACACACACACACACTCACACTCACACTCACTCACTCACACTCACACAAGATGCGCCTCCACGGCTGGACTCGCCAAGGTGGAGACCTTCCAGCCCCCTTCCTCTCCTCGCCTGGCCCACCCCCAGCTCGTGGCCGCCGCCGCCGCCGCCGCCGCCGATTGCGCACGCGCGGGTCGCCCGCCCTTTGACCCCAGGCAGGGGCCGCCCTCCCCGACAACCCCTTTCAGCTGCGCCCCCCACCCTGTGGGTGGGCTGCCGCCTATTCCCCCGGGCCCGGGCTGGGGCACAGCGCATGGGGGAGGGGAGCGAGTGTATGGGGCGTCTCTCTCTCTCTCTAGGGATGTGTCCCATGGGTGGGGTGGCGTGGTTTGTGGGGCGCTGAAGAAATCAGTCCCCTCCATCTCCTACCTCTGGAAAACGCCCAAGCCCTTGGAGAACTGCCGGCAACGCGACCGTGGGGGCCGGGACCCTCCTCTGTGTCCTCCTGTGGCCCAGTCCAAGGGGCCTGGGCCTGGCCGGGGCTGCATTGGACCCCGACCACCCTGGCGTGTGGACTCGCTAAAAATCGGCGATTAGATATTGGATTCCAGCTTCATTGAGGTCATTTCACTAATGAGTGCACCGGAAAGAGTTTCCTAATCCATCTGTGAGGGTGGCAACTGAAAGAGAATTTTAAAGCTGACAGAATAGGCGAGGAAAGGCATAGGAGATTTCCACACCCAGTAAGGAAGCCTTTCCCGAAATGGAAGAAAGAAACGAGCAAACAGAAACACCGGTAGCCCGCCAGGATCAGAGTCTGCCCCCGAGAGAAAGTACCCTGACCAGGTTCACCCGTGGGTGGGTGGCGAGCTAGCGGCATTCAGAAGAGCGAGGCCCGCAGTCTGTGCAGAAGACACCTGCACTCGGGTGTGTGTGGCGGCACGATTCACAAGCAGCTCCAGATGTTAAGCCAAGGAGAAGCCAGGGAGTTCCCAACGCCCCAGGTGTCCTCAGCCCACGACTGGCTGCTGGGGGAATGCGAAGCCCGGCTCCTTGTCTCAGAGCCCTTGTCTCAGAGCGGGACAACCAGGAGGTGTGACGTACACCCCGGGGTTCCCAGGAGGATCAGGCTGAAGCTGGGACTTGGCCTGAAAGTGTCCCCTCGCATGGCCACCCCCTTCCCCTTCCTGCTCCTCTACTCCTGGTGCCCCTCCATCCAGGGGCCAGACCTTAAAGAGTCACCCGCAAGAGAATCCTGGTCCCAAAGGAGCCTTCTGGGGGACCCGTGCTGAGAGAGGTTGTGGGCATGGCCCGCTGGGGCTCTGCCCGACCCAGGGCTGAGAGATGCAACCTCCCAGCTCTGGGTCCCTGCAGGGGAAGCGTTGGCAAGCACAGGGCCAGTCCTCCAAAGGCCCAGGTGCAGGGAGCCCAGGCCAAGCAGCCTGTGGAAGAAGCCACCCCGGGAACACGACTGCAGGCCACGGCCCTTCCCACCTCCTCCTCCTCCTCCTCCTGCTCCTCCACCCCCCCCCCGACCTCCCACCCCCCCACCCCACCCCCCGACATGGCGCAGGGCTCAGAGACACCTCAGACACTTGCTACCCAAAGTGCAAAGGGCATCAGTTGCTCCTCCAAACCCCCCCCCCCTGCCCAGCAGACCGCGTTGTCCAGCCAGCCCCCGGGCCTCCCTGGGGTGCCCAGCACAAAAGTGCAGACAACCACCGGACCCTCAATCTCAGTTTTCGGATGTTTTTGCCACTCTAAGGACCCGCAGGCCAGCTGGGCCTTCTGGCAGGACAGAGAGCCCCGGAATCCGACGTGGAGAGCTGGGTGTACGTCCCCACGAGGAGGCGGTCCCCACCTCCGCGGCTCTCCCCTTGCGGGGGGGAAAAGCAGCCACGGGGCCTCAGAGAAGACACCAGGCTGGGCGCCCGCCCCACAGTGGGGGCACGTCCCCCGCAGGCCACTTAGCGACGGCCGCCGGCCGGCGGACGGTTGGGTGGCGCGAGACGCTGCGGCCGCCCTGCTACCGGGTTCCTGGGAGGGCGTCCTGGAACCAGCGTCCACACCAAGCCCTTGGAAGGCCCAGGCGACGGAGGAGCCCCATCAGGCAGGGGCCGAGGACGGTGACGGCCCGGGTGGGGAGGAGCGTGTCAGGCAGGGGCAGAGGACGGTGACAGGTGACAGGCCGGGCGGGAAGGAGTCAGTCAGGCAGGGGCCGAGGAGGAGACGGGCTGGGTAAGGGTTAGGGTTAGAGTCAGGGCACAAGTCACAATCGCAAAGACCTGGAAGCGACCCGAGTGCCCATCGACCCACGAGTGCGTAAATGAAATGTGGCGCGTGGACACCACGGAGTGCTATTCAGCTAGGAGGAGCAGCGGTGAGAGGGCACCTCTCGTGGTTCTCCTGGCCAGAGCTGGAACCCGTTCCAGTAAGCCAGGTAGCCCAAGAATGGACACACGAGCACCACGTGCTCGCGCTCACCAGCAAATGGGTACGAACCGATGGACACCTAAGTGGACACAGAGGAATCACCTTCATCGGGTGGGTGTCGGGCGGGTGGGGGGAGGGGATGGGCATACACCTCCATTAGGAATGGGGTGGGTGCGCCCCGACTGGGGGATGGGCGCACTTGAGGCTCTGACCGGAGGGGGGAGGCTGGGAGAGGGCAACGTACCCGACCTTAACATTGGTACCCCCACAATACGCTGGAACAACATCAGAGGTAAATGAATAAGAACACAGGGGGGAGGGGGGCACGGGCAACACATGTCACCTTAATACTTGGACTCCCATCATCTGCTTGAAAAGAGAGAGAAAAGAAAATGCAATCATAGAGATAAGAGACACTTTTTAAACATAATGAATCCGAAGAGAAAAGTAAAAGGAGGCCTGTGGAGCAGGTCTGGGTGTGACTCCGGATCCCCCAACATCAGGTGCCACCACCAAAGATTCCTACGTGTAGCCCATAGAACCCCAAAAGCAACGGGACGAGTTCTGGTCACATACTCCCTCAAAATGACATCCTGGCCTTCTTCTGGAACTCCCTCCCCTCTCAGACTCTCAAGGTTTCCTCCAGCGTGTCGGTTCCCACAGAGCAGACCTTTGGTCTGAGACCTGACAGTCCAGAAGCCACGCATGCTGCCGCGTGACGGCGGTGTCGCGGCTTGGGACAAGAGGAGGCCCCACGGTGCGGGCTGGGGCGCCAGGCACCGCGGCGGGCGCTGAGGGTGGGGGTGACCCCCACCCCGGGCCGCCGACTCGCTCCCAGAAAGGGGACAGAACAAGAGGCAAAACAAAAAAAAAAAAAAAGAAGAAGCCTACGGCACCCGGTATTCCCAGGCGGTCTCCCATCCAAGTACTAACCAGGCCCGACCCTGCTTAGCTTCCGAGACCAGACGAGATCGGGCGCGTTCAGGGTGGTGTGGCCCTAGACGGCGGAGGGCGCCCCTGCCCCGCTCAAGAAGCCGAGCCTCTCTGCGCTTCCCCGCCGCCTCCTCCCCCCGCCCCAGGCCCCGCGCCGGCGCTGACCCGCACCGGGCCGGGCCTGTTGAGTTCACCGGCCGGGTCCGGCGGGCTCCGAGGGACGGGGGTGACAGGCGGGGCGGGGCGGGGCGGGGCGGGGCGGGCAGGGAGCGGCGGGCCGGGGTGGGGGGCTGTCTCTCTATACACACACACACACACACACACACTCACACTCACTCACTCACACTCACACAAGATGCGCCTCCACGGCTGGACTCGCCAAGGTGGAGACCTTCCAGCCCCCTTCCTCTCCTCGCCTGGCCCACCCCCAGCTCGTGGCCGCCGCTGCCGCCGCCGCCGCCGATTGCGCACGCGCGGGTCGCCCGCCCTTTGACCCCAGGCAGGGGCCGCCCTCCCCGACAACCCCTTTCAGCTGCGCCCCCCACCCTGTGGGTGGGCTGCCGCCTATTCCCCCGGGCCCGGGCTGGGGCACAGCGCATGGGGGAGGGGAGCGAGTGTATGGGGCGTCTCTCTCTCTCTCTAGGGATGTGTCCCATGGGTGGGGTGGCGTGGTTTGTGGGGCGCTGAAGAAATCAGTCCCCTCCATCTCCTACCTCTGGAAAACGCCCAAGCCCTTGGAGAACTGCCGGCAACGCGACCGTGGGGGCCGGGACCCTCCTCTGTGTCCTCCTGTGGCCCAGTCCAAGGGGCCTGGGCCTGGCCGGGGCTGCATTGGACCCCGACCACCCTGGCGTGTGGACTCGCTAAAAATCGGCGATTAGATATTGGATTCCAGCTTCATTGAGGTCATTTCACTAATGAGTGCACCGGAAAGAGTTTCCTAATCCATCTGTGAGGGTGGCAACTGAAAGAGAATTTTAAAGCTGACAGAATAGGCGAGGAAAGGCATAGGAGATTTCCACACCCAGTAAGGAAGCCTTTCCCGAAATGGAAGAAAGAAACGAGCAAACAGAAACACCGGTAGCCCGCCAGGATCAGAGTCTGCCCCCGAGAGAAAGTACCCTGACCAGGTTCACCCGTGGGTGGGTGGCGAGCTAGCGGCATTCAGAAGAGCGAGGCCCGCAGTCTGTGCAGAAGACACCTGCACTCGGGTGTGTGTGGCGGCACGATTCACAAGCAGCTCCAGATGTTAAGCCAAGGAGAAGCCAGGGAGTTCCCAACGCCCCAGGTGTCCTCAGCCCACGACTGGCTGCTGGGGGAATGCGAAGCCCGGCTCCTTGTCTCAGAGCCCTTGTCTCAGAGCGGGACAACCAGGAGGTGTGACGTACACCCCGGGGTTCCCAGGAGGATCAGGCTGAAGCTGGGACTTGGCCTGAAAGTGTCCCCTCGCATGGCCACCCCCTTCCCCTTCCTGCTCCTCTACTCCTGGTGCCCCTCCATCCAGGGGCCAGACCTTAAAGAGTCACCCGCAAGAGAATCCTGGTCCCAAAGGAGCCTTCTGGGGGACCCGTGCTGAGAGAGGTTGTGGGCATGGCCCGCTGGGGCTCTGCCCGACCCAGGGCTGAGAGATGCAACCTCCCAGCTCTGGGTCCCTGCAGGGGAAGCATTGGCAAGCACAGGGCCAGTCCTCCAAAGGCCCAGGTGCAGGGAGCCCAGGCCAAGCAGCCTGTGGAAGAAGCCACCCCGGGAACACGACTGCAGGCCACGGCCCTTCCCACCTCCTCCTCCTCCTCCTCCTGCTCCTCCACCCCCCCCCGACCTCCCACCCCCCCACCCCACCCCCCGACATGGCGCAGGGCTCAGAGACACCTCAGACACTTGCTACCCAAAGTGCAAAGGGCATCAGTTGCTCCTCCAAACCCCCCCCCCTGCCCAGCAGACCGCGTTGTCCAGCCAGCCCCCGGGCCTCCCTGGGGTGCCCAGCACAAAAGTGCAGACAACCACCGGACCCTCAATCTCAGTTTTCGGATGTTTTTGCCACTCTAAGGACCCGCAGGCCAGCTGGGCCTTCTGGCAGGACAGAGAGCCCCGGAATCCGACGTGGAGAGCTGGGTGTACGTCCCCACGAGGAGGCGGTCCCCACCTCCGCGGCTCTCCCCTTGCGGGGGGGAAAAGCAGCCACGGGGCCTCAGAGAAGACACCAGGCTGGGCGCCCGCCCCACAGTGGGGGCACGTCCCCCGCAGGCCACTTAGCGACGGCCGCCGGCCGGCGGACGGTTGGGTGGCGCGAGACGCTGCGGCCGCCCTGCTACCGGGTTCCTGGGAGGGCGTCCTGGAACCAGCGTCCACACCAAGCCCTTGGAAGGCCCAGGCGACGGAGGAGCCCCGTCAGGCAGGGGCCGAGGACGGTGACGGCCCGGGCGGGGAGGAGCGTGTCAGGCAGGGGCAGAGGACGGTGACAGGTGACAGGCCGGGCGGGAAGGAGTCAGTCAGGCAGGGGCCGAGGAGGAGACGGGCTGGGTAAGGGTTAGGGTTAGAGTCAGGGCACAAGTCACAATCGCAAAGACCTGGAAGCGACCCGAGTGCCCATCGACCCACGAGTGCGTAAATGAAATGTGGCGCGTGGACACCACGGAGTGCTATTCAGCTAGGAGGAGCAGCGGTGAGGGGGCACCTCTCGTGGTTCTCCTGGCCAGAGCTGGAACCCGTTCCAGTAAGCCAGGTAGCCCAAGAATGGACACACGAGCACCACGTGCTCGCGCTCACCAGCAAATGGGTACGAACCGATGGACACCTAAGTGGACACAGAGGAATCACCTTCATCGGGTGGGTGTCGGGCGGGTGGGGGGAGGGGATGGGCATACACCTCCATTAGGAATGGGGTGGGTGCGCACCGACTGGGGGATGGGCGCACTTGAGGCTCTGACCGGAGGGGGGAGGCTGGGAGAGGGCAACGTACCCGACCTTAACATTGGTACCCCCACAATACGCTGGAACAACATCAGAGGTAAATGAATAAGAACACAGGGGGGAGGGGGGCACGGGCAACACATGTCACCTTAATACTTGGACTCCCATCATCTGCTTGAAAAGAGAGAGAAAAGAAAATGCAATCATAGAGATAAGAGACACTTTTTAAACATAATGAATCCGAAGAGAAAAGTAAAAGGAGGCCTGTGGAGCAGGTCTGGGTGTGACTCCGGATCCCCCAACATCAGGTGCCACCACCAAAGATTCCTACGTGTAGCCCATAGAACCCCAAAAGCAACGGGACGAGTTCTGGTCACATACTCCCTCAAAATGACATCCTGGCCTTCTTCTGGAACTCCCTCCCCTCTCAGACTCTCAAGGTTTCCTCCAGCGTGTCGGTTCCCACAGAGCAGACCTTTGGTCTGAGACCTGACAGTCCAGAAGCCACGCATGCTGCCGCGTGACGGCGGTGTCGCGGCTTGGGACAAGAGGAGGCCCCACGGTGCGGGCTGGGGCGCCAGGCACCGCGGCGGGCGCTGAGGGTGGGGGTGACCCCCACCCCGGGCCGCCGACTCGCTCCCAGAAAGGGGACAGAACAAGAGGCAAAACAAAAAAAAAAAAAAGAAGAAGCCTACGGCACCCGGTATTCCCAGGCGGTCTCCCATCCAAGTACTAACCAGGCCCGACCCTGCTTAGCTTCCGAGACCAGACGAGATCGGGCGCGTTCAGGGTGGTGTGGCCCTAGACGGCGGAGGGCGCCCCTGCCCCGCTCAAGAAGCCGAGCCTCTCTGCGCTTCCCCGCCGCCTCCTCCCCCCGCCCCAGGCCCCGCGCCGGCGCTGACCCGCACCGGGCCGGGCCTGTTGAGTTCACCGGCCGGGTCCGGCGGGCTCCGAGGGACGGGGGTGACAGGCGGGGCGGGGCGGGGCGGGGCGGGCAGGGAGCGGCGGGCCGGGGTGGGGGGCTGTCTCTCTCTACACACACACACACACACACACACACACTCACACTCACACTCACACTCACTCACTCACACTCACACAAGATGCGCCTCCACGGCTGGACTCGCCAAGGTGGAGACCTTCCAGCCCCCTTCCTCTCCTCGCCTGGCCCACCCCCAGCTCGTGGCCGCCGCCGCCGCCGCCGATTGCGCACGCGCGGGTCGCCCGCCCTTTGACCCCAGGCAGGGGCCGCCCTCCCCGACAACCCCTTTCAGCTGCGCCCCCCACCCTGTGGGTGGGCTGCCGCCTATTCCCCCGGGCCCGGGCTGGGGCACAGCGCATGGGGGAGGGGAGCGAGTGTATGGGGCGTCTCTCTCTCTCTCTAGGGATGTGTCCCATGGGTGGGGTGGCGTGGTTTGTGGGGCGCTGAAGAAATCAGTCCCCTCCATCTCCTACCTCTGGAAAACGCCCAAGCCCTTGGAGAACTGCCGGCAACGCGACCGTGGGGGCCGGGACCCTCCTCTGTGTCCTCCTGTGGCCCAGTCCAAGGGGCCTGGGCCTGGCCGGGGCTGCATTGGACCCCGACCACCCTGGCGTGTGGACTCGCTAAAAATCGGCGATTAGATATTGGATTCCAGCTTCATTGAGGTCATTTCACTAATGAGTGCACCGGAAAGAGTTTCCTAATCCATCTGTGAGGGTGGCAACTGAAAGAGAATTTTAAAGCTGACAGAATAGGCGAGGAAAGGCATAGGAGATTTCCACACCCAGTAAGGAAGCCTTTCCCGAAATGGAAGAAAGAAACGAGCAAACAGAAACACCGGTAGCCCGCCAGGATCAGAGTCTGCCCCCGAGAGAAAGTACCCTGACCAGGTTCACCCGTGGGTGGGTGGCGAGCTAGCGGCATTCAGAAGAGCGAGGCCCGCAGTCTGTGCAGAAGACACCTGCACTCGGGTGTGTGTGGCGGCACGATTCACAAGCAGCTCCAGATGTTAAGCCAAGGAGAAGCCAGGGAGTTCCCAACGCCCCAGGTGTCCTCAGCCCACGACTGGCTGCTGGGGGAATGCGAAGCCCGGCTCCTTGTCTCAGAGCCCTTGTCTCAGAGCGGGACAACCAGGAGGTGTGACGTACACCCCGGGGTTCCCAGGAGGATCAGGCTGAAGCTGGGACTTGGCCTGAAAGTGTCCCCTCGCATGGCCACCCCCTTCCCCTTCCTGCTCCTCTACTCCTGGTGCCCCTCCATCCAGGGGCCAGACCTTAAAGAGTCACCCGCAAGAGAATCCTGGTCCCAAAGGAGCCTTCTGGGGGACCCGTGCTGAGAGAGGTTGTGGGCATGGCCCGCTGAAGCTCTGCCCGACCCAGGGCTGAGAGATGCAACCTCCCAGCTCTGGGTCCCTGCAGGGGAAGCGTTGGCAAGCACAGGGCCAGTCCTCCAAAGGCCCAGGTGCAGGGAGCCCAGGCCAAGCAGCCTGTGGAAGAAGCCACCCCGGGAACACGACTGCAGGCCACGGCCCTTCCCACCTCCTCCTCCTCCTCCTCCTGCTCCTCCACCCCCCCCCGACCTCCCACCCCCCCACCCCACCCCCCGACATGGCGCAGGGCTCAGAGACACCTCAGACACTTGCTACCCAAAGTGCAAAGGGCATCAGTTGCTCCTCCAAACCCCCCCCTGCCCAGCAGACCGCGTTGTCCAGCCAGCCCCCGGGCCTCCCTGGGGTGCCCAGCACAAAAGTGCAGACAACCACCGGACCCTCAATCTCAGTTTTCGGATGTTTTTGCCACTCTAAGGACCCGCAGGCCAGCTGGGCCTTCTGGCAGGACAGAGAGCCCCGGAATACGACGTGGAGAGCTGGGTGTACGTCCCCACGAGGAGGCGGTCCCCACCTCCGCGGCTCTCCCCTTGCGGGGGGGAAAAGCAGCCACGGGGCCTCAGAGAAGACACCAGGCTGGGCGCCCGCCCCACAGTGGGGGCACGTCCCCCGCAGGCCACTTAGCGCCGGCCGCCGGCCGGCGGACGGTTGGGTGGCGCGAGACGCTGCGGCCGCCCTGCTACCGGGTTCCTGAGAGGGCGTCCTGGAACCAGCGTCCACACCAAGCCCTTGGAAGGCCCAGCGACAGAGGAGCCCCGTCAGGCAGGGGCCGAGGACGGTGACGGCCCGGGCGGGGAGGAGCGTGTCAGGCAGGGGCAGAGGACGGTGACAGGTGACAGGCCGGGCGGGAAGGAGTCAGTCAGGCAGGGGCCGAGGAGGAGACGGGCTGGGTAAGGGTTAGGGTTAGAGTCAGGGCACAAGTCACAATCGCAAAGACCTGGAAGCGACCCGAGTGCCCATCGACCCACGAGTGCGTAAATGAAATGTGGCGCGTGGACACCACGGAGTGCTATTCAGCTAGGAGGAGCAGCGGTGAGGGGGCACCTCTCGTGGTTCTCCTGGCCAGAGCTGGAACCCGTTCCAGTAAGCCAGGTAGCCCAAGAATGGACACACGAGCACCACGTGCTCGCGCTCACCAGCAAATGGGTACGAACCGATGGACACCTAAGTGGACACAGAGGAATCACCTTCATCGGGTGGGTGTCGGGCGGGTGGGGGGAGGGGATGGGCATACACCTCCATTAGGAATGGGGTGGGTGCGCACCGACTGGGGGATGGGCGCACTTGAGGCTCTGACCGGAGGGGGGAGGCTGGGAGAGGGCAACGTACCCGACCTTAACATTGGTACCCCCACAATACGCTGGAACAACATCAGAGGTAAATGAATAAGAACACAGGGGGGAGGGGGGCACGGGCAACACATGTCACCTTAATACTTGGACTCCCATCATCTGCTTGAAAAGAGAGAGAAAAGAAAATGCAATCATAGAGATAAGAGACACTTTTTAAACATAATGAATCCGAAGAGAAAAGTAAAAGGAGGCCTGTGGAGCAGGTCTGGGTGTGACTCCGGATCCCCCAACATCAGGTGCCACCACCAAAGATTCCTACGTGTAGCCCATAGAACCCCAAAAGCAACGGGACGAGTTCTGGTCACATACTCCCTCAAAATGACATCCTGGCCTTCTTCTGGAACTCCCTCCCCTCTCAGACTCTCAAGGTTTCCTCCAGCGTGTCGGTTCCCACAGAGCAGACCTTTGGTCTGAGACCTGACAGTCCAGAAGCCACGCATGCTGCCGCGTGACGGCGGTGTCGCGGCTTGGGACAAGAGGAGGCCCCACGGTGCGGGCTGGGGCGCCAGGCACCGCGGCGGGCGCTGAGGGTGGGGGTGACCCCCACCCCGGGCCGCCGACTCGCTCCCAGAAAGGGGACAGAACAAGAGGCAAAACAAAAAAAAAAAAAAGAAGAAGCCTACGGCACCCGGTATTCCCAGGCGGTCTCCCATCCAAGTACTAACCAGGCCCGACCCTGCTTAGCTTCCGAGACCAGACGAGATCGGGCGCGTTCAGGGTGGTGTGGCCCTAGACGGCGGAGGGCGCCCCTGCCCCGCTCAAGAAGCCGAGCCTCTCTGCGCTTCCCCGCCGCCTCCTCCCCCCGCCCCAGGCCCCGCGCCGGCGCTGACCCGCACCGGGCCGGGCCTGTTGAGTTCACCGGCCGGGTCCGGCGGGCTCCGAGGGACGGGGGTGACAGGCGGGGCGGGGCGGGGCGGGCAGGGAGCGGCGGGCCGGGGTGGGGGGCTGTCTCTCTATACACACACACACACACACACACACTCACACTCACACTCACTCACTCACACTCACACAAGATGCGCCTCCACGGCTGGACTCGCCAAGGTGGAGACCTTCCAGCCCCCTTCCTCTCCTCGCCTGGCCCACCCCCAGCTCGTGGCCGCCGCCGCCGCCGCCGCCGCCGATTGCGCACGCGCGGGTCGCCCGCCCTTTGACCCCAGGCAGGGGCCGCCCTCCCCGACAACCCCTTTCAGCTGCGCCCCCCACCCTGTGGGTGGGCTGCCGCCTATTCCCCCGGGCCCGGGCTGGGGCACAGCGCATGGGGGAGGGGAGCGAGTGTATGGGGCGTCTCTCTCTCTCTCTAGGGATGTGTCCCATGGGTGGGGTGGCGTGGTTTGTGGGGCGCTGAAGAAATCAGTCCCCTCCATCTCCTACCTCTGGAAAACGCCCAAGCCCTTGGAGAACTGCCGGCAACGCGACCGTGGGGGCCGGGACCCTCCTCTGTGTCCTCCTGTGGCCCAGTCCAAGGGGCCTGGGCCTGGCCGGGGCTGCATTGGACCCCGACCACCCTGGCGTGTGGACTCGCTAAAAATCGGCGATTAGATATTGGATTCCAGCTTCATTGAGGTCATTTCACTAATGAGTGCACCGGAAAGAGTTTCCTAATCCATCTGTGAGGGTGGCAACTGAAAGAGAATTTTAAAGCTGACAGAATAGGCGAGGAAAGGCATAGGAGATTTCCACACCCAGTAAGGAAGCCTTTCCCGAAATGGAAGAAAGAAACGAGCAAACAGAAACACCGGTAGCCCGCCAGGATCAGAGTCTGCCCCCGAGAGAAAGTACCCTGACCAGGTTCACCCGTGGGTGGGTGGCGAGCTAGCGGCATTCAGAAGAGCGAGGCCCGCAGTCTGTGCAGAAGACACCTGCACTCGGGTGTGTGTGGCGGCACGATTCACAAGCAGCTCCAGATGTTAAGCCAAGGAGAAGCCAGGGAGTTCCCAACGCCCCAGGTGTCCTCAGCCCACGACTGGCTGCTGGGGGAATGCGCAGCCCGGCTCCTTGTCTCAGAGCCCTTGTCTCAGAGCGGGACAACCAGGAGGTGTGACATACACCCCGGGGTTCCCAGGAGGATCAGGCTGAAGCTGGGACTTGGCCTGAAAGTGTCCCCTCGCATGGCCACCCCCTTCCCCTTCCTGCTCCTCTACTCCTGGTGCCCCTCCATCCAGGGGCCAGACCTTAAAGAGTCACCCGCAAGAGAATCCTGGTCCCAAAGGAGCCTTCTGGGGGACCCGTGCTGAGAGAGGTTGTGGGCATGGCCCGCTGGGGCTCTGCCCGACCCAGGGCTGAGAGATGCAACCTCCCAGCTCTGGGTCCCTGCAGGGGAAGCGTTGGCAAGCACAGGGCCAGTCCTCCAAAGGCCCAGGTGCAGGGAGCCCAGGCCAAGCAGCCTGTGGAAGAAGCCACCCCGGGAACACGACTGCAGGCCACGGCCCTTCCCACCTCCTCCTCCTCCTCCTCCTGCTCCTCCACCCCCCCCCCCGACCTCCCACCCCCCCACCCCACCCCCCGACATGGCGCAGGGCTCAGAGACACCTCAGACACTTGCTACCCAAAGTGCAAAGGGCATCAGTTGCTCCTCCAAACCCCCCCCCCTGCCCAGCAGACCGCGTTGTCCAGCCAGCCCCCGGGCCTCCCTGGGGTGCCCAGCACAAAAGTGCAGACAACCACCGGACCCTCAATCTCAGTTTTCGGATGTTTTTGCCACTCTAAGGACCCGCAGGCCAGCTGGGCCTTCTGGCAGGACAGAGAGCCCCGGAATCCGACGTGGAGAGCTGGGTGTACGTCCCCACGAGGAGGCGGTCCCCACCTCCGCGGCTCTCCCCTTGCGGGGGGGAAAAGCAGCCACGGGGCCTCAGAGAAGACACCAGGCTGGGCGCCCGCCCCACAGTGGGGGCACGTCCCCCGCAGGCCACTTAGCGACGGCCGCCGGCCGGCGGACGGTTGGGTGGCGCGAGACGCTGCGGCCGCCCTGCTACCGGGTTCCTGGGAGGGCGTCCTGGAACCAGCGTCCACACCAAGCCCTTGGAAGGCCCAGGCGACGGAGGAGCCCCGTCAGGCAGGGGCCGAGGACGGTGACGGCCCGGGCGGGGAGGAGCGTGTCAGGCAGGGGCAGAGGACGGTGACAGGTGACAGGCCGGGCGGGAAGGAGTCAGTCAGGCAGGGGCCGAGGAGGAGACGGGCTGGGTAAGGGTTAGGGTTAGAGTCAGGGCACAAGTCACAATCGCAAAGACCTGGAAGCGACCCGAGTGCCCATCGACCCACGAGTGCGTAAATGAAATGTGGCGCGTGGACACCACGGAGTGCTATTCAGCTAGGAGGAGCAGCGGTGAGAGGGCACCTCTCGTGGTTCTCCTGGCCAGAGCTGGAACCCGTTCCAGTAAGCCAGGTAGCCCAAGAATGGACACACGAGCACCACGTGCTCGCGCTCACCAGCAAATGGGTACGAACCGATGGACACCTAAGTGGACACAGAGGAATCACCTTCATCGGGTGGGTGTCGGGCGGGTGGGGGGAGGGGATGGGCATACACCTCCATTAGGAATGGGGTGGGTGCGCCCCGACTGGGGGATGGGCGCACTTGAGGCTCTGACCGGAGGGGGGAGGCTGGGAGAGGGCAACGTACCCGACCTTAACATTGGTACCCCCACAATACGCTGGAACAACATCAGAGGTAAATGAATAAGAACACAGGGGGGAGGGGGGCACGGGCAACACATGTCACCTTAATACTTGGACTCCCATCATCTGCTTGAAAAGAGAGAGAAAAGAAAATGCAATCATAGAGATAAGAGACACTTTTTAAACATAATGAATCCGAAGAGAAAAGTAAAAGGAGGCCTGTGGAGCAGGTCTGGGTGTGACTCCGGATCCCCCAACATCAGGTGCCACCACCAAAGATTCCTACGTGTAGCCCATAGAACCCCAAAAGCAACGGGACGAGTTCTGGTCACATACTCCCTCAAAATGACATCCTGGCCTTCTTCTGGAACTCCCTCCCCTCTCAGACTCTCAAGGTTTCCTCCAGCGTGTCGGTTCCCACAGAGCAGACCTTTGGTCTGAGACCTGACAGTCCAGAAGCCACGCATGCTGCCGCGTGACGGCGGTGTCGCGGCTTGGGACAAGAGGAGGCCCCACGGTGCGGGCTGGGGCGCCAGGCACCGCGGCGGGCGCTGAGGGTGGGGGTGACCCCCACCCCGGGCCGCCGACTCGCTCCCAGAAAGGGGACAGAACAAGAGGCAAAACAAAAAAAAAAAAAAGAAGAAGCCTACGGCACCCGGTATTCCCAGGCGGTCTCCCATCCAAGTACTAACCAGGCCCGACCCTGCTTAGCTTCCGAGACCAGACGAGATCGGGCGCGTTCAGGGTGGTGTGGCCCTAGACGGCGGAGGGCGCCCCTGCCCCGCTCAAGAAGCCGAGCCTCTCTGCGCTTCCCCGCCGCCTCCTCCCCCCGCCCCAGGCCCCGCGCCGGCGCTGACCCGCACCGGGCCGGGCCTGTTGAGTTCACCGGCCGGGTCCGGCGGGCTCCGAGGGACGGGGGTGACAGGCGGGGCGGGGCGGGGCGGGCAGGGAGCGGCGGGCCGGGGTGGGGGGCTGTCTCTCTATACACACACACACACACACACACACTCACACTCACACTCACTCACTCACACTCACACAAGATGCGCCTCCACGGCTGGACTCGCCAAGGTGGAGACCTTCCAGCCCCCTTCCTCTCCTCGCCTGGCCCACCCCCAGCTCGTGGCCGCCGCCGCCGCCGCCGCCGCCGATTGCGCACGCGCGGGTCGCCCGCCCTTTGACCCCAGGCAGGGGCCGCCCTCCCCGACAACCCCTTTCAGCTGCGCCCCCCACCCTGTGGGTGGGCTGCCGCCTATTCCCCCGGGCCCGGGCTGGGGCACAGCGCATGGGGGAGGGGAGCGAGTGTATGGGGCGTCTCTCTCTCTCTCTAGGGATGTGTCCCATGGGTGGGGTGGCGTGGTTTGTGGGGCGCTGAAGAAATCAGTCCCCTCCATCTCCTACCTCTGGAAAACGCCCAAGCCCTTGGAGAACTGCCGGCAACGCGACCGTGGGGGCCGGGACCCTCCTCTGTGTCCTCCTGTGGCCCAGTCCAAGGGGCCTGGGCCTGGCCGGGGCTGCATTGGACCCCGACCACCCTGGCGTGTGGACTCGCTAAAAATCGGCGATTAGATATTGGATTCCAGCTTCATTGAGGTCATTTCACTAATGAGTGCACCGGAAAGAGTTTCCTAATCCATCTGTGAGGGTGGCAACTGAAAGAGAATTTTAAAGCTGACAGAATAGGCGAGGAAAGGCATAGGAGATTTCCACACCCAGTAAGGAAGCCTTTCCCGAAATGGAAGAAAGAAACGAGCAAACAGAAACACCGGTAGCCCGCCAGGATCAGAGTCTGCCCCCGAGAGAAAGTACCCTGACCAGGTTCACCCGTGGGTGGGTGGCGAGCTAGCGGCATTCAGAAGAGCGAGGCCCGCAGTCTGTGCAGAAGACACCTGCACTCGGGTGTGTGTGGCGGCACGATTCACAAGCAGCTCCAGATGTTAAGCCAAGGAGAAGCCAGGGAGTTCCCAACGCCCCAGGTGTCCTCAGCCCACGACTGGCTGCTGGGGGAATGCGAAGCCCGGCTCCTTGTCTCAGAGCCCTTGTCTCAGAGCGGGACAACCAGGAGGTGTGACGTACACCCCGGGGTTCCCAGGAGGATCAGGCTGAAGCTGGGACTTGGCCTGAAAGTGTCCCCTCGCATGGCCACCCCCTTCCCCTTCCTGCTCCTCTACTCCTGGTGCCCCTCCATCCAGGGGCCAGACCTTAAAGAGTCACCCGCAAGAGAATCCTGGTCCCAAAGGAGCCTTCTGGGGGACCCGTGCTGAGAGAGGTTGTGGGCATGGCCCGCTGGGGCTCTGCCCGACCCAGGGCTGAGAGATGCAACCTCCCAGCTCTGGGTCCCTGCAGGGGAAGCGTTGGCAAGCACAGGGCCAGTCCTCCAAAGGCCCAGGTGCAGGGAGCCCAGGCCAAGCAGCCTGTGGAAGAAGCCACCCCGGGAACACGACTGCAGGCCACGGCCCTTCCCACCTCCTCCTCCTCCTCCTCCTGCTCCTCCACCCCCCCCCCCGACCTCCCACCCCCCCACCCCACCCCCCGACATGGCGCAGGGCTCAGAGACACCTCAGACACTTGCTACCCAAAGTGCAAAGGGCATCAGTTGCTCCTCCAAACCCCCCCCCCTGCCCAGCAGACCGCGTTGTCCAGCCAGCCCCCGGGCCTCCCTGGGGTGCCCAGCACAAAAGTGCAGACAACCACCGGACCCTCAATCTCAGTTTTTGGATGTTTTTGCCACTCTAAGGACCCGCAGGCCAGCTGGGCCTTCTGGCAGGACAGAGAGCCCCGGAATCCGACGTGGAGAGCTGGGTGTACGTCCCCACGAGGAGGCGGTCCCCACCTCCGCGGCTCTCCCCTTGCGGGGGGGAAAAGCAGCCACGGGGCCTCAGAGAAGACACCAGGCTGGGCGCCCGCCCCACAGTGGGGGCACGTCCCCCGCAGGCCACTTAGCGACGGCCGCCGGCCGGCGGACGGTTGGGTGGCGCGAGACGCTGCGGCCGCCCTGCTACCGGGTTCCTGGGAGGGCGTCCTGGAACCAGCGTCCACACCAAGCCCTTGGAAGGCCCAGGCGACGGAGGAGCCCCGTCAGGCAGGGGCCGAGGACGGTGACGGCCCGGGCGGGGAGGAGCGTGTCAGGCAGGGGCAGAGGACGGTGACAGGTGACAGGCCGGGCGGGAAGGAGTCAGTCAGGCAGGGGCCGAGGAGGAGACGGGCTGGGTAAGGGTTAGGGTTAGAGTCAGGGCACAAGTCACAATCGCAAAGACCTGGAAGCGACCCGAGTGCCCATCGACCCACGAGTGCGTAAATGAAATGTGGCGCGTGGACACCACGGAGTGCTATTCAGCTAGGAGGAGCAGCGGTGAGAGGGCACCTCTCGTGGTTCTCCTGGCCAGAGCTGGAACCCGTTCCAGTAAGCCAGGTAGCCCAAGAATGGACACACGAGCACCACGTGCTCGCGCTCACCAGCAAATGGGTACGAACCGATGGACACCTAAGTGGACACAGAGGAATCACCTTCATCGGGTGGGTGTCGGGCGGGTGGGGGGAGGGGATGGGCATACACCTCCATTAGGAATGGGGTGGGTGCGCCCCGACTGGGGGATGGGCGCACTTGAGGCTCTGACCGGAGGGGGGAGGCTGGGAGAGGGCAACGTACCCGACCTTAACATTGGTACCCCCACAATACGCTGGAACAACATCAGAGGTAAATGAATAAGAACACAGGGGGGAGGGGGGCACGGGCAACACATGTCACCTTAATACTTGGACTCCCATCATCTGCTTGAAAAGAGAGAGAAAAGAAAATGCAATCATAGAGATAAGAGACACTTTTTAAACATAATGAATCCGAAGAGAAAAGTAAAAGGAGGCCTGTGGAGCAGGTCTGGGTGTGACTCCGGATCCCCCAACATCAGGTGCCACCACCAAAGATTCCTACGTGTAGCCCATAGAACCCCAAAAGCAACGGGACGAGTTCTGGTCACATACTCCCTCAAAATGACATCCTGGCCTTCTTCTGGAACTCCCTCCCCTCTCAGACTCTCAAGGTTTCCTCCAGCGTGTCGGTTCCCACAGAGCAGACCTTTGGTCTGAGACCTGACAGTCCAGAAGCCACGCATGCTGCCGCGTGACGGCGGTGTCGCGGCTTGGGACAAGAGGAGGCCCCACGGTGCGGGCTGGGGCGCCAGGCACCGCGGCGGGCGCTGAGGGTGGGGGTGACCCCCACCCCGGGCCGCCGACTCGCTCCCAGAAAGGGGACAGAACAAGAGGCAAAACAAAAAAAAAAAAAAGAAGAAGCCTACGGCACCCGGTATTCCCAGGCGGTCTCCCATCCAAGTACTAACCAGGCCCGACCCTGCTTAGCTTCCGAGACCAGACGAGATCGGGCGCGTTCAGGGTGGTGTGGCCCTAGACGGCGGAGGGCGCCCCTGCCCCGCTCAAGAAGCCGAGCCTCTCTGCGCTTCCCCGCCGCCTCCTCCCCCCGCCCCAGGCCCCGCGCCGGCGCTGACCCGCACCGGGCCGGGCCTGTTGAGTTCACCGGCCGGGTCCGGCGGGCTCCGAGGGACGGGGGTGACAGGCGGGGCGGGGCGGGGCGGGCAGGGAGCGGCGGGCCGGGGTGGGGGGCTGTCTCTCTATACACACACACACACACACACACACTCACACTCACACTCACTCACTCACACTCACACAAGATGCGCCTCCACGGCTGGACTCGCCAAGGTGGAGACCTTCCAGCCCCCTTCCTCTCCTCGCCTGGCCCACCCCCAGCTCGTGGCCGCCGCCGCCGCCGCCGCCGCCGATTGCGCACGCGCGGGTCGCCCGCCCTTTGACCCCAGGCAGGGGCCGCCCTCCCCGACAACCCCTTTCAGCTGCGCCCCCCACCCTGTGGGTGGGCTGCCGCCTATTCCCCCGGGCCCGGGCTGGGGCACAGCGCATGGGGGAGGGGAGCGAGTGTATGGGGCGTCTCTCTCTCTCTCTAGGGATGTGTCCCATGGGTGGGGTGGCGTGGTTTGTGGGGCGCTGAAGAAATCAGTCCCCTCCATCTCCTACCTCTGGAAAACGCCCAAGCCCTTGGAGAACTGCCGGCAACGCGACCGTGGGGGCCGGGACCCTCCTCTGTGTCCTCCTGTGGCCCAGTCCAAGGGGCCTGGGCCTGGCCGGGGCTGCATTGGACCCCGACCACCCTGGCGTGTGGACTCGCTAAAAATCGGCGATTAGATATTGGATTCCAGCTTCATTGAGGTCATTTCACTAATGAGTGCACCGGAAAGAGTTTCCTAATCCATCTGTGAGGGTGGCAACTGAAAGAGAATTTTAAAGCTGACAGAATAGGCGAGGAAAGGCATAGGAGATTTCCACACCCAGTAAGGAAGCCTTTCCCGAAATGGAAGAAAGAAACGAGCAAACAGAAACACCGGTAGCCCGCCAGGATCAGAGTCTGCCCCCGAGAGAAAGTACCCTGACCAGGTTCACCCGTGGGTGGGTGGCGAGCTAGCGGCATTCAGAAGAGCGAGGCCCGCAGTCTGTGCAGAAGACACCTGCACTCGGGTGTGTGTGGCGGCACGATTCACAAGCAGCTCCAGATGTTAAGCCAAGGAGAAGCCAGGGAGTTCCCAACGCCCCAGGTGTCCTCAGCCCACGACTGGCTGCTGGGGGAATGCGAAGCCCGGCTCCTTGTCTCAGAGCCCTTGTCTCAGAGCGGGACAACCAGGAGGTGTGACGTACACACCAGGGTTCCCAGGAGGATCAGGCTGAAGCTGGGACTTGGCCTGAAAGTGTCCCCTCGCATGGCCACCCCCTTCCCCTTCCTGCTCCTCTACTCCTGGTGCCCCTCCATCCAGGGGCCAGACCTTAAAGAGTCACCCGCAAGAGAATCCTGGTCCCAAAGGAGCCTTCTGGGGGACCCGTGCTGAGAGAGGTTGTGGGCATGGCCCGCTGGGGCTCTGCCCGACCCAGGGCTGAGAGATGCAACCTCCCAGCTCTGGGTCCCTGCAGGGGAAGCGTTGGCAAGCACAGGGCCAGTCCTCCAAAGGCCCAGGTGCAGGGAGCCCAGGCCAAGCAGCCTGTGGAAGAAGCCACCCCGGGAACACGACTGCAGGCCACGGCCCTTCCCACCTCCTCCTCCTCCTCCTCCTGCTCCTCCACCCCCCCCCCCGACCTCCCACCCCCCCACCCCACCCCCCGACATGGCGCAGGGCTCAGAGACACCTCAGACACTTGCTACCCAAAGTGCAAAGGGCATCAGTTGCTCCTCCAAACCCCCCCCCCTGCCCAGCAGACCGCGTTGTCCAGCCAGCCCCCGGGCCTCCCTGGGGTGCCCAGCACAAAAGTGCAGACAACCACCGGACCCTCAATCTCAGTTTTCGGATGTTTTTGCCACTCTAAGGACCCGCAGGCCAGCTGGGCCTTCTGGCAGGACAGAGAGCCCCGGAATCCGACGTGGAGAGCTGGGTGTACGTCCCCACGAGGAGGCGGTCCCCACCTCCGCGGCTCTCCCCTTGCGGGGGGGAAAAGCAGCCACGGGGCCTCAGAGAAGACACCAGGCTGGGCGCCCGCCCCACAGTGGGGGCACGTCCCCCGCAGGCCACTTAGCGACGGCCGCCGGCCGGCGGACGGTTGGGTGGCGCGAGACGCTGCGGCCGCCCTGCTACCGGGTTCCTGGGAGGGCGTCCTGGAACCAGCGTCCACACCAAGCCCTTGGAAGGCCCAGGCGACGGAGGAGCCCCATCAGGCAGGGGCCGAGGACGGTGACGGCCCGGGCGGGGAGGAGCGTGTCAGGCAGGGGCAGAGGACGGTGACAGGTGACAGGCCGGGCGGGAAGGAGTCAGTCAGGCAGGGGCCGAGGAGGAGACGGGCTGGGTAAGGGTTAGGGTTAGAGTCAGGGCACAAGTCACAATCGCAAAGACCTGGAAGCGACCCGAGTGCCCATCGACCCACGAGTGCGTAAATGAAATGTGGCGCGTGGACACCACGGAGTGCTATTCAGCTAGGAGGAGCAGCGGTGAGAGGGCACCTCTCGTGGTTCTCCTGGCCAGAGCTGGAACCCGTTCCAGTAAGCCAGGTAGCCCAAGAATGGACACACGAGCACCACGTGCTCGCGCTCACCAGCAAATGGGTACGAACCGATGGACACCTAAGTGGACACAGAGGAATCACCTTCATCGGGTGGGTGTCGGGCGGGTGGGGGGAGGGGATGGGCATACACCTCCATTAGGAATGGGGTGGGTGCGCCCCGACTGGGGGATGGGCGCACTTGAGGCTCTGACCGGAGGGGGGAGGCTGGGAGAGGGCAACGTACCCGACCTTAACATTGGTACCCCCACAATACGCTGGAACAACATCAGAGGTAAATGAATAAGAACACAGGGGGGAGGGGGGCACGGGCAACACATGTCACCTTAATACTTGGACTCCCATCATCTGCTTGAAAAGAGAGAGAAAAGAAAATGCAATCATAGAGATAAGAGACACTTTTTAAACATAATGAATCCGAAGAGAAAAGTAAAAGGAGGCCTGTGGAGCAGGTCTGGGTGTGACTCCGGATCCCCCAACATCAGGTGCCACCACCAAAGATTCCTACGTGTAGCCCATAGAACCCCAAAAGCAACGGGACGAGTTCTGGTCACATACTCCCTCAAAATGACATCCTGGCCTTCTTCTGGAACTCCCTCCCCTCTCAGACTCTCAAGGTTTCCTCCAGCGTGTCGGTTCCCACAGAGCAGACCTTTGGTCTGAGACCTGACAGTCCAGAAGCCACGCATGCTGCCGCGTGACGGCGGTGTCGCGGCTTGGGACAAGAGGAGGCCCCACGGTGCGGGCTGGGGCGCCAGGCACCGCGGCGGGCGCTGAGGGTGGGGGTGACCCCCACCCCGGGCCGCCGACTCGCTCCCAGAAAGGGGACAGAACAAGAGGCAAAACAAAAAAAAAAAAAAGAAGAAGCCTACGGCACCCGGTATTCCCAGGCGGTCTCCCATCCAAGTACTAACCAGGCCCGACCCTGCTTAGCTTCCGAGACCAGACGAGATCGGGCGCGTTCAGGGTGGTGTGGCCCTAGACGGCGGAGGGCGCCCCTGCCCCGCTCAAGAAGCCGAGCCTCTCTGCGCTTCCCCGCCGCCTCCTCCCCCCGCCCCAGGCCCCGCGCCGGCGCTGACCCGCACCGGGCCGGGCCTGTTGAGTTCACCGGCCGGGTCCGGCGGGCTCCGAGGGACGGGGGTGACAGGCGGGGCGGGGCGGGGCGGGGCGGGGCGGGCAGGGAGCGGCGGGCCGGGGTGGGGGGCTGTCTCTCTATACACACACACACACACACACACTCACACTCACTCACTCACACTCACACAAGATGCGCCTCCACGGCTGGACTCGCCAAGGTGGAGACCTTCCAGCCCCCTTCCTCTCCTCGCCTGGCCCACCCCCAGCTCGTGGCCGCCGCCGCCGCCGCCGCCGCCGATTGCGCACGCGCGGGTCGCCCGCCCTTTGACCCCAGGCAGGGGCCGCCCTCCCCGACAACCCCTTTCAGCTGCGCCCCCCACCCTGTGGGTGGGCTGCCGCCTATTCCCCCGGGCCCGGGCTGGGGCACAGCGCATGGGGGAGGGGAGCGAGTGTATGGGGCGTCTCTCTCTCTCTCTAGGGATGTGTCCCATGGGTGGGGTGGCGTGGTTTGTGGGGCGCTGAAGAAATCAGTCCCCTCCATCTCCTACCTCTGGAAAACGCCCAAGCCCTTGGAGAACTGCCGGCAACGCGACCGTGGGGGCCGGGACCCTCCTCTGTGTCCTCCTGTGGCCCAGTCCAAGGGGCCTGGGCCTGGCCGGGGCTGCATTGGACCCCGACCACCCTGGCGTGTGGACTCGCTAAAAATCGGCGATTAGATATTGGATTCCAGCTTCATTGAGGTCATTTCACTAATGAGTGCACCGGAAAGAGTTTCCTAATCCATCTGTGAGGGTGGCAACTGAAAGAGAATTTTAAAGCTGACAGAATAGGCGAGGAAAGGCATAGGAGATTTCCACACCCAGTAAGGAAGCCTTTCCCGAAATGGAAGAAAGAAACGAGCAAACAGAAACACCGGTAGCCCGCCAGGATCAGAGTCTGCCCCCGAGAGAAAGTACCCTGACCAGGTTCACCCGTGGGTGGGTGGCGAGCTAGCGGCATTCAGAAGAGCGAGGCCCGCAGTCTGTGCAGAAGACACCTGCACTCGGGTGTGTGTGGCGGCACGATTCACAAGCAGCTCCAGATGTTAAGCCAAGGAGAAGCCAGGGAGTTCCCAACGCCCCAGGTGTCCTCAGCCCACGACTGGCTGCTGGGGGAATGCGAAGCCCGGCTCCTTGTCTCAGAGCCCTTGTCTCAGAGCGGGACAACCAGGAGGTGTGACGTACACCCCGGGGTTCCCAGGAGGATCAGGCTGAAGCTGGGACTTGGCCTGAAAGTGTCCCCTCGCATGGCCACCCCCTTCCCCTTCCTGCTCCTCTACTCCTGGTGCCCCTCCATCCAGGGGCCAGACCTTAAAGAGTCACCCGCAAGAGAATCCTGGTCCCAAAGGAGCCTTCTGGGGGACCCGTGCTGAGAGAGGTTGTGGGCATGGCCCGCTGGGGCTCTGCCCGACCCAGGGCTGAGAGATGCAACCTCCCAGCTCTGGGTCCCTGCAGGGGAAGCGTTGGCAAGCACAGGGCCAGTCCTCCAAAGGCCCAGGTGCAGGGAGCCCAGGCCAAGCAGCCTGTGGAAGAAGCCACCCCGGGAACACGACTGCAGGCCACGGCCCTTCCCACCTCCTCCTCCTCCTCCTCCTGCTCCTCCACCCCCCCCCCGACCTCCCACCCCCCCACCCCACCCCCCGACATGGCGCAGGGCTCAGAGACACCTCAGACACTTGCTACCCAAAGTGCAAAGGGCATCAGTTGCTCCTCCAAACCCCCCCCCCCTGCCCAGCAGACCGCGTTGTCCAGCCAGCCCCCGGGCCTCCCTGGGGTGCCCAGCACAAAAGTGCAGACAACCACCGGACCCTCAATCTCAGTTTTCGGATGTTTTTGCCACTCTAAGGACCCGCAGGCCAGCTGGGCCTTCTGGCAGGACAGAGAGCCCCGGAATACGACGTGGAGAGCTGGGTGTACGTCCCCACGAGGAGGCGGTCCCCACCTCCGCGGCTCTCCCCTTGCGGGGGGGAAAAGCAGCCACGGGGCCTCAGAGAAGACACCAGGCTGGGCGCCCGCCCCACAGTGGGGGCACGTCCCCCGCAGGCCACTTAGCGCCGGCCGCCGGCCGGCGGACGGTTGGGTGGCGTGAGACGCTGCGGCCGCCCTGCTACCGGGTTCCTGGGAGGGCGTCCTGGAACCAGCGTCCACACCAAGCCCTTGGAAGGCCCAGCGACAGAGGAGCCCCGTCAGGCAGGGGCCGAGGACGGTGACGGCCCGGGCGGGGAGGAGCGTGTCAGGCAGGGGCAGAGGACGGTGACAGGTGACAGGCCGGGCGGGAAGGAGTCAGTCAGGCAGGGGCCGAGGAGGAGACGGGCTGGGTAAGGGTTAGGGTTAGAGTCAGGGCACAAGTCACAATCGCAAAGACCTGGAAGCGACCCGAGTGCCCATCGACCCACGAGTGCGTAAATGAAATGTGGCGCGTGGACACCACGGAGTGCTATTCAGCTAGGAGGAGCAGCGGTGAGAGGGCACCTCTCGTGGTTCTCCTGGCCAGAGCTGGAACCCGTTCCAGTAAGCCAGGTAGCCCAAGAATGGACACACGAGCACCACGTGCTCGCGCTCACCAGCAAATGGGTACGAACCGATGGACACCTAAGTGGACACAGAGGAATCACCTTCATCGGGTGGGTGTCGGGCGGGTGGGGGGAGGGGATGGGCATACACCTCCATTAGGAATGGGGTGGGTGCGCACCGACTGGGGGATGGGCGCACTTGAGGCTCTGACCGGAGGGGGGAGGCTGGGAGAGGGCAACGTACCCGACCTTAACATTGGTACCCCCACAATACGCTGGAACAACATCAGAGGTAAATGAATAAGAACACAGGGGGGAGGGGGGCACGGGCAACACATGTCACCTTAATACTTGGACTCCCATCATCTGCTTGAAAAGAGAGAGAAAAGAAAATGCAATCATAGAGATAAGAGACACTTTTTAAACATAATGAATCCGAAGAGAAAAGTAAAAGGAGGCCTGTGGAGCAGGTCTGGGTGTGACTCCGGATCCCCCAACATCAGGTGCCACCACCAAAGATTCCTACGTGTAGCCCATAGAACCCCAAAAGCAACGGGACGAGTTCTGGTCACATACTCCCTCAAAATGACATCCTGGCCTTCTTCTGGAACTCCCTCCCCTCTCAGACTCTCAAGGTTTTCTCCAGCGTGTCGGTTCCCACAGAGCAGACCTTTGGTCTGAGACCTGACAGTCCAGAAGCCACGCATGCTGCCGCGTGACGGCGGTGTCGCGGCTTGGGACAAGAGGAGGCCCCACGGTGCGGGCTGGGGCGCCAGGCACCGCGGCGGGCGCTGAGGGTGGGGGTGACCCCCACCCCGGGCCGCCGACTCGCTCCCAGAAAGGGGACAGAACAAGAGGCAAAACAAAAAAAAAAAAAAGAAGAAGCCTACGGCACCCGGTATTCCCAGGCGGTCTCCCATCCAAGTACTAACCAGGCCCGACCCTGCTTAGCTTCCGAGACCAGACGAGATCGGGCGCGTTCAGGGTGGTGTGGCCCTAGACGGCGGAGGGCGCCCCTGCCCCGCTCAAGAAGCCGAGCCTCTCTGCGCTTCCCCGCCGCCTCCTCCCCCCGCCCCAGGCCCCGCGCCGGCGCTGACCCGCACCGGGCCGGGCCTGTTGAGTTCACCGGCCGGGTCCGGCGGGCTCCGAGGGACGGGGGTGACAGGCGGGGCGGGGCGGGGCGGGGCGGGGCGGGCAGGGAGCGGCGGGCCGGGGTGGGGGGCTGTCTCTCTATACACACACACACACACACACACACTCACACTCACTCACTCACACTCACACAAGATGCGCCTCCACGGCTGGACTCGCCAAGGTGGAGACCTTCCAGCCCCCTTCCTCTCCTCGCCTGGCCCACCCCCAGCTCGTGGCCGCCGCCGCCGCCGCCGCCGCCGATTGCGCACGCGCGGGTCGCCCGCCCTTTGACCCCAGGCAGGGGCCGCCCTCCCCGACAACCCCTTTCAGCTGCGCCCCCCACCCTGTGGGTGGGCTGCCGCCTATTCCCCCGGGCCCGGGCTGGGGCACAGCGCATGGGGGAGGGGAGCGAGTGTATGGGGCGTCTCTCTCTCTCTCTAGGGATGTGTCCCATGGGTGGGGTGGCGTGGTTTGTGGGGCGCTGAAGAAATCAGTCCCCTCCATCTCCTACCTCTGGAAAACGCCCAAGCCCTTGGAGAACTGCCGGCAACGCGACCGTGGGGGCCGGGACCCTCCTCTGTGTCCTCCTGTGGCCCAGTCCAAGGGGCCTGGGCCTGGCCGGGGCTGCATTGGACCCCGACCACCCTGGCGTGTGGACTCGCTAAAAATCGGCGATTAGATATTGGATTCCAGCTTCATTGAGGTCATTTCACTAATGAGTGCACCGGAAAGAGTTTCCTAATCCATCTGTGAGGGTGGCAACTGAAAGAGAATTTTAAAGCTGACAGAATAGGCGAGGAAAGGCATAGGAGATTTCCACACCCAGTAAGGAAGCCTTTCCCGAAATGGAAGAAAGAAACGAGCAAACAGAAACACCGGTAGCCCGCCAGGATCAGAGTCTGCCCCCGAGAGAAAGTACCCTGACCAGGTTCACCCGTGGGTGGGTGGCGAGCTAGCGGCATTCAGAAGAGCGAGGCCCGCAGTCTGTGCAGAAGACACCTGCACTCGGGTGTGTGTGGCGGCACGATTCACAAGCAGCTCCAGATGTTAAGCCAAGGAGAAGCCAGGGAGTTCCCAACGCCCCAGGTGTCCTCAGCCCACGACTGGCTGCTGGGGGAATGCGAAGCCCGGCTCCTTGTCTCAGAGCCCTTGTCTCAGAGCGGGACAACCAGGAGGTGTGACGTACACCCCGGGGTTCCCAGGAGGATCAGGCTGAAGCTGGGACTTGGCCTGAAAGTGTCCCCTCGCATGGCCACCCCCTTCCCCTTCCTGCTCCTCTACTCCTGGTGCCCCTCCATCCAGGGGCCAGACCTTAAAGAGTCACCCGCAAGAGAATCCTGGTCCCAAAGGAGCCTTCTGGGGGACCCGTGCTGAGAGAGGTTGTGGGCATGGCCCGCTGGGGCTCTGCCCGACCCAGGGCTGAGAGATGCAACCTCCCAGCTCTGGGTCCCTGCAGGGGAAGCATTGGCAAGCACAGGGCCAGTCCTCCAAAGGCCCAGGTGCAGGGAGCCCAGGCCAAGCAGCCTGTGGAAGAAGCCACCCCGGGAACACGACTGCAGGCCACGGCCCTTCCCACCTCCTCCTCCTCCTCCTCCTGCTCCTCCACCCCCCCGACCTCCCACCCCCCCACCCCACCCCCCGACATGGCGCAGGGCTCAGAGACACCTCAGACACTTGCTACCCAAAGTGCAAAGGGCATCAGTTGCTCCTCCAAACCCCCCCCCCTGCCCAGCAGACCGCGTTGTCCAGCCAGCCCCCGGGCCTCCCTGGGGTGCCCAGCACAAAAGTGCAGACAACCACCGGACCCTCAATCTCAGTTTTCGGATGTTTTTGCCACTCTAAGGACCCGCAGGCCAGCTGGGCCTTCTGGCAGGACAGAGAGCCCCGGAATACGACGTGGAGAGCTGGGTGTACGTCCCCACGAGGAGGCGGTCCCCACCTCCGCGGCTCTCCCCTTGCGGGGGGGAAAAGCAGCCACGGGGCCTCAGAGAAGACACCAGGCTGGGCGCCCGCCCCACAGTGGGGGCACGTCCCCCGCAGGCCACTTAGCGCCGGCCGCCGGCCGGCGGACGGTTGGGTGGCGCGAGACGCTGCGGCCGCCCTGCTACCGGGTTCCTGGGAGGGCGTCCTGGAACCAGCGTCCACACCAAGCCCTTGGAAGGCCCAGCGACAGAGGAGCCCCGTCAGGCAGGGGCCGAGGACGGTGACGGCCCGGGCGGGGAGGAGCGTGTCAGGCAGGGGCAGAGGACGGTGACAGGTGACAGGCCGGGCGGGAAGGAGTCAGTCAGGCAGGGGCCGAGGAGGAGACGGGCTGGGTAAGGGTTAGGGTTAGAGTCAGGGCACAAGTCACAATCGCAAAGACCTGGAAGCGACCCGAGTGCCCATCGACCCACGAGTGCGTAAATGAAATGTGGCGCGTGGACACCACGGAGTGCTATTCAGCTAGGAGGAGCAGCGGTGAGGGGGCACCTCTCGTGGTTCTCCTGGCCAGAGCTGGAACCCGTTCCAGTAAGCCAGGTAGCCCAAGAATGGACACACGAGCACCACGTGCTCGCGCTCACCAGCAAATGGGTACGAACCGATGGACACCTAAGTGGACACAGAGGAATCACCTTCATCGGGTGGGTGTCGGGCGGGTGGGGGGAGGGGATGGGCATACACCTCCATTAGGAATGGGGTGGGTGCGCACCGACTGGGGGATGGGCGCACTTGAGGCTCTGACCGGAGGGGGGAGGCTGGGAGAGGGCAACGTACCCGACCTTAACATTGGTACCCCCACAATACGCTGGAACAACATCAGAGGTAAATGAATAAGAACACAGGGGGGAGGGGGGCACGGGCAACACATGTCACCTTAATACTTGGACTCCCATCATCTGCTTGAAAAGAGAGAGAAAAGAAAATGCAATCATAGAGATAAGAGACACTTTTTAAAAATAATGAATCCGAAGAGAAAAGTAAAAGGAGGCCTGTGGAGCAGGTCTGGGTGTGACTCCGGATCCCCCAACATCAGGTGCCACCACCAAAGATTCCTACGTGTAGCCCATAGAACCCCAAAAGCAACGGGACGAGTTCTGGTCACATACTCCCTCAAAATGACATCCTGGCCTTCTTCTGGAACTCCCTCCCCTCTCAGACTCTCAAGGTTTCCTCCAGCGTGTCGGTTCCCACAGAGCAGACCTTTGGTCTGAGACCTGACAGTCCAGAAGCCACGCATGCTGCCGCGTGACGGCGGTGTCGCGGCTTGGGACAAGAGGAGGCCCCACGGTGCGGGCTGGGGCGCCAGGCACCGCGGCGGGCGCTGAGGGTGGGGGTGACCCCCACCCCGGGCCGCCGACTCGCTCCCAGAAAGGGGACAGAACAAGAGGCAAAACAAAAAAAAAAAAAAGAAGAAGCCTACGGCACCCGGTATTCCCAGGCGGTCTCCCATCCAAGTACTAACCAGGCCCGACCCTGCTTAGCTTCCGAGACCAGACGAGATCGGGCGCGTTCAGGGTGGTGTGGCCCTAGACGGCGGAGGGCGCCCCTGCCCCGCTCAAGAAGCCGAGCCTCTCTGCGCTTCCCCGCCGCCTCCTCCCCCCGCCCCAGGCCCCGCGCCGGCGCTGACCCGCACCGGGCCGGGCCTGTTGAGTTCACCGGCCGGGTCCGGCGGGCTCCGAGGGACGGGGGTGACAGGCGGGGCGGGGCGGGGCGGGGCGGGCAGGGAGCGGCGGGCCGGGGTGGGGGGCTGTCTCTCTATACACACACACACACACACACACACACACACACACACTCACACTCACACTCACTCACTCACACTCACACAAGATGCGCCTCCACGGCTGGACTCGCCAAGGTGGAGACCTTCCAGCCCCCTTCCTCTCCTCGCCTGGCCCACCCCCAGCTTGTGGCCGCCGCCGCCGCCGCCGCCGCCGATTGCGCACGCGCGGGTCGCCCGCCCTTTGACCCCAGGCAGGGGCCGCCCTCCCCGACAACCCCTTTCAGCTGCGCCCCCCACCCTGTGGGTGGGCTGCCGCCTATTCCCCCGGGCCCGGGCTGGGGCACAGCGCATGGGGGAGGGGAGCGAGTGTATGGGGCGTCTCTCTCTCTCTCTAGGGATGTGTCCCATGGGTGGGGTGGCGTGGTTTGTGGGGCGCTGAAGAAATCAGTCCCCTCCATCTCCTACCTCTGGAAAACGCCCAAGCCCTTGGAGAACTGCCGGCAACGCGACCGTGGGGGCCGGGACCCTCCTCTGTGTCCTCCTGTGGCCCAGTCCAAGGGGCCTGGGCCTGGCCGGGGCTGCATTGGACCCCGACCACCCTGGCGTGTGGACTCGCTAAAAATCGGCGATTAGATATTGGATTCCAGCTTCATTGAGGTCATTTCACTAATGAGTGCACCGGAAAGAGTTTCCTAATCCATCTGTGAGGGTGGCAACTGAAAGAGAATTTTAAAGCTGACAGAATAGGCGAGGAAAGGCATAGGAGATTTCCACACCCAGTAAGGAAGCCTTTCCCGAAATGGAAGAAAGAAACGAGCAAACAGAAACACCGGTAGCCCGCCAGGATCAGAGTCTGCCCCCGAGAGAAAGTACCCTGACCAGGTTCACCCGTGGGTGGGTGGCGAGCTAGCGGCATTCAGAAGAGCGAGGCCCGCAGTCTGTGCAGAAGACACCTGCACTCGGGTGTGTGTGGCGGCACGATTCACAAGCAGCTCCAGATGTTAAGCCAAGGAGAAGCCAGGGAGTTCCCAACGCCCCAGGTGTCCTCAGCCCACGACTGGCTGCTGGGGGAATGCGCAGCCCGGCTCCTTGTCTCAGAGCCCTTGTCTCAGAGCGGGACAACCAGGAGGTGTGACGTACACCCCGGGGTTCCCAGGAGGATCAGGCTGAAGCTGGGACTTGGCCTGAAAGTGTCCCCTCGCATGGCCACCCCCTTCCCCTTCCTGCTCCTCTACTCCTGGTGCCCCTCCATCCAGGGGCCAGACCTTAAAGAGTCACCCGCAAGAGAATCCTGGTCCCAAAGGAGCCTTCTGGGGGACCCGTGCTGAGAGAGGTTGTGGGCATGGCCCGCTGGGGCTCTGCCCGACCCAGGGCTGAGAGATGCAACCTCCCAGCTCTGGGTCCCTGCAGGGGAAGCATTGGCAAGCACAGGGCCAGTCCTCCAAAGGCCCAGGTGCAGGGAGCCCAGGCCAAGCAGCCTGTGGAAGAAGCCACCCCGGGAACACGACTGCAGGCCACGGCCCTTCCCACCTCCTCCTCCTCCTCCTCCTGCTCCTCCACCCCCCCGACCTCCCACCCCCCCACCCCACCCCCCGACATGGCGCAGGGCTCAGAGACACCTCAGACACTTGCTACCCAAAGTGCAAAGGGCATCAGTTGCTCCTCCAAACCCCCCCCCTGCCCAGCAGACCGCGTTGTCCAGCCAGCCCCCGGGCCTCCCTGGGGTGCCCAGCACAAAAGTGCAGACAACCACCGGACCCTCAATCTCAGTTTTCGGATGTTTTTGCCACTCTAAGGACCCGCAGGCCAGCTGGGCCTTCTGGCAGGACAGAGAGCCCCGGAATACGACGTGGAGAGCTGGGTGTACGTCCCCACGAGGAGGCGGTCCCCACCTCCGCGGCTCTCCCCTTGCGGGGGGGAAAAGCAGCCACGGGGCCTCAGAGAAGACACCAGGCTGGGCGCCCGCCCCACAGTGGGGGCACGTCCCCCGCAGGCCACTTAGCGCCGGCCGCCGGCCGGCGGACGGTTGGGTGGCGCGAGACGCTGCGGCCGCCCTGCTACCGGGTTCCTGGGAGGGCGTCCTGGAACCAGCGTCCACACCAAGCCCTTGGAAGGCCCAGCGACAGAGGAGCCCCGTCAGGCAGGGGCCGAGGACGGTGACGGCCCGGGCGGGGAGGAGCGTGTCAGGCAGGGGCAGAGGACGGTGACAGGTGACAGGCCGGGCGGGAAGGAGTCAGTCAGGCAGGGGCCGAGGAGGAGACGGGCTGGGTAAGGGTTAGGGTTAGAGTCAGGGCACAAGTCACAATCGCAAAGACCTGGAAGCGACCCGAGTGCCCATCGACCCACGAGTGCGTAAATGAAATGTGGCGCGTGGACACCACGGAGTGCTATTCAGCTAGGAGGAGCAGCGGTGAGGGGGCACCTCTCGTGGTTCTCCTGGCCAGAGCTGGAACCCGTTCCAGTAAGCCAGGTAGCCCAAGAATGGACACACGAGCACCACGTGCTCGCGCTCACCAGCAAATGGGTACGAACCGATGGACACCTAAGTGGACACAGAGGAATCACCTTCATCGGGTGGGTGTCGGGCGGGTGGGGGGAGGGGATGGGCATACACCTCCATTAGGAATGGGGTGGGTGCGCACCGACTGGGGGATGGGCGCACTTGAGGCTCTGACCGGAGGGGGGAGGCTGGGAGAGGGCAACGTACCCGACCTTAACATTGGTACCCCCACAATACGCTGGAACAACATCAGAGGTAAATGAATAAGAACACAGGGGGGAGGGGGGCACGGGCAACACATGTCACCTTAATACTTGGACTCCCATCATCTGCTTGAAAAGAGAGAGAAAAGAAAATGCAATCATAGAGATAAGAGACACTTTTTAAAAATAATGAATCCGAAGAGAAAAGTAAAAGGAGGCCTGTGGAGCAGGTCTGGGTGTGACTCCGGATCCCCCAACATCAGGTGCCACCACCAAAGATTCCTACGTGTAGCCCATAGAACCCCAAAAGCAACGGGACGAGTTCTGGTCACATACTCCCTCAAAATGACATCCTGGCCTTCTTCTGGAACTCCCTCCCCTCTCAGACTCTCAAGGTTTCCTCCAGCGTGTCGGTTCCCACAGAGCAGACCTTTGGTCTGAGACCTGACAGTCCAGAAGCCACGCATGCTGCCGCGTGACGGCGGTGTCGCGGCTTGGGACAAGAGGAGGCCCCACGGTGCGGGCTGGGGCGCCAGGCACCGCGGCGGGCGCTGAGGGTGGGGGTGACCCCCACCCCGGGCCGCCGACTCGCTCCCAGAAAGGGGACAGAACAAGAGGCAAAACAAAAAAAAAAAAAAGAAGAAGCCTACGGCACCCGGTATTCCCAGGCGGTCTCCCATCCAAGTACTAACCAGGCCCGACCCTGCTTAGCTTCCGAGACCAGACGAGATCGGGCGCGTTCAGGGTGGTGTGGCCCTAGACGGCGGAGGGCGCCCCTGCCCCGCTCAAGAAGCCGAGCCTCTCTGCGCTTCCCCGCCGCCTCCTCCCCCCGCCCCAGGCCCCGCGCCGGCGCTGACCCGCACCGGGCCGGGCCTGTTGAGTTCACCGGCCGGGTCCGGCGGGCTCCGAGGGACGGGGGTGACAGGCGGGGCGGGGCGGGGCGGGGCGGGCAGGGAGCGGCGGGCCGGGGTGGGGGGCTGTCTCTCTCTACACACACACACACACACACACACACACTCACACTCACACTCACACTCACTCACTCACACTCACACAAGATGCGCCTCCACGGCTGGACTCGCCAAGGTGGAGACCTTCCAGCCCCCTTCCTCTCCTCGCCTGGCCCACCCCCAGCTCGTGGCCGCCGCCGCCGCCGCCGATTGCGCACGCGCGGGTCGCCCGCCCTTTGACCCCAGGCAGGGGCCGCCCTCCCCGACAACCCCTTTCAGCTGCGCCCCCCACCCTGTGGGTGGGCTGCCGCCTATTCCCCCGGGCCCGGGCTGGGGCACAGCGCATGGGGGAGGGGAGCGAGTGTATGGGGCGTCTCTCTCTCTCTCTAGGGATGTGTCCCATGGGTGGGGTGGCGTGGTTTGTGGGGCGCTGAAGAAATCAGTCCCCTCCATCTCCTACCTCTGGAAAACGCCCAAGCCCTTGGAGAACTGCCGGCAACGCGACCGTGGGGGCCGGGACCCTCCTCTGTGTCCTCCTGTGGCCCAGTCCAAGGGGCCTGGGCCTGGCCGGGGCTGCATTGGACCCCGACCACCCTGGCGTGTGGACTCGCTAAAAATCGGCGATTAGATATTGGATTCCAGCTTCATTGAGGTCATTTCACTAATGAGTGCACCGGAAAGAGTTTCCTAATCCATCTGTGAGGGTGGCAACTGAAAGAGAATTTTAAAGCTGACAGAATAGGCGAGGAAAGGCATAGGAGATTTCCACACCCAGTAAGGAAGCCTTTCCCGAAATGGAAGAAAGAAACGAGCAAACAGAAACACCGGTAGCCCGCCAGGATCAGAGTCTGCCCCCGAGAGAAAGTACCCTGACCAGGTTCACCCGTGGGTGGGTGGCGAGCTAGCGGCATTCAGAAGAGCGAGGCCCGCAGTCTGTGCAGAAGACACCTGCACTCGGGTGTGTGTGGCGGCACGATTCACAAGCAGCTCCAGATGTTAAGCCAAGGAGAAGCCAGGGAGTTCCCAACGCCCCAGGTGTCCTCAGCCCACGACTGGCTGCTGGGGGAATGCGAAGCCCGGCTCCTTGTCTCAGAGCCCTTGTCTCAGAGCGGGACAACCAGGAGGTGTGACGTACACCCCGGGGTTCCCAGGAGGATCAGGCTGAAGCTGGGACTTGGCCTGAAAGTGTCCCCTCGCATGGCCACCCCCTTCCCCTTCCTGCTCCTCTACTCCTGGTGCCCCTCCATCCAGGGGCCAGACCTTAAAGAGTCACCCGCAAGAGAATCCTGGTCCCAAAGGAGCCTTCTGGGGGACCCGTGCTGAGAGAGGTTGTGGGCATGGCCCGCTGAAGCTCTGCCCGACCCAGGGCTGAGAGATGCAACCTCCCAGCTCTGGGTCCCTGCAGGGGAAGCGTTGGCAAGCACAGGGCCAGTCCTCCAAAGGCCCAGGTGCAGGGAGCCCAGGCCAAGCAGCCTGTGGAAGAAGCCACCCCGGGAACACGACTGCAGGCCACGGCCCTTCCCACCTCCTCCTCCTCCTCCTCCTGCTCCTCCACCCCCCCCCGACCTCCCACCCCCCCACCCCACCCCCCGACATGGCGCAGGGCTCAGAGACACCTCAGACACTTGCTACCCAAAGTGCAAAGGGCATCAGTTGCTCCTCCAAACCCCCCCCTGCCCAGCAGACCGCGTTGTCCAGCCAGCCCCCGGGCCTCCCTGGGGTGCCCAGCACAAAAGTGCAGACAACCACCGGACCCTCAATCTCAGTTTTCGGATGTTTTTGCCACTCTAAGGACCCGCAGGCCAGCTGGGCCTTCTGGCAGGACAGAGAGCCCCGGAATACGACGTGGAGAGCTGGGTGTACGTCCCCACGAGGAGGCGGTCCCCACCTCCGCGGCTCTCCCCTTGCGGGGGGGAAAAGCAGCCACGGGGCCTCAGAGAAGACACCAGGCTGGGCGCCCGCCCCACAGTGGGGGCACGTCCCCCGCAGGCCACTTAGCGCCGGCCGCCGGCCGGCGGACGGTTGGGTGGCGCGAGACGCTGCGGCCGCCCTGCTACCGGGTTCCTGAGAGGGCGTCCTGGAACCAGCGTCCACACCAAGCCCTTGGAAGGCCCAGCGACAGAGGAGCCCCGTCAGGCAGGGGCCGAGGACGGTGACGGCCCGGGCGGGGAGGAGCGTGTCAGGCAGGGGCAGAGGACGGTGACAGGTGACAGGCCGGGCGGGAAGGAGTCAGTCAGGCAGGGGCCGAGGAGGAGACGGGCTGGGTAAGGGTTAGGGTTAGAGTCAGGGCACAAGTCACAATCGCAAAGACCTGGAAGCGACCCGAGTGCCCATCGACCCACGAGTGCGTAAATGAAATGTGGCGCGTGGACACCACGGAGTGCTATTCAGCTAGGAGGAGCAGCGGTGAGGGGGCACCTCTCGTGGTTCTCCTGGCCAGAGCTGGAACCCGTTCCAGTAAGCCAGGTAGCCCAAGAATGGACACACGAGCACCACGTGCTCGCGCTCACCAGCAAATGGGTACGAACCGATGGACACCTAAGTGGACACAGAGGAATCACCTTCATCGGGTGGGTGTCGGGCGGGTGGGGGGAGGGGATGGGCATACACCTCCATTAGGAATGGGGTGGGTGCGCACCGACTGGGGGATGGGCGCACTTGAGGCTCTGACCGGAGGGGGGAGGCTGGGAGAGGGCAACGTACCCGACCTTAACATTGGTACCCCCACAATACGCTGGAACAACATCAGAGGTAAATGAATAAGAACACAGGGGGGAGGGGGGCACGGGCAACACATGTCACCTTAATACTTGGACTCCCATCATCTGCTTGAAAAGAGAGAGAAAAGAAAATGCAATCATAGAGATAAGAGACACTTTTTAAACATAATGAATCCGAAGAGAAAAGTAAAAGGAGGCCTGTGGAGCAGGTCTGGGTGTGACTCCGGATCCCCCAACATCAGGTGCCACCACCAAAGATTCCTACGTGTAGCCCATAGAACCCCAAAAGCAACGGGACGAGTTCTGGTCACATACTCCCTCAAAATGACATCCTGGCCTTCTTCTGGAACTCCCTCCCCTCTCAGACTCTCAAGGTTTCCTCCAGCGTGTCGGTTCCCACAGAGCAGACCTTTGGTCTGAGACCTGACAGTCCAGAAGCCACGCATGCTGCCGCGTGACGGCGGTGTCGCGGCTTGGGACAAGAGGAGGCCCCACGGTGCGGGCTGGGGCGCCAGGCACCGCGGCGGGCGCTGAGGGTGGGGGTGACCCCCACCCCGGGCCGCCGACTCGCTCCCAGAAAGGGGACAGAACAAGAGGCAAAACAAAAAAAAAAAAAAGAAGAAGCCTACGGCACCCGGTATTCCCAGGCGGTCTCCCATCCAAGTACTAACCAGGCCCGACCCTGCTTAGCTTCCGAGACCAGACGAGATCGGGCGCGTTCAGGGTGGTGTGGCCCTAGACGGCGGAGGGCGCCCCTGCCCCGCTCAAGAAGCCGAGCCTCTCTGCGCTTCCCCGCCGCCTCCTCCCCCCGCCCCAGGCCCCGCGCCGGCGCTGACCCGCACCGGGCCGGGCCTGTTGAGTTCACCGGCCGGGTCCGGCGGGCTCCGAGGGACGGGGGTGACAGGCGGGGCGGGGCGGGGCGGGGCGGGCAGGGAGCGGCGGGCCGGGGTGGGGGGCTGTCTCTCTATACACACACACACACACACACACACACACACACACACTCACACTCACACTCACTCACTCACACTCACACAAGATGCGCCTCCACGGCTGGACTCGCCAAGGTGGAGACCTTCCAGCCCCCTTCCTCTCCTCGCCTGGCCCACCCCCAGCTTGTGGCCGCCGCCGCCGCCGCCGCCGCCGATTGCGCACGCGCGGGTCGCCCGCCCTTTGACCCCAGGCAGGGGCCGCCCTCCCCGACAACCCCTTTCAGCTGCGCCCCCCACCCTGTGGGTGGGCTGCCGCCTATTCCCCCGGGCCCGGGCTGGGGCACAGCGCATGGGGGAGGGGAGCGAGTGTATGGGGCGTCTCTCTCTCTCTCTAGGGATGTGTCCCATGGGTGGGGTGGCGTGGTTTGTGGGGCGCTGAAGAAATCAGTCCCCTCCATCTCCTACCTCTGGAAAACGCCCAAGCCCTTGGAGAACTGCCGGCAACGCGACCGTGGGGGCCGGGACCCTCCTCTGTGTCCTCCTGTGGCCCAGTCCAAGGGGCCTGGGCCTGGCCGGGGCTGCATTGGACCCCGACCACCCTGGCGTGTGGACTCGCTAAAAATCGGCGATTAGATATTGGATTCCAGCTTCATTGAGGTCATTTCACTAATGAGTGCACCGGAAAGAGTTTCCTAATCCATCTGTGAGGGTGGCAACTGAAAGAGAATTTTAAAGCTGACAGAATAGGCGAGGAAAGGCATAGGAGATTTCCACACCCAGTAAGGAAGCCTTTCCCGAAATGGAAGAAAGAAACGAGCAAACAGAAACACCGGTAGCCCGCCAGGATCAGAGTCTGCCCCCGAGAGAAAGTACCCTGACCAGGTTCACCCGTGGGTGGGTGGCGAGCTAGCGGCATTCAGAAGAGCGAGGCCCGCAGTCTGTGCAGAAGACACCTGCACTCGGGTGTGTGTGGCGGCACGATTCACAAGCAGCTCCAGATGTTAAGCCAAGGAGAAGCCAGGGAGTTCCCAACGCCCCAGGTGTCCTCAGCCCACGACTGGCTGCTGGGGGAATGCGCAGCCCGGCTCCTTGTCTCAGAGCCCTTGTCTCAGAGCGGGACAACCAGGAGGTGTGACGTACACCCCGGGGTTCCCAGGAGGATCAGGCTGAAGCTGGGACTTGGCCTGAAAGTGTCCCCTCGCATGGCCACCCCCTTCCCCTTCCTGCTCCTCTACTCCTGGTGCCCCTCCATCCAGGGGCCAGACCTTAAAGAGTCACCCGCAAGAGAATCCTGGTCCCAAAGGAGCCTTCTGGGGGACCCGTGCTGAGAGAGGTTGTGGGCATGGCCCGCTGGGGCTCTGCCCGACCCAGGGCTGAGAGATGCAACCTCCCAGCTCTGGGTCCCTGCAGGGGAAGCATTGGCAAGCACAGGGCCAGTCCTCCAAAGGCCCAGGTGCAGGGAGCCCAGGCCAAGCAGCCTGTGGAAGAAGCCACCCCGGGAACACGACTGCAGGCCACGGCCCTTCCCACCTCCTCCTCCTCCTCCTCCTGCTCCTCCACCCCCCCGACCTCCCACCCCCCCACCCCACCCCCCGACATGGCGCAGGGCTCAGAGACACCTCAGACACTTGCTACCCAAAGTGCAAAGGGCATCAGTTGCTCCTCCAAACCCCCCCCCTGCCCAGCAGACCGCGTTGTCCAGCCAGCCCCCGGGCCTCCCTGGGGTGCCCAGCACAAAAGTGCAGACAACCACCGGACCCTCAATCTCAGTTTTCGGATGTTTTTGCCACTCTAAGGACCCGCAGGCCAGCTGGGCCTTCTGGCAGGACAGAGAGCCCCGGAATACGACGTGGAGAGCTGGGTGTACGTCCCCACGAGGAGGCGGTCCCCACCTCCGCGGCTCTCCCCTTGCGGGGGGGAAAAGCAGCCACGGGGCCTCAGAGAAGACACCAGGCTGGGCGCCCGCCCCACAGTGGGGGCACGTCCCCCGCAGGCCACTTAGCGCCGGCCGCCGGCCGGCGGACGGTTGGGTGGCGCGAGACGCTGCGGCCGCCCTGCTACCGGGTTCCTGGGAGGGCGTCCTGGAACCAGCGTCCACACCAAGCCCTTGGAAGGCCCAGCGACAGAGGAGCCCCGTCAGGCAGGGGCCGAGGACGGTGACGGCCCGGGCGGGGAGGAGCGTGTCAGGCAGGGGCAGAGGACGGTGACAGGTGACAGGCCGGGCGGGAAGGAGTCAGTCAGGCAGGGGCCGAGGAGGAGACGGGCTGGGTAAGGGTTAGGGTTAGAGTCAGGGCACAAGTCACAATCGCAAAGACCTGGAAGCGACCCGAGTGCCCATCGACCCACGAGTGCGTAAATGAAATGTGGCGCGTGGACACCACGGAGTGCTATTCAGCTAGGAGGAGCAGCGGTGAGGGGGCACCTCTCGTGGTTCTCCTGGCCAGAGCTGGAACCCGTTCCAGTAAGCCAGGTAGCCCAAGAATGGACACACGAGCACCACGTGCTCGCGCTCACCAGCAAATGGGTACGAACCGATGGACACCTAAGTGGACACAGAGGAATCACCTTCATCGGGTGGGTGTCGGGCGGGTGGGGGGAGGGGATGGGCATACACCTCCATTAGGAATGGGGTGGGTGCGCACCGACTGGGGGATGGGCGCACTTGAGGCTCTGACCGGAGGGGGGAGGCTGGGAGAGGGCAACGTACCCGACCTTAACATTGGTACCCCCACAATACGCTGGAACAACATCAGAGGTAAATGAATAAGAACACAGGGGGGAGGGGGGCACGGGCAACACATGTCACCTTAATACTTGGACTCCCATCATCTGCTTGAAAAGAGAGAGAAAAGAAAATGCAATCATAGAGATAAGAGACACTTTTTAAACATAATGAATCCGAAGAGAAAAGTAAAAGGAGGCCTGTGGAGCAGGTCTGGGTGTGACTCCGGATCCCCCAACATCAGGTGCCACCACCAAAGATTCCTACGTGTAGCCCATAGAACCCCAAAAGCAACGGGACGAGTTCTGGTCACATACTCCCTCAAAATGACATCCTGGCCTTCTTCTGGAACTCCCTCCCCTCTCAGACTCTCAAGGTTTCCTCCAGCGTGTCGGTTCCCACAGAGCAGACCTTTGGTCTGAGACCTGACAGTCCAGAAGCCACGCATGCTGCCGCGTGACGGCGGTGTCGCGGCTTGGGACAAGAGGAGGCCCCACGGTGCGGGCTGGGGCGCCAGGCACCGCGGCGGGCGCTGAGGGTGGGGGTGACCCCCACCCCGGGCCGCCGACTCGCTCCCAGAAAGGGGACAGAACAAGAGGCAAAACAAAAAAAAAAAAAAGAAGAAGCCTACGGCACCCGGTATTCCCAGGCGGTCTCCCATCCAAGTACTAACCAGGCCCGACCCTGCTTAGCTTCCGAGACCAGACGAGATCGGGCGCGTTCAGGGTGGTGTGGCCCTAGACGGCGGAGGGCGCCCCTGCCCCGCTCAAGAAGCCGAGCCTCTCTGCGCTTCCCCGCCGCCTCCTCCCCCCGCCCCAGGCCCCGCGCCGGCGCTGACCCGCACCGGGCCGGGCCTGTTGAGTTCACCGGCCGGGTCCGGCGGGCTCCGAGGGACGGGGGTGACAGGCGGGGCGGGGCGGGGCGGGGCGGGGCGGGCAGGGAGCGGCGGGCCGGGGTGGGGGGCTGTCTCTCTATACACACACACACACACACACACACTCACACTCACTCACTCACACTCACACAAGATGCGCCTCCACGGCTGGACTCGCCAAGGTGGAGACCTTCCAGCCCCCTTCCTCTCCTCGCCTGGCCCACCCCCAGCTCGTGGCCGCCGCCGCCGCCGCCGCCGCCGATTGCGCACGCGCGGGTCGCCCGCCCTTTGACCCCAGGCAGGGGCCGCCCTCCCCGACAACCCCTTTCAGCTGCGCCCCCCACCCTGTGGGTGGGCTGCCGCCTATTCCCCCGGGCCCGGGCTGGGGCACAGCGCATGGGGGAGGGGAGCGAGTGTATGGGGCGTCTCTCTCTCTCTCTAGGGATGTGTCCCATGGGTGGGGTGGCGTGGTTTGTGGGGCGCTGAAGAAATCAGTCCCCTCCATCTCCTACCTCTGGAAAACGCCCAAGCCCTTGGAGAACTGCCGGCAACGCGACCGTGGGGGCCGGGACCCTCCTCTGTGTCCTCCTGTGGCCCAGTCCAAGGGGCCTGGGCCTGGCCGGGGCTGCATTGGACCCCGACCACCCTGGCGTGTGGACTCGCTAAAAATCGGCGATTAGATATTGGATTCCAGCTTCATTGAGGTCATTTCACTAATGAGTGCACCGGAAAGAGTTTCCTAATCCATCTGTGAGGGTGGCAACTGAAAGAGAATTTTAAAGCTGACAGAATAGGCGAGGAAAGGCATAGGAGATTTCCACACCCAGTAAGGAAGCCTTTCCCGAAATGGAAGAAAGAAACGAGCAAACAGAAACACCGGTAGCCCGCCAGGATCAGAGTCTGCCCCCGAGAGAAAGTACCCTGACCAGGTTCACCCGTGGGTGGGTGGCGAGCTAGCGGCATTCAGAAGAGCGAGGCCCGCAGTCTGTGCAGAAGACACCTGCACTCGGGTGTGTGTGGCGGCACGATTCACAAGCAGCTCCAGATGTTAAGCCAAGGAGAAGCCAGGGAGTTCCCAACGCCCCAGGTGTCCTCAGCCCACGACTGGCTGCTGGGGGAATGCGAAGCCCGGCTCCTTGTCTCAGAGCCCTTGTCTCAGAGCGGGACAACCAGGAGGTGTGACGTACACCCCGGGGTTCCCAGGAGGATCAGGCTGAAGCTGGGACTTGGCCTGAAAGTGTCCCCTCGCATGGCCACCCCCTTCCCCTTCCTGCTCCTCTACTCCTGGTGCCCCTCCATCCAGGGGCCAGACCTTAAAGAGTCACCCGCAAGAGAATCCTGGTCCCAAAGGAGCCTTCTGGGGGACCCGTGCTGAGAGAGGTTGTGGGCATGGCCCGCTGGGGCTCTGCCCGACCCAGGGCTGAGAGATGCAACCTCCCAGCTCTGGGTCCCTGCAGGGGAAGCATTGGCAAGCACAGGGCCAGTCCTCCAAAGGCCCAGGTGCAGGGAGCCCAGGCCAAGCAGCCTGTGGAAGAAGCCACCCCGGGAACACGACTGCAGGCCACGGCCCTTCCCACCTCCTCCTCCTCCTCCTCCTGCTCCTCCACCCCCCCGACCTCCCACCCCCCCACCCCACCCCCCGACATGGCGCAGGGCTCAGAGACACCTCAGACACTTGCTACCCAAAGTGCAAAGGGCATCAGTTGCTCCTCCAAACCCCCCCCCTGCCCAGCAGACCGCGTTGTCCAGCCAGCCCCCGGGCCTCCCTGGGGTGCCCAGCACAAAAGTGCAGACAACCACCGGACCCTCAATCTCAGTTTTCGGATGTTTTTGCCACTCTAAGGACCCGCAGGCCAGCTGGGCCTTCTGGCAGGACAGAGAGCCCCGGAATACGACGTGGAGAGCTGGGTGTACGTCCCCACGAGGAGGCGGTCCCCACCTCCGCGGCTCTCCCCTTGCGGGGGGGAAAAGCAGCCACGGGGCCTCAGAGAAGACACCAGGCTGGGCGCCCGCCCCACAGTGGGGGCACGTCCCCCGCAGGCCACTTAGCGCCGGCCGCCGGCCGGCGGACGGTTGGGTGGCGCGAGACGCTGCGGCCGCCCTGCTACCGGGTTCCTGGGAGGGCGTCCTGGAACCAGCGTCCACACCAAGCCCTTGGAAGGCCCAGCGACAGAGGAGCCCCGTCAGGCAGGGGCCGAGGACGGTGACGGCCCGGGCGGGGAGGAGCGTGTCAGGCAGGGGCAGAGGACGGTGACAGGTGACAGGCCGGGCGGGAAGGAGTCAGTCAGGCAGGGGCCGAGGAGGAGACGGGCTGGGTAAGGGTTAGGGTTAGAGTCAGGGCACAAGTCACAATCGCAAAGACCTGGAAGCGACCCGAGTGCCCATCGACCCACGAGTGCGTAAATGAAATGTGGCGCGTGGACACCACGGAGTGCTATTCAGCTAGGAGGAGCAGCGGTGAGGGGGCACCTCTCGTGGTTCTCCTGGCCAGAGCTGGAACCCGTTCCAGTAAGCCAGGTAGCCCAAGAATGGACACACGAGCACCACGTGCTCGCGCTCACCAGCAAATGGGTACGAACCGATGGACACCTAAGTGGACACAGAGGAATCACCTTCATCGGGTGGGTGTCGGGCGGGTGGGGGGAGGGGATGGGCATACACCTCCATTAGGAATGGGGTGGGTGCGCACCGACTGGGGGATGGGCGCACTTGAGGCTCTGACCGGAGGGGGGAGGCTGGGAGAGGGCAACGTACCCGACCTTAACATTGGTACCCCCACAATACGCTGGAACAACATCAGAGGTAAATGAATAAGAACACAGGGGGGAGGGGGGCACGGGCAACACATGTCACCTTAATACTTGGACTCCCATCATCTGCTTGAAAAGAGAGAGAAAAGAAAATGCAATCATAGAGATAAGAGACACTTTTTAAAAATAATGAATCCGAAGAGAAAAGTAAAAGGAGGCCTGTGGAGCAGGTCTGGGTGTGACTCCGGATCCCCCAACATCAGGTGCCACCACCAAAGATTCCTACGTGTAGCCCATAGAACCCCAAAAGCAACGGGACGAGTTCTGGTCACATACTCCCTCAAAATGACATCCTGGCCTTCTTCTGGAACTCCCTCCCCTCTCAGACTCTCAAGGTTTCCTCCAGCGTGTCGGTTCCCACAGAGCAGACCTTTGGTCTGAGACCTGACAGTCCAGAAGCCACGCATGCTGCCGCGTGACGGCGGTGTCGCGGCTTGGGACAAGAGGAGGCCCCACGGTGCGGGCTGGGGCGCCAGGCACCGCGGCGGGCGCTGAGGGTGGGGGTGACCCCCACCCCGGGCCGCCGACTCGCTCCCAGAAAGGGGACAGAACAAGAGGCAAAACAAAAAAAAAAAAAAGAAGAAGCCTACGGCACCCGGTATTCCCAGGCGGTCTCCCATCCAAGTACTAACCAGGCCCGACCCTGCTTAGCTTCCGAGACCAGACGAGATCGGGCGCGTTCAGGGTGGTGTGGCCCTAGACGGCGGAGGGCGCCCCTGCCCCGCTCAAGAAGCCGAGCCTCTCTGCGCTTCCCCGCCGCCTCCTCCCCCCGCCCCAGGCCCCGCGCCGGCGCTGACCCGCACCGGGCCGGGCCTGTTGAGTTCACCGGCCGGGTCCGGCGGGCTCCGAGGGACGGGGGTGACAGGCGGGGCGGGGCGGGGCGGGGCGGGCAGGGAGCGGCGGGCCGGGGTGGGGGGCTGTCTCTCTATACACACACACACACACACACACACACACACACACACTCACACTCACACTCACTCACTCACACTCACACAAGATGCGCCTCCACGGCTGGACTCGCCAAGGTGGAGACCTTCCAGCCCCCTTCCTCTCCTCGCCTGGCCCACCCCCAGCTTGTGGCCGCCGCCGCCGCCGCCGCCGCCGATTGCGCACGCGCGGGTCGCCCGCCCTTTGACCCCAGGCAGGGGCCGCCCTCCCCGACAACCCCTTTCAGCTGCGCCCCCCACCCTGTGGGTGGGCTGCCGCCTATTCCCCCGGGCCCGGGCTGGGGCACAGCGCATGGGGGAGGGGAGCGAGTGTATGGGGCGTCTCTCTCTCTCTCTAGGGATGTGTCCCATGGGTGGGGTGGCGTGGTTTGTGGGGCGCTGAAGAAATCAGTCCCCTCCATCTCCTACCTCTGGAAAACGCCCAAGCCCTTGGAGAACTGCCGGCAACGCGACCGTGGGGGCCGGGACCCTCCTCTGTGTCCTCCTGTGGCCCAGTCCAAGGGGCCTGGGCCTGGCCGGGGCTGCATTGGACCCCGACCACCCTGGCGTGTGGACTCGCTAAAAATCGGCGATTAGATATTGGATTCCAGCTTCATTGAGGTCATTTCACTAATGAGTGCACCGGAAAGAGTTTCCTAATCCATCTGTGAGGGTGGCAACTGAAAGAGAATTTTAAAGCTGACAGAATAGGCGAGGAAAGGCATAGGAGATTTCCACACCCAGTAAGGAAGCCTTTCCCGAAATGGAAGAAAGAAACGAGCAAACAGAAACACCGGTAGCCCGCCAGGATCAGAGTCTGCCCCCGAGAGAAAGTACCCTGACCAGGTTCACCCGTGGGTGGGTGGCGAGCTAGCGGCATTCAGAAGAGCGAGGCCCGCAGTCTGTGCAGAAGACACCTGCACTCGGGTGTGTGTGGCGGCACGATTCACAAGCAGCTCCAGATGTTAAGCCAAGGAGAAGCCAGGGAGTTCCCAACGCCCCAGGTGTCCTCAGCCCACGACTGGCTGCTGGGGGAATGCGCAGCCCGGCTCCTTGTCTCAGAGCCCTTGTCTCAGAGCGGGACAACCAGGAGGTGTGACGTACACCCCGGGGTTCCCAGGAGGATCAGGCTGAAGCTGGGACTTGGCCTGAAAGTGTCCCCTCGCATGGCCACCCCCTTCCCCTTCCTGCTCCTCTACTCCTGGTGCCCCTCCATCCAGGGGCCAGACCTTAAAGAGTCACCCGCAAGAGAATCCTGGTCCCAAAGGAGCCTTCTGGGGGACCCGTGCTGAGAGAGGTTGTGGGCATGGCCCGCTGGGGCTCTGCCCGACCCAGGGCTGAGAGATGCAACCTCCCAGCTCTGGGTCCCTGCAGGGGAAGCATTGGCAAGCACAGGGCCAGTCCTCCAAAGGCCCAGGTGCAGGGAGCCCAGGCCAAGCAGCCTGTGGAAGAAGCCACCCCGGGAACACGACTGCAGGCCACGGCCCTTCCCACCTCCTCCTCCTCCTCCTCCTGCTCCTCCACCCCACCCCCCGACCTCCCACCCCCCCACCCCACCCCCCGACATGGCGCAGGGCTCAGAGACACCTCAGACACTTGCTACCCAAAGTGCAAAGGGCATCAGTTGCTCCTCCAAACCCCCCCCCCTGCCCAGCAGACCGCGTTGTCCAGCCAGCCCCCGGGCCTCCCTGGGGTGCCCAGCACAAAAGTGCAGACAACCACCGGACCCTCAATCTCAGTTTTCGGATGTTTTTGCCACTCTAAGGACCCGCAGGCCAGCTGGGCCTTCTGGCAGGACAGAGAGCCCCGGAATCCGACGTGGAGAGCTGGGTGTACGTCCCCACGAGGAGGCGGTCCCCACCTCCGCGGCTCTCCCCTTGCGGGGGGGAAAAGCAGCCACGGGGCCTCAGAGAAGACACCAGGCTGGGCGCCCGCCCCACAGTGGGGGCACGTCCCCCGCAGGCCACTTAGCGACGGCCGCCGGCCGGCGGACGGTTGGGTGGCGCGAGACGCTGCGGCCGCCCTGCTACCGGGTTCCTGGGAGGGCGTCCTGGAACCAGCGTCCACACCAAGCCCTTGGAAGGCCCAGGCGACGGAGGAGCCCCATCAGGCAGGGGCCGAGGACGGTGACGGCCCGGGCGGGGAGGAGCGTGTCAGGCAGGGGCAGAGGACGGTGACAGGTGACAGGCCGGGCGGGAAGGAGTCAGTCAGGCAGGGGCCGAGGAGGAGACGGGCTGGGTAAGGGTTAGGGTTAGAGTCAGGGCACAAGTCACAATCGCAAAGACCTGGAAGCGACCCGAGTGCCCATCGACCCACGAGTGCGTAAATGAAATGTGGCGCGTGGACACCACGGAGTGCTATTCAGCTAGGAGGAGCAGCGGTGAGAGGGCACCTCTCGTGGTTCTCCTGGCCAGAGCTGGAACCCGTTCCAGTAAGCCAGGTAGCCCAAGAATGGACACACGAGCACCACGTGCTCGCGCTCACCAGCAAATGGGTACGAACCGATGGACACCTAAGTGGACACAGAGGAATCACCTTCATCGGGTGGGTGTCGGGCGGGTGGGGGGAGGGGATGGGCATACACCTCCATTAGGAATGGGGTGGGTGCGCCCCGACTGGGGGATGGGCGCACTTGAGGCTCTGACCGGAGGGGGGAGGCTGGGAGAGGGCAACGTACCCGACCTTAACATTGGTACCCCCACAATACGCTGGAACAACATCAGAGGTAAATGAATAAGAACACAGGGGGGAGGGGGGCACGGGCAACACATGTCACCTTAATACTTGGACTCCCATCATCTGCTTGAAAAGAGAGAGAAAAGAAAATGCAATCATAGAGATAAGAGACACTTTTTAAACATAATGAATCCGAAGAGAAAAGTAAAAGGAGGCCTGTGGAGCAGGTCTGGGTGTGACTCCGGATCCCCCAACATCAGGTGCCACCACCAAAGATTCCTACGTGTAGCCCATAGAACCCCAAAAGCAACGGGACGAGTTCTGGTCACATACTCCCTCAAAATGACATCCTGGCCTTCTTCTGGAACTCCCTCCCCTCTCAGACTCTCAAGGTTTCCTCCAGCGTGTCGGTTCCCACAGAGCAGACCTTTGGTCTGAGACCTGACAGTCCAGAAGCCACGCATGCTGCCGCGTGACGGCGGTGTCGCGGCTTGGGACAAGAGGAGGCCCCACGGTGCGGGCTGGGGCGCCAGGCACCGCGGCGGGCGCTGAGGGTGGGGGTGACCCCCACCCCGGGCCGCCGACTCGCTCCCAGAAAGGGGACAGAACAAGAGGCAAAACAAAAAAAAAAAAAAAAGAAGAAGCCTACGGCACCCGGTATTCCCAGGCGGTCTCCCATCCAAGTACTAACCAGGCCCGACCCTGCTTAGCTTCCGAGACCAGACGAGATCGGGCGCGTTCAGGGTGGTGTGGCCCTAGACGGCGGAGGGCGCCCCTGCCCCGCTCAAGAAGCCGAGCCTCTCTGCGCTTCCCCGCCGCCTCCTCCCCCCGCCCCAGGCCCCGCGCCGGCGCTGACCCGCACCGGGCCGGGCCTGTTGAGTTCACCGGCCGGGTCCGGCGGGCTCCGAGGGACGGGGGTGACAGGCGGGGCGGGGCGGGGCGGGGCGGGGCGGGCAGGGAGCGGTGGGCCGGGGTGGGGGGCTGTCTCTCTATACACACACACACACACACACACACTCACACTCACTCACTCACACTCACACAAGATGCGCCTCCACGGCTGGACTCGCCAAGGTGGAGACCTTCCAGCCCCCTTCCTCTCCTCGCCTGGCCCACCCCCAGCTCGTGGCCGCCGCCGCCGCCGCCGATTGCGCACGCGCGGGTCGCCCGCCCTTTGACCCCAGGCAGGGGCCGCCCTCCCCGACAACCCCTTTCAGCTGCGCCCCCCACCCTGTGGGTGGGCTGCCGCCTATTCCCCCGGGCCCGGGCTGGGGCACAGCGCATGGGGGAGGGGAGCGAGTGTATGGGGCGTCTCTCTCTCTCTCTAGGGATGTGTCCCATGGGTGGGGTGGCGTGGTTTGTGGGGCGCTGAAGAAATCAGTCCCCTCCATCTCCTACCTCTGGAAAACGCCCAAGCCCTTGGAGAACTGCCGGCAACGCGACCGTGGGGGCCGGGACCCTCCTCTGTGTCCTCCTGTGGCCCAGTCCAAGGGGCCTGGGCCTGGCCGGGGCTGCATTGGACCCCGACCACCCTGGCGTGTGGACTCGCTAAAAATCGGCGATTAGATATTGGATTCCAGCTTCATTGAGGTCATTTCACTAATGAGTGCACCGGAAAGAGTTTCCTAATCCATCTGTGAGGGTGGCAACTGAAAGAGAATTTTAAAGCTGACAGAATAGGCGAGGAAAGGCATAGGAGATTTCCACACCCAGTAAGGAAGCCTTTCCCGAAATGGAAGAAAGAAACGAGCAAACAGAAACACCGGTAGCCCGCCAGGATCAGAGTCTGCCCCCGAGAGAAAGTACCCTGACCAGGTTCACCCGTGGGTGGGTGGCGAGCTAGCGGCATTCAGAAGAGCGAGGCCCGCAGTCTGTGCAGAAGACACCTGCACTCGGGTGTGTGTGGCGGCACGATTCACAAGCAGCTCCAGATGTTAAGCCAAGGAGAAGCCAGGGAGTTCCCAACGCCCCAGGTGTCCTCAGCCCACGACTGGCTGCTGGGGGAATGCGAAGCCCGGCTCCTTGTCTCAGAGCCCTTGTCTCAGAGCGGGACAACCAGGAGGTGTGACGTACACCCCGGGGTTCCCAGGAGGATCAGGCTGAAGCTGGGACTTGGCCTGAAAGTGTCCCCTCGCATGGCCACCCCCTTCCCCTTCCTGCTCCTCTACTCCTGGTGCCCCTCCATCCAGGGGCCAGACCTTAAAGAGTCACCCGCAAGAGAATCCTGGTCCCAAAGGAGCCTTCTGGGGGACCCGTGCTGAGAGAGGTTGTGGGCATGGCCCGCTGGGGCTCTGCCCGACCCAGGGCTGAGAGATGCAACCTCCCAGCTCTGGGTCCCTGCAGGGGAAGCATTGGCAAGCACAGGGCCAGTCCTCCAAAGGCCCAGGTGCAGGGAGCCCAGGCCAAGCAGCCTGTGGAAGAAGCCACCCCGGGAACACGACTGCAGGCCACGGCCCTTCCCACCTCCTCCTCCTCCTCCTCCTGCTCCTCCACCCCCCCCCGACCTCCCACCCCCCCACCCCACCCCCCGACATGGCGCAGGGCTCAGAGACACCTCAGACACTTGCTACCCAAAGTGCAAAGGGCATCAGTTGCTCCTCCAAACCCCCCCCCCTGCCCAGCAGACCGCGTTGTCCAGCCAGCCCCCGGGCCTCCCTGGGGTGCCCAGCACAAAAGTGCAGACAACCACCGGACCCTCAATCTCAGTTTTCGGATGTTTTTGCCACTCTAAGGACCCGCAGGCCAGCTGGGCCTTCTGGCAGGACAGAGAGCCCCGGAATCCGACGTGGAGAGCTGGGTGTACGTCCCCACGAGGAGGCGGTCCCCACCTCCGCGGCTCTCCCCTTGCGGGGGGGAAAAGCAGCCACGGGGCCTCAGAGAAGACACCAGGCTGGGCGCCCGCCCCACAGTGGGGGCACGTCCCCCGCAGGCCACTTAGCGCCGGCCGCCGGCCGGCGGACGGTTGGGTGGCGCGAGACGCTGCGGCCGCCCTGCTACCGGGTTCCTGGGAGGGCGTCCTGGAACCAGCGTCCACACCAAGCCCTTGGAAGGCCCAGGCGACGGAGGAGCCCCGTCAGGCAGGGGCCGAGGACGGTGACGGCCCGGGCGGGGAGGAGCGTGTCAGGCAGGGGCAGAGGACGGTGACAGGTGACAGGCCGGGCGGGAAGGAGTCAGTCAGGCAGGGGCCGAGGAGGAGACGGGCTGGGTAAGGGTTAGGGTTAGAGTCAGGGCACAAGTCACAATCGCAAAGACCTGGAAGCGACCCGAGTGCCCACGAGTGCGTAAATGAAATGTGGCGCGTGGACACCACGGAGTGCTATTCAGCTAGGAGGAGCAGCGGTGAGGGGGCACCTCTCGTGGTTCTCCTGGCCAGAGCTGGAACCCGTTCCAGTAAGCCAGGTAGCCCAAGAATGGACACACGAGCACCACGTGCTCGCGCTCACCAGCAAATGGGTACGAACCGATGGACACCTAAGTGGACACAGAGGAATCACCTTCATCGGGTGGGTGTCGGGCGGGTGGGGGGAGGGGATGGGCATACACCTCCATTAGGAATGGGGTGGGTGCGCACCGACTGGGGGATGGGCGCACTTGAGGCTCTGACCGGAGGGGGGAGGCTGGGAGAGGGCAACGTACCCGACCTTAACATTGGTACCCCCACAATACGCTGGAACAACATCAGAGGTAAATGAATAAGAACACAGGGGGGAGGGGGGCACGGGCAACACATGTCACCTTAATACTTGGACTCCCATCATCTGCTTGAAAAGAGAGAGAAAAGAAAATGCAATCATAGAGATAAGAGACACTTTTTAAAAATAATGAATCCGAAGAGAAAAGTAAAAGGAGGCCTGTGGAGCAGGTCTGGGTGTGACTCCGGATCCCCCAACATCAGGTGCCACCACCAAAGATTCCTACGTGTAGCCCATAGAACCCCAAAAGCAACGGGACGAGTTCTGGTCACATACTCCCTCAAAATGACATCCTGGCCTTCTTCTGGAACTCCCTCCCCTCTCAGACTCTCAAGGTTTCCTCCAGCGTGTCGGTTCCCACAGAGCAGACCTTTGGTCTGAGACCTGACAGTCCAGAAGCCACGCATGCTGCCGCGTGACGGCGGTGTCGCGGCTTGGGACAAGAGGAGGCCCCACGGTGCGGGCTGGGGCGCCAGGCACCGCGGCGGGCGCTGAGGGTGGGGGTGACCCCCACCCCGGGCCGCCGACTCGCTCCCAGAAAGGGGACAGAACAAGAGGCAAAACAAAAAAAAAAAAAAAGAAGAAGCCTACGGCACCCGGTATTCCCAGGCGGTCTCCCATCCAAGTACTAACCAGGCCCGACCCTGCTTAGCTTCCGAGACCAGACGAGATCGGGCGCGTTCAGGGTGGTGTGGCCCTAGACGGCGGAGGGCGCCCCTGCCCCGCTCAAGAAGCCGAGCCTCTCTGCGCTTCCCCGCCGCCTCCTCCCCCCGCCCCAGGCCCCGCGCCGGCGCTGACCCGCACCGGGCCGGGCCTGTTGAGTTCACCGGCCGGGTCCGGCGGGCTCCGAGGGACGGGGGTGACAGGCGGGGCGGGGCGGGCAGGGAGCGGCGGGCCGGGGTGGGGGGCTGTCTCTCTATACACACACACACACACACACACACTCACACTCACACTCACTCACTCACACTCACACAAGATGCGCCTCCACGGCTGGACTCGCCAAGGTGGAGACCTTCCAGCCCCCTTCCTCTCCTCGCCTGGCCCACCCCCAGCTCGTGGCCGCCGCCGCCGCCGCCGCCGATTGCGCACGCGCGGGTCGCCCGCCCTTTGACCCCAGGCAGGGGCCGCCCTCCCCGACAACCCCTTTCAGCTGCGCCCCCCACCCTGTGGGTGGGCTGCCGCCTATTCCCCCGGGCCCGGGCTGGGGCACAGCGCATGGGGGAGGGGAGCGAGTGTATGGGGCGTCTCTCTCTCTCTCTAGGGATGTGTCCCATGGGTGGGGTGGCGTGGTTTGTGGGGCGCTGAAGAAATCAGTCCCCTCCATCTCCTACCTCTGGAAAACGCCCAAGCCCTTGGAGAACTGCCGGCAACGCGACCGTGGGGGCCGGGACCCTCCTCTGTGTCCTCCTGTGGCCCAGTCCAAGGGGCCTGGGCCTGGCCGGGGCTGCATTGGACCCCGACCACCCTGGCGTGTGGACTCGCTAAAAATCGGCGATTAGATATTGGATTCCAGCTTCATTGAGGTCATTTCACTAATGAGTGCACCGGAAAGAGTTTCCTAATCCATCTGTGAGGGTGGCAACTGAAAGAGAATTTTAAAGCTGACAGAATAGGCGAGGAAAGGCATAGGAGATTTCCACACCCAGTAAGGAAGCCTTTCCCGAAATGGAAGAAAGAAACGAGCAAACAGAAACACCGGTAGCCCGCCAGGATCAGAGTCTGCCCCCGAGAGAAAGTACCCTGACCAGGTTCACCCGTGGGTGGGTGGCGAGCTAGCGGCATTCAGAAGAGCGAGGCCCGCAGTCTGTGCAGAAGACACCTGCACTCGGGTGTGTGTGGCGGCACGATTCACAAGCAGCTCCAGATGTTAAGCCAAGGAGAAGCCAGGGAGTTCCCAACGCCCCAGGTGTCCTCAGCCCACGACTGGCTGCTGGGGGAATGCGAAGCCCGGCTCCTTGTCTCAGAGCCCTTGTCTCAGAGCGGGACAACCAGGAGGTGTGACGTACACCCCGGGGTTCCCAGGAGGATCAGGCTGAAGCTGGGACTTGGCCTGAAAGTGTCCCCTCGCATGGCCACCCCCTTCCCCTTCCTGCTCCTCTACTCCTGGTGCCCCTCCATCCAGGGGCCAGACCTTAAAGAGTCACCCGCAAGAGAATCCTGGTCCCAAAGGAGCCTTCTGGGGGACCCGTGCTGAGAGAGGTTGTGGGCATGGCCCGCTGGGGCTCTGCCCGACCCAGGGCTGAGAGATGCAACCTCCCAGCTCTGGGTCCCTGCAGGGGAAGCATTGGCAAGCACAGGGCCAGTCCTCCAAAGGCCCAGGTGCAGGGAGCCCAGGCCAAGCAGCCTGTGGAAGAAGCCACCCCGGGAACACGACTGCAGGCCACGGCCCTTCCCACCTCCTCCTCCTCCTCCTCCTGCTCCTCCACCCCCCCCCCGACCTCCCACCCCCCCACCCCACCCCCCGACATGGCGCAGGGCTCAGAGACACCTCAGACACTTGCTACCCAAAGTGCAAAGGGCATCAGTTGCTCCTCCAAACCCCCCCCCCTGCCCAGCAGACCGCGTTGTCCAGCCAGCCCCCGGGCCTCCCTGGGGTGCCCAGCACAAAAGTGCAGACAACCACCGGACCCTCAATCTCAGTTTTCGGATGTTTTTGCCACTCTAAGGACCCGCAGGCCAGCTGGGCCTTCTGGCAGGACAGAGAGCCCCGGAATCCGACGTGGAGAGCTGGGTGTACGTCCCCACGAGGAGGCGGTCCCCACCTCCGCGGCTCTCCCCTTGCGGGGGGGAAAAGCAGCCACGGGGCCTCAGAGAAGACACCAGGCTGGGCGCCCGCCCCACAGTGGGGGCACGTCCCCCGCAGGCCACTTAGCGACGGCCGCCGGCCGGCGGACGGTTGGGTGGCGCGAGACGCTGCGGCCGCCCTGCTACCGGGTTCCTGGGAGGGCGTCCTGGAACCAGCGTCCACACCAAGCCCTTGGAAGGCCCAGGCGACGGAGGAGCCCCGTCAGGCAGGGGCCGAGGACGGTGACGGCCCGGGCGGGGAGGAGCGTGTCAGGCAGGGGCAGAGGACGGTGACAGGTGACAGGCCGGGCGGGAAGGAGTCAGTCAGGCAGGGGCCGAGGAGGAGACGGGCTGGGTAAGGGTTAGGGTTAGAGTCAGGGCACAAGTCACAATCGCAAAGACCTGGAAGCGACCCGAGTGCCCACGAGTGCGTAAATGAAATGTGGCGCGTGGACACCACGGAGTGCTATTCAGCTAGGAGGAGCAGCGGTGAGGGGGCACCTCTCGTGGTTCTCCTGGCCAGAGCTGGAACCCGTTCCAGTAAGCCAGGTAGCCCAAGAATGGACACACGAGCACCACGTGCTCGCGCTCACCAGCAAATGGGTACGAACCGATGGACACCTAAGTGGACACAGAGGAATCACCTTCATCGGGTGGGTGTCGGGCGGGTGGGGGGAGGGGATGGGCATACACCTCCATTAGGAATGGGGTGGGTGCGCACCGACTGGGGGATGGGCGCACTTGAGGCTCTGACCGGAGGGGGGAGGCTGGGAGAGGGCAACGTACCCGACCTTAACATTGGTACCCCCACAATACGCTGGAACAACATCAGAGGTAAATGAATAAGAACACAGGGGGGAGGGGGGCACGGGCAACACATGTCACCTTAATACTTGGACTCCCATCATCTGCTTGAAAAGAGAGAGAAAAGAAAATGCAATCATAGAGATAAGAGACACTTTTTAAAAATAATGAATCCGAAGAGAAAAGTAAAAGGAGGCCTGTGGAGCAGGTCTGGGTGTGACTCCGGATCCCCCAACATCAGGTGCCACCACCAAAGATTCCTACGTGTAGCCCATAGAACCCCAAAAGCAACGGGACGAGTTCTGGTCACATACTCCCTCAAAATGACATCCTGGCCTTCTTCTGGAACTCCCTCCCCTCTCAGACTCTCAAGGTTTCCTCCAGCGTGTCGGTTCCCACAGAGCAGACCTTTGGTCTGAGACCTGACAGTCCAGAAGCCACGCATGCTGCCGCGTGACGGCGGTGTCGCGGCTTGGGACAAGAGGAGGCCCCACGGTGCGGGCTGGGGCGCCAGGCACCGCGGCGGGCGCTGAGGGTGGGGGTGACCCCCACCCCGGGCCGCCGACTCGCTCCCAGAAAGGGGACAGAACAAGAGGCAAAACAAAAAAAAAAAAAAGAAGAAGCCTACGGCACCCGGTATTCCCAGGCGGTCTCCCATCCAAGTACTAACCAGGCCCGACCCTGCTTAGCTTCCGAGACCAGACGAGATCGGGCGCGTTCAGGGTGGTGTGGCCCTAGACGGCGGAGGGCGCCCCTGCCCCGCTCAAGAAGCCGAGCCTCTCTGCGCTTCCCCGCCGCCTCCTCCCCCCGCCCCAGGCCCCGCGCCGGCGCTGACCCGCACCGGGCCGGGCCTGTTGAGTTCACCGGCCGGGTCCGGCGGGCTCCGAGGGACGGGGGTGACAGGCGGGGCGGGGCGGGCAGGGAGCGGCGGGCCGGGGTGGGGGGCTGTCTCTCTATACACACACACACACACACACACACTCACACTCACACTCACTCACTCACACTCACACAAGATGCGCCTCCACGGCTGGACTCGCCAAGGTGGAGACCTTCCAGCCCCCTTCCTCTCCTCGCCTGGCCCACCCCCAGCTCGTGGCCGCCGCCGCCGCCGCCGCCGATTGCGCACGCGCGGGTCGCCCGCCCTTTGACCCCAGGCAGGGGCCGCCCTCCCCGACAACCCCTTTCAGCTGCGCCCCCCACCCTGTGGGTGGGCTGCCGCCTATTCCCCCGGGCCCGGGCTGGGGCACAGCGCATGGGGGAGGGGAGCGAGTGTATGGGGCGTCTCTCTCTCTCTCTAGGGATGTGTCCCATGGGTGGGGTGGCGTGGTTTGTGGGGCGCTGAAGAAATCAGTCCCCTCCATCTCCTACCTCTGGAAAACGCCCAAGCCCTTGGAGAACTGCCGGCAACGCGACCGTGGGGGCCGGGACCCTCCTCTGTGTCCTCCTGTGGCCCAGTCCAAGGGGCCTGGGCCTGGCCGGGGCTGCATTGGACCCCGACCACCCTGGCGTGTGGACTCGCTAAAAATCGGCGATTAGATATTGGATTCCAGCTTCATTGAGGTCATTTCACTAATGAGTGCACCGGAAAGAGTTTCCTAATCCATCTGTGAGGGTGGCAACTGAAAGAGAATTTTAAAGCTGACAGAATAGGCGAGGAAAGGCATAGGAGATTTCCACACCCAGTAAGGAAGCCTTTCCCGAAATGGAAGAAAGAAACGAGCAAACAGAAACACCGGTAGCCCGCCAGGATCAGAGTCTGCCCCCGAGAGAAAGTACCCTGACCAGGTTCACCCGTGGGTGGGTGGCGAGCTAGCGGCATTCAGAAGAGCGAGGCCCGCAGTCTGTGCAGAAGACACCTGCACTCGGGTGTGTGTGGCGGCACGATTCACAAGCAGCTCCAGATGTTAAGCCAAGGAGAAGCCAGGGAGTTCCCAACGCCCCAGGTGTCCTCAGCCCACGACTGGCTGCTGGGGGAATGCGAAGCCCGGCTCCTTGTCTCAGAGCCCTTGTCTCAGAGCGGGACAACCAGGAGGTGTGACGTACACCCCGGGGTTCCCAGGAGGATCAGGCTGAAGCTGGGACTTGGCCTGAAAGTGTCCCCTCGCATGGCCACCCCCTTCCCCTTCCTGCTCCTCTACTCCTGGTGCCCCTCCATCCAGGGGCCAGACCTTAAAGAGTCACCCGCAAGAGAATCCTGGTCCCAAAGGAGCCTTCTGGGGGACCCGTGCTGAGAGAGGTTGTGGGCATGGCCCGCTGGGGCTCTGCCCGACCCAGGGCTGAGAGATGCAACCTCCCAGCTCTGGGTCCCTGCAGGGGAAGCATTGGCAAGCACAGGGCCAGTCCTCCAAAGGCCCAGGTGCAGGGAGCCCAGGCCAAGCAGCCTGTGGAAGAAGCCACCCCGGGAACACGACTGCAGGCCACGGCCCTTCCCACCTCCTCCTCCTCCTCCTCCTGCTCCTCCACCCCCCCCCCGACCTCCCACCCCCCCACCCCACCCCCCGACATGGCGCAGGGCTCAGAGACACCTCAGACACTTGCTACCCAAAGTGCAAAGGGCATCAGTTGCTCCTCCAAACCCCCCCCCCTGCCCAGCAGACCGCGTTGTCCAGCCAGCCCCCGGGCCTCCCTGGGGTGCCCAGCACAAAAGTGCAGACAACCACCGGACCCTCAATCTCAGTTTTCGGATGTTTTTGCCACTCTAAGGACCCGCAGGCCAGCTGGGCCTTCTGGCAGGACAGAGAGCCCCGGAATCCGACGTGGAGAGCTGGGTGTACGTCCCCACGAGGAGGCGGTCCCCACCTCCGCGGCTCTCCCCTTGCGGGGGGGAAAAGCAGCCACGGGGCCTCAGAGAAGACACCAGGCTGGGCGCCCGCCCCACAGTGGGGGCACGTCCCCCGCAGGCCACTTAGCGACGGCCGCCGGCCGGCGGACGGTTGGGTGGCGCGAGACGCTGCGGCCGCCCTGCTACCGGGTTCCTGGGAGGGCGTCCTGGAACCAGCGTCCACACCAAGCCCTTGGAAGGCCCAGGCGACGGAGGAGCCCCGTCAGGCAGGGGCCGAGGACGGTGACGGCCCGGGCGGGGAGGAGCGTGTCAGGCAGGGGCAGAGGACGGTGACAGGTGACAGGCCGGGCGGGAAGGAGTCAGTCAGGCAGGGGCCGAGGAGGAGACGGGCTGGGTAAGGGTTAGGGTTAGAGTCAGGGCACAAGTCACAATCGCAAAGACCTGGAAGCGACCCGAGTGCCCATCGACCCACGAGTGCGTAAATGAAATGTGGCGCGTGGACACCACGGAGTGCTATTCAGCTAGGAGGAGCAGCGGTGAGAGGGCACCTCTCGTGGTTCTCCTGGCCAGAGCTGGAACCCGTTCCAGTAAGCCAGGTAGCCCAAGAATGGACACACGAGCACCACGTGCTCGCGCTCACCAGCAAATGGGTACGAACCGATGGACACCTAAGTGGACACAGAGGAATCACCTTCATCGGGTGGGTGTCGGGCGGGTGGGGGGAGGGGATGGGCATACACCTCCATTAGGAATGGGGTGGGTGCGCACCGACTGGGGGATGGGCGCACTTGAGGCTCTGACCGGAGGGGGGAGGCTGGGAGAGGGCAACGTACCCGACCTTAACATTGGTACCCCCACAATACGCTGGAACAACATCAGAGGTAAATGAATAAGAACACAGGGGGGAGGGGGGCACGGGCAACACATGTCACCTTAATACTTGGACTCCCATCATCTGCTTGAAAAGAGAGAGAAAAGAAAATGCAATCATAGAGATAAGAGACACTTTTTAAAAATAATGAATCCGAAGAGAAAAGTAAAAGGAGGCCTGTGGAGCAGGTCTGGGTGTGACTCCGGATCCCCCAACATCAGGTGCCACCACCAAAGATTCCTACGTGTAGCCCATAGAACCCCAAAAGCAACGGGACGAGTTCTGGTCACATACTCCCTCAAAATGACATCCTGGCCTTCTTCTGGAACTCCCTCCCCTCTCAGACTCTCAAGGTTTCCTCCAGCGTGTCGGTTCCCACAGAGCAGACCTTTGGTCTGAGACCTGACAGTCCAGAAGCCACGCATGCTGCCGCGTGACGGCGGTGTCGCGGCTTGGGACAAGAGGAGGCCCCACGGTGCGGGCTGGGGCGCCAGGCACCGCGGCGGGCGCTGAGGGTGGGGGTGACCCCCACCCCGGGCCGCCGACTCGCTCCCAGAAAGGGGACAGAACAAGAGGCAAAACAAAAAAAAAAAAAAGAAGAAGCCTACGGCACCCGGTATTCCCAGGCGGTCTCCCATCCAAGTACTAACCAGGCCCGACCCTGCTTAGCTTCCGAGACCAGACGAGATCGGGCGCGTTCAGGGTGGTGTGGCCCTAGACGGCGGAGGGCGCCCCTGCCCCGCTCAAGAAGCCGAGCCTCTCTGCGCTTCCCCGCCGCCTCCTCCCCCCGCCCCAGGCCCCGCGCCGGCGCTGACCCGCACCGGGCCGGGCCTGTTGAGTTCACCGGCCGGGTCCGGCGGGCTCCGAGGGACGGGGGTGACAGGCGGGGCGGGGCGGGGCGGGGCGGGGCGGGCAGGGAGCGGCGGGCCGGGGTGGGGGGCTGTCTCTCTCTACACACACACACACACACACACACACACTCACACTCACACTCACACTCACTCACTCACACTCACACAAGATGCGCCTCCACGGCTGGACTCGCCAAGGTGGAGACCTTCCAGCCCCCTTCCTCTCCTCGCCTGGCCCACCCCCAGCTCGTGGCCGCCGCCGCCGCCGCCGATTGCGCACGCGCGGGTCGCCCGCCCTTTGACCCCAGGCAGGGGCCGCCCTCCCCGACAACCCCTTTCAGCTGCGCCCCCCACCCTGTGGGTGGGCTGCCGCCTATTCCCCCGGGCCCGGGCTGGGGCACAGCGCATGGGGGAGGGGAGCGAGTGTATGGGGCGTCTCTCTCTCTCTCTAGGGATGTGTCCCATGGGTGGGGTGGCGTGGTTTGTGGGGCGCTGAAGAAATCAGTCCCCTCCATCTCCTACCTCTGGAAAACGCCCAAGCCCTTGGAGAACTGCCGGCAACGCGACCGTGGGGGCCGGGACCCTCCTCTGTGTCCTCCTGTGGCCCAGTCCAAGGGGCCTGGGCCTGGCCGGGGCTGCATTGGACCCCGACCACCCTGGCGTGTGGACTCGCTAAAAATCGGCGATTAGATATTGGATTCCAGCTTCATTGAGGTCATTTCACTAATGAGTGCACCGGAAAGAGTTTCCTAATCCATCTGTGAGGGTGGCAACTGAAAGAGAATTTTAAAGCTGACAGAATAGGCGAGGAAAGGCATAGGAGATTTCCACACCCAGTAAGGAAGCCTTTCCCGAAATGGAAGAAAGAAACGAGCAAACAGAAACACCGGTAGCCCGCCAGGATCAGAGTCTGCCCCCGAGAGAAAGTACCCTGACCAGGTTCACCCGTGGGTGGGTGGCGAGCTAGCGGCATTCAGAAGAGCGAGGCCCGCAGTCTGTGCAGAAGACACCTGCACTCGGGTGTGTGTGGCGGCACGATTCACAAGCAGCTCCAGATGTTAAGCCAAGGAGAAGCCAGGGAGTTCCCAACGCCCCAGGTGTCCTCAGCCCACGACTGGCTGCTGGGGGAATGCGAAGCCCGGCTCCTTGTCTCAGAGCCCTTGTCTCAGAGCGGGACAACCAGGAGGTGTGACGTACACCCCGGGGTTCCCAGGAGGATCAGGCTGAAGCTGGGACTTGGCCTGAAAGTGTCCCCTCGCATGGCCACCCCCTTCCCCTTCCTGCTCCTCTACTCCTGGTGCCCCTCCATCCAGGGGCCAGACCTTAAAGAGTCACCCGCAAGAGAATCCTGGTCCCAAAGGAGCCTTCTGGGGGACCCGTGCTGAGAGAGGTTGTGGGCATGGCCCGCTGGGGCTCTGCCCGACCCAGGGCTGAGAGATGCAACCTCCCAGCTCTGGGTCCCTGCAGGGGAAGCATTGGCAAGCACAGGGCCAGTCCTCCAAAGGCCCAGGTGCAGGGAGCCCAGGCCAAGCAGCCTGTGGAAGAAGCCACCCCGGGAACACGACTGCAGGCCACGGCCCTTCCCACCTCCTCCTCCTCCTCCTCCTGCTCCTCCACCCCCCCCCCCGACCTCCCACCCCCCCACCCCACCCCCCGACATGGCGCAGGGCTCAGAGACACCTCAGACACTTGCTACCCAAAGTGCAAAGGGCATCAGTTGCTCCTCCAAACCCCCCCCCCTGCCCAGCAGACCGCGTTGTCCAGCCAGCCCCCGGGCCTCCCTGGGGTGCCCAGCACAAAAGTGCAGACAACCACCGGACCCTCAATCTCAGTTTTCGGATGTTTTTGCCACTCTAAGGACCCGCAGGCCAGCTGGGCCTTCTGGCAGGACAGAGAGCCCCGGAATCCGACGTGGAGAGCTGGGTGTACGTCCCCACGAGGAGGCGGTCCCCACCTCCGCGGCTCTCCCCTTGCGGGGGGGAAAAGCAGCCACGGGGCCTCAGAGAAGACACCAGGCTGGGCGCCCGCCCCACAGTGGGGGCACGTCCCCCGCAGGCCACTTAGCGACGGCCGCCGGCCGGCGGACGGTTGGGTGGCGCGAGACGCTGCGGCCGCCCTGCTACCGGGTTCCTGGGAGGGCGTCCTGGAACCAGCGTCCACACCAAGCCCTTGGAAGGCCCAGGCGACGGAGGAGCCCCGTCAGGCAGGGGCCGAGGACGGTGACGGCCCGGGCGGGGAGGAGCGTGTCAGGCAGGGGCAGAGGACGGTGACAGGTGACAGGCCGGGCGGGAAGGAGTCAGTCAGGCAGGGGCCGAGGAGGAGACGGGCTGGGTAAGGGTTAGGGTTAGAGTCAGGGCACAAGTCACAATCGCAAAGACCTGGAAGCGACCCGAGTGCCCATCGACCCACGAGTGCGTAAATGAAATGTGGCGCGTGGACACCACGGAGTGCTATTCAGCTAGGAGGAGCAGCGGTGAGAGGGCACCTCTCGTGGTTCTCCTGGCCAGAGCTGGAACCCGTTCCAGTAAGCCAGGTAGCCCAAGAATGGACACACGAGCACCACGTGCTCGCGCTCACCAGCAAATGGGTACGAACCGATGGACACCTAAGTGGACACAGAGGAATCACCTTCATCGGGTGGGTGTCGGGCGGGTGGGGGGAGGGGATGGGCATACACCTCCATTAGGAATGGGGTGGGTGCGCACCGACTGGGGGATGGGCGCACTTGAGGCTCTGACCGGAGGGGGGAGGCTGGGAGAGGGCAACGTACCCGACCTTAACATTGGTACCCCCACAATACGCTGGAACAACATCAGAGGTAAATGAATAAGAACACAGGGGGGAGGGGGGCACGGGCAACACATGTCACCTTAATACTTGGACTCCCATCATCTGCTTGAAAAGAGAGAGAAAAGAAAATGCAATCATAGAGATAAGAGACACTTTTTAAAAATAATGAATCCGAAGAGAAAAGTAAAAGGAGGCCTGTGGAGCAGGTCTGGGTGTGACTCCGGATCCCCCAACATCAGGTGCCACCACCAAAGATTCCTACGTGTAGCCCATAGAACCCCAAAAGCAACGGGACGAGTTCTGGTCACATACTCCCTCAAAATGACATCCTGGCCTTCTTCTGGAACTCCCTCCCCTCTCAGACTCTCAAGGTTTCCTCCAGCGTGTCGGTTCCCACAGAGCAGACCTTTGGTCTGAGACCTGACAGTCCAGAAGCCACGCATGCTGCCGCGTGACGGCGGTGTCGCGGCTTGGGACAAGAGGAGGCCCCACGGTGCGGGCTGGGGCGCCAGGCACCGCGGCGGGCGCTGAGGGTGGGGGTGACCCCCACCCCGGGCCGCCGACTCGCTCCCAGAAAGGGGACAGAACAAGAGGCAAAACAAAAAAAAAAAAAAAGAAGAAGCCTACGGCACCCGGTATTCCCAGGCGGTCTCCCATCCAAGTACTAACCAGGCCCGACCCTGCTTAGCTTCCGAGACCAGACGAGATCGGGCGCGTTCAGGGTGGTGTGGCCCTAGACGGCGGAGGGCGCCCCTGCCCCGCTCAAGAAGCCGAGCCTCTCTGCGCTTCCCCGCCGCCTCCTCCCCCCGCCCCAGGCCCCGCGCCGGCGCTGACCCGCACCGGGCCGGGCCTGTTGAGTTCACCGGCCGGGTCCGGCGGGCTCCGAGGGACGGGGGTGACAGGCGGGGCGGGGCGGGGCGGGGCGGGGCGGGCAGGGAGCGGCGGGCCGGGGTGGGGGGCTGTCTCTCTCTACACACACACACACACACACACACACACTCACACTCACACTCACACTCACTCACTCACACTCACACAAGATGCGCCTCCACGGCTGGACTCGCCAAGGTGGAGACCTTCCAGCCCCCTTCCTCTCCTCGCCTGGCCCACCCCCAGCTCGTGGCCGCCGCCGCCGCCGCCGATTGCGCACGCGCGGGTCGCCCGCCCTTTGACCCCAGGCAGGGGCCGCCCTCCCCGACAACCCCTTTCAGCTGCGCCCCCCACCCTGTGGGTGGGCTGCCGCCTATTCCCCCGGGCCTGGGCTGGGGCACAGCGCATGGGGGAGGGGAGCGAGTGTATGGGGCGTCTCTCTCTCTCTCTAGGGATGTGTCCCATGGGTGGGGTGGCGTGGTTTGTGGGGCGCTGAAGAAATCAGTCCCCTCCATCTCCTACCTCTGGAAAACGCCCAAGCCCTTGGAGAACTGCCGGCAACGCGACCGTGGGGGCCGGGACCCTCCTCTGTGTCCTCCTGTGGCCCAGTCCAAGGGGCCTGGGCCTGGCCGGGGCTGCATTGGACCCCGACCACCCTGGCGTGTGGACTCGCTAAAAATCGGCGATTAGATATTGGATTCCAGCTTCATTGAGGTCATTTCACTAATGAGTGCACCGGAAAGAGTTTCCTAATCCATCTGTGAGGGTGGCAACTGAAAGAGAATTTTAAAGCTGACAGAATAGGCGAGGAAAGGCATAGGAGATTTCCACACCCAGTAAGGAAGCCTTTCCCGAAATGGAAGAAAGAAACGAGCAAACAGAAACACCGGTAGCCCGCCAGGATCAGAGTCTGCCCCCGAGAGAAAGTACCCTGACCAGGTTCACCCGTGGGTGGGTGGCGAGCTAGCGGCATTCAGAAGAGCGAGGCCCGCAGTCTGTGCAGAAGACACCTGCACTCGGGTGTGTGTGGCGGCACGATTCACAAGCAGCTCCAGATGTTAAGCCAAGGAGAAGCCAGGGAGTTCCCAACGCCCCAGGTGTCCTCAGCCCACGACTGGCTGCTGGGGGAATGCGAAGCCCGGCTCCTTGTCTCAGAGCCCTTGTCTCAGAGCGGGACAACCAGGAGGTGTGACGTACACCCCGGGGTTCCCAGGAGGATCAGGCTGAAGCTGGGACTTGGCCTGAAAGTGTCCCCTCGCATGGCCACCCCCTTCCCCTTCCTGCTCCTCTACTCCTGGTGCCCCTCCATCCAGGGGCCAGACCTTAAAGAGTCACCCGCAAGAGAATCCTGGTCCCAAAGGAGCCTTCTGGGGGACCCGTGCTGAGAGAGGTTGTGGGCATGGCCCGCTGGGGCTCTGCCCGACCCAGGGCTGAGAGATGCAACCTCCCAGCTCTGGGTCCCTGCAGGGGAAGCATTGGCAAGCACAGGGCCAGTCCTCCAAAGGCCCAGGTGCAGGGAGCCCAGGCCAAGCAGCCTGTGGAAGAAGCCACCCCGGGAACACGACTGCAGGCCACGGCCCTTCCCACCTCCTCCTCCTCCTCCTCCTGCTCCTCCACCCCCCCCCCGACCTCCCACCCCCCCACCCCACCCCCCGACATGGCGCAGGGCTCAGAGACACCTCAGACACTTGCTACCCAAAGTGCAAAGGGCATCAGTTGCTCCTCCAAACCCCCCCCCCTGCCCAGCAGACCGCGTTGTCCAGCCAGCCCCCGGGCCTCCCTGGGGTGCCCAGCACAAAAGTGCAGACAACCACCGGACCCTCAATCTCAGTTTTCGGATGTTTTTGCCACTCTAAGGACCCGCAGGCCAGCTGGGCCTTCTGGCAGGACAGAGAGCCCCGGAATCCGACGTGGAGAGCTGGGTGTACGTCCCCACGAGGAGGCGGTCCCCACCTCCGCGGCTCTCCCCTTGCGGGGGGGAAAAGCAGCCACGGGGCCTCAGAGAAGACACCAGGCTGGGCGCCCGCCCCACAGTGGGGGCACGTCCCCCGCAGGCCACTTAGCGACGGCCGCCGGCCGGCGGACGGTTGGGTGGCGCGAGACGCTGCGGCCGCCCTGCTACCGGGTTCCTGGGAGGGCGTCCTGGAACCAGCGTCCACACCAAGCCCTTGGAAGGCCCAGGCGACGGAGGAGCCCCGTCAGGCAGGGGCCGAGGACGGTGACGGCCCGGGCGGGGAGGAGCGTGTCAGGCAGGGGCAGAGGACGGTGACAGGTGACAGGCCGGGCGGGAAGGAGTCAGTCAGGCAGGGGCCGAGGAGGAGACGGGCTGGGTAAGGGTTAGGGTTAGAGTCAGGGCACAAGTCACAATCGCAAAGACCTGGAAGCGACCCGAGTGCCCATCGACCCACGAGTGCGTAAATGAAATGTGGCGCGTGGACACCACGGAGTGCTATTCAGCTAGGAGGAGCAGCGGTGAGAGGGCACCTCTCGTGGTTCTCCTGGCCAGAGCTGGAACCCGTTCCAGTAAGCCAGGTAGCCCAAGAATGGACACACGAGCACCACGTGCTCGCGCTCACCAGCAAATGGGTACGAACCGATGGACACCTAAGTGGACACAGAGGAATCACCTTCATCGGGTGGGTGTCGGGCGGGTGGGGGGAGGGGATGGGCATACACCTCCATTAGGAATGGGGTGGGTGCGCACCGACTGGGGGATGGGCGCACTTGAGGCTCTGACCGGAGGGGGGAGGCTGGGAGAGGGCAACGTACCCGACCTTAACATTGGTACCCCCACAATACGCTGGAACAACATCAGAGGTAAATGAATAAGAACACAGGGGGGAGGGGGGCACGGGCAACACATGTCACCTTAATACTTGGACTCCCATCATCTGCTTGAAAAGAGAGAGAAAAGAAAATGCAATCATAGAGATAAGAGACACTTTTTAAAAATAATGAATCCGAAGAGAAAAGTAAAAGGAGGCCTGTGGAGCAGGTCTGGGTGTGACTCCGGATCCCCCAACATCAGGTGCCACCACCAAAGATTCCTACGTGTAGCCCATAGAACCCCAAAAGCAACGGGACGAGTTCTGGTCACATACTCCCTCAAAATGACATCCTGGCCTTCTTCTGGAACTCCCTCCCCTCTCAGACTCTCAAGGTTTCCTCCAGCGTGTCGGTTCCCACAGAGCAGACCTTTGGTCTGAGACCTGACAGTCCAGAAGCCACGCATGCTGCCGCGTGACGGCGGTGTCGCGGCTTGGGACAAGAGGAGGCCCCACGGTGCGGGCTGGGGCGCCAGGCACCGCGGCGGGCGCTGAGGGTGGGGGTGACCCCCACCCCGGGCCGCCGACTCGCTCCCAGAAAGGGGACAGAACAAGAGGCAAAACAAAAAAAAAAAAAAGAAGAAGCCTACGGCACCCGGTATTCCCAGGCGGTCTCCCATCCAAGTACTAACCAGGCCCGACCCTGCTTAGCTTCCGAGACCAGACGAGATCGGGCGCGTTCAGGGTGGTGTGGCCCTAGACGGCGGAGGGCGCCCCTGCCCCGCTCAAGAAGCCGAGCCTCTCTGCGCTTCCCCGCCGCCTCCTACCCCCGCCCCAGGCCCCGCGCCGGCGCTGACCCGCACCGGGCCGGGCCTGTTGAGTTCACCAGCCGGGTCCGGCGGGCTCCGAGGGACGGGGGTGACAGGCGGGGCGGGGCGGGGCGGGGCGGGGCGGGCAGGGAGCGGCGGGCCGGGGTGGGGGGCTGTCTCTCTCTACACACACACACACACACACACACACACTCACACTCACACTCACTCACTCACACTCACACAAGATGCGCCTCCACGGCTGGACTCGCCAAGGTGGAGACCTTCCAGCCCCCTTCCTCTCCTCGCCTGGCCCACCCCCAGCTCGTGGCCGCCGCCGCCGCCGCCGATTGCGCACGCGCGGGTCGCCCGCCCTTTGACCCCAGGCAGGGGCCGCCCTCCCCGACAACCCCTTTCAGCTGCGCCCCCCACCCTGTGGGTGGGCTGCCGCCTATTCCCCCGGGCCCGGGCTGGGGCACAGCGCATGGGGGAGGGGAGCGAGTGTATGGGGCGTCTCTCTCTCTCTCTCTAGGGATGTGTCCCATGGGTGGGGTGGCGTGGTTTGTGGGGCGCTGAAGAAATCAGTCCCCTCCATCTCCTACCTCTGGAAAACGCCCAAGCCCTTGGAGAACTGCCGGCAACGCGACCGTGGGGGCCGGGACCCTCCTCTGTGTCCTCCTGTGGCCCAGTCCAAGGGGCCTGGGCCTGGCCGGGGCTGCATTGGACCCCGACCACCCTGGCGTGTGGACTCGCTAAAAATCGGCGATTAGATATTGGATTCCAGCTTCATTGAGGTCATTTCACTAATGAGTGCACCGGAAAGAGTTTCCTAATCCATCTGTGAGGGTGGCAACTGAAAGAGAATTTTAAAGCTGACAGAATAGGCGAGGAAAGGCATAGGAGATTTCCACACCCAGTAAGGAAGCCTTTCCCGAAATGGAAGAAAGAAACGAGCAAACAGAAACACCGGTAGCCCGCCAGGATCAGAGTCTGCCCCCGAGAGAAAGTACCCTGACCAGGTTCACCCGTGGGTGGGTGGCGAGCTAGCGGCATTCAGAAGAGCGAGGCCCGCAGTCTGTGCAGAAGACACCTGCACTCGGGTGTGTGTGGCGGCACGATTCACAAGCAGCTCCAGATGTTAAGCCAAGGAGAAGCCAGGGAGTTCCCAACGCCCCAGGTGTCCTCAGCCCACGACTGGCTGCTGGGGGAATGCGAAGCCCGGCTCCTTGTCTCAGAGCCCTTGTCTCAGAGCGGGACAACCAGGAGGTGTGACGTACACCCCGGGGTTCCCAGGAGGATCAGGCTGAAGCTGGGACTTGGCCTGAAAGTGTCCCCTCGCATGGCCACCCCCTTCCCCTTCCTGCTCCTCTACTCCTGGTGCCCCTCCATCCAGGGGCCAGACCTTAAAGAGTCACCCGCAAGAGAATCCTGGTCCCAAAGGAGCCTTCTGGGGGACCCGTGCTGAGAGAGGTTGTGGGCATGGCCCGCTGGGGCTCTGCCCCACCCAGGGCTGAGAGATGCAACCTCCCAGCTCTGGGTCCCTGCAGGGGAAGCATTGGCAAGCACAGGGCCAGTCCTCCAAAGGCCCAGGTGCAGGGAGCCCAGGCCAAGCAGCCTGTGGAAGAAGCCACCCCGGGAACACGACTGCAGGCCACGGCCCTTCCCACCTCCTCCTCCTCCTCCTCCTGCTCCTCCACCCCCCCCCCCGACCTCCCACCCCCCCACCCCACCCCCCGACATGGCGCAGGGCTCAGAGACACCTCAGACACTTGCTACCCAAAGTGCAAAGGGCATCAGTTGCTCCTCCAAACCCCCCCCCCTGCCCAGCAGACCGCGTTGTCCAGCCAGCCCCCGGGCCTCCCTGGGGTGCCCAGCACAAAAGTGCAGACAACCACCGGACCCTCAATCTCAGTTTTCGGATGTTTTTGCCACTCTAAGGACCCGCAGGCCAGCTGGGCCTTCTGGCAGGACAGAGAGCCCCGGAATCCGACGTGGAGAGCTGGGTGTACATCCCCACGAGGAGGCGGTCCCCACCTCCGCGGCTCTCCCCTTGCGGGGGGGAAAAGCAGCCACGGGGCCTCAGAGAAGACACCAGGCTGGGCGCCCGCCCCACAGTGGGGGCACGTCCCCCGCAGGCCACTTAGCGACGGCCGCCGGCCGGCGGACGGTTGGGTGGCGCGAGACGCTGCGGCCGCCCTGCTACCGGGTTCCTGGGAGGGCGTCCTGGAACCAGCGTCCACACCAAGCCCTTGGAAGGCCCAGGCGACGGAGGAGCCCCGTCAGGCAGGGGCCGAGGACGGTGACGGCCCGGGCGGGGAGGAGCGTGTCAGGCAGGGGCAGAGGACGGTGACAGGTGACAGGCCGGGCGGGAAGGAGTCAGTCAGGCAGGGGCCGAGGAGGAGACGGGCTGGGTAAGGGTTAGGGTTAGAGTCAGGGCACAAGTCACAATCGCAAAGACCTGGAAGCGACCCGAGTGCCCATCGACCCACGAGTGCGTAAATGAAATGTGGCGCGTGGACACCACGGAGTGCTATTCAGCTAGGAGGAGCAGCCGTGAGAGGGCACCTCTCGTGGTTCTCCTGGCCAGAGCTGGAACCCGTTCCAGTAAGCCAGGTAGCCCAAGAATGGACACACGAGCACCACGTGCTCGCGCTCACCAGCAAATGGGTACGAACCGATGGACACCTAAGTGGACACAGAGGAATCACCTTCATCGGGTGGGTGTCGGGCGGGTGGGGGGAGGGGATGGGCATACACCTCCATTAGGAATGGGGTGGGTGCGCACCGACTGGGGGATGGGCGCACTTGAGGCTCTGACCGGAGGGGGGAGGCTGGGAGAGGGCAACGTACCCGACCTTAACATTGGTACCCCCACAATACGCTGGAACAACATCAGAGGTAAATGAATAAGAACACAGGGGGGAGGGGGGCACGGGCAACACATGTCACCTTAATACTTGGACTCCCATCATCTGCTTGAAAAGAGAGAGAAAAGAAAATGCAATCATAGAGATAAGAGACACTTTTTAAAAATAATGAATCCGAAGAGAAAAGTAAAAGGAGGCCTGTGGAGCAGGTCTGGGTGTGACTCCGGATCCCCCAACATCAGGTGCCACCACCAAAGATTCCTACGTGTAGCCCATAGAACCCCAAAAGCAACGGGACGAGTTCTGGTCACATACTCCCTCAAAATGACATCCTGGCCTTCTTCTGGAACTCCCTCCCCTCTCAGACTCTCAAGGTTTCCTCCAGCGTGTCGGTTCCCACAGAGCAGACCTTTGGTCTGAGACCTGACAGTCCAGAAGCCACGCATGCTGCCGCGTGACGGCGGTGTCGCGGCTTGGGACAAGAGGAGGCCCCACGGTGCGGGCTGGGGCGCCAGGCACCGCGGCGGGCGCTGAGGGTGGGGGTGACCCCCACCCCGGGCCGCCGACTCGCTCCCAGAAAGGGGACAGAACAAGAGGCAAAACAAAAAAAAAAAAAAGAAGAAGCCTACGGCACCCGGTATTCCCAGGCGGTCTCCCATCCAAGTACTAACCAGGCCCGACCCTGCTTAGCTTCCGAGACCAGACGAGATCGGGCGCGTTCAGGGTGGTGTGGCCCTAGACGGCGGAGGGCGCCCCTGCCCCGCTCAAGAAGCCGAGCCTCTCTGCGCTTCCCCGCCGCCTCCTCCCCCCGCCCCAGGCCCCGCGCCGGCGCTGACCCGCACCGGGCCGGGCCTGTTGAGTTCACCGGCCGGGTCCGGCGGGCTCCGAGGGACGGGGGTGACAGGCGGGGCGGGGCGGGGCGGGGCGGGGCGGGCAGGGAGCGGCGGGCCGGGGTGGGGGGCTGTCTCTCTCTACACACACACACACACACACACACACACTCACACTCACACTCACACTCACTCACTCACACTCACACAAGATGCGCCTCCACGGCTGGACTCGCCAAGGTGGAGACCTTCCAGCCCCCTTCCTCTCCTCGCCTGGCCCACCCCCAGCTCGTGGCCGCCGCCGCCGCCGCCGATTGCGCACGCGCGGGTCGCCCGCCCTTTGACCCCAGGCAGGGGCCGCCCTCCCCGACAACCCCTTTCAGCTGCGCCCCCCACCCTGTGGGTGGGCTGCCGCCTATTCCCCCGGGCCCGGGCTGGGGCACAGCGCATGGGGGAGGGGAGCGAGTGTATGGGGCGTCTCTCTCTCTCTCTAGGGATGTGTCCCATGGGTGGGGTGGCGTGGTTTGTGGGGCGCTGAAGAAATCAGTCCCCTCCATCTCCTACCTCTGGAAAACGCCCAAGCCCTTGGAGAACTGCCGGCAACGCGACCGTGGGGGCCGGGACCCTCCTCTGTGTCCTCCTGTGGCCCAGTCCAAGGGGCCTGGGCCTGGCCGGGGCTGCATTGGACCCCGACCACCCTGGCGTGTGGACTCGCTAAAAATCGGCGATTAGATATTGGATTCCAGCTTCATTGAGGTCATTTCACTAATGAGTGCACCGGAAAGAGTTTCCTAATCCATCTGTGAGGGTGGCAACTGAAAGAGAATTTTAAAGCTGACAGAATAGGCGAGGAAAGGCATAGGAGATTTCCACACCCAGTAAGGAAGCCTTTCCCGAAATGGAAGAAAGAAACGAGCAAACAGAGACACCGGTAGCCCGCCAGGATCAGAGTCTGCCCCCGAGAGAAAGTACCCTGACCAGGTTCACCCGTGGGTGGGTGGCGAGCTAGCGGCATTCAGAAGAGCGAGGCCCGCAGTCTGTGCAGAAGACACCTGCACTCGGGTGTGTGTGGCGGCACGATTCACAAGCAGCTCCAGATGTTAAGCCAAGGAGAAGCCAGGGAGTTCCCAACGCCCCAGGTGTCCTCAGCCCACGACTGGCTGCTGGGGGAATGCGAAGCCCGGCTCCTTGTCTCAGAGCCCTTGTCTCAGAGCGGGACAACCAGGAGGTGTGACGTACACCCCGGGGTTCCCAGGAGGATCAGGCTGAAGCTGGGACTTGGCCTGAAAGTGTCCCCTCGCATGGCCACCCCCTTCCCCTTCCTGCTCCTCTACTCCTGGTGCCCCTCCATCCAGGGGCCAGACCTTAAAGAGTCACCCGCAAGAGAATCCTGGTCCCAAAGGAGCCTTCTGGGGGACCCGTGCTGAGAGAGGTTGTGGGCATGGCCCGCTGGGGCTCTGCCCGACCCAGGGCTGAGAGATGCAACCTCCCAGCTCTGGGTCCCTGCAGGGGAAGCATTGGCAAGCACAGGGCCAGTCCTCCAAAGGCCCAGGTGCAGGGAGCCCAGGCCAAGCAGCCTGTGGAAGAAGCCACCCCGGGAACACGACTGCAGGCCACGGCCCTTCCCACCTCCTCCTCCTCCTCCTCCTGCTCCTCCACCCCCCCCCCGACCTCCCACCCCCCCACCCCACCCCCCGACATGGCGCAGGGCTCAGAGACACCTCAGACACTTGCTACCCAAAGTGCAAAGGGCATCAGTTGCTCCTCCAAACCCCCCCCCCTGCCCAGCAGACCGCGTTGTCCAGCCAGCCCCCGGGCCTCCCTGGGGTGCCCAGCACAAAAGTGCAGACAACCACCGGACCCTCAATCTCAGTTTTCGGATGTTTTTGCCACTCTAAGGACCCGCAGGCCAGCTGGGCCTTCTGGCAGGACAGAGAGCCCCGGAATCCGACGTGGAGAGCTGGGTGTACGTCCCCACGAGGAGGCGGTCCCCACCTCCGCGGCTCTCCCCTTGCGGGGGGGAAAAGCAGCCACGGGGCCTCAGAGAAGACACCAGGCTGGGCGCCCGCCCCACAGTGGGGGCACGTCCCCCGCAGGCCACTTAGCGACGGCCGCCGGCCGGCGGACGGTTGGGTGGCGCGAGACGCTGCGGCCGCCCTGCTACCGGGTTCCTGGGAGGGCGTCCTGGAACCAGCGTCCACACCAAGCCCTTGGAAGGCCCAGGCGACGGAGGAGCCCCGTCAGGCAGGGGCCGAGGACGGTGACGGCCCGGGCGGGGAGGAGCGTGTCAGGCAGGGGCAGAGGACGGTGACAGGTGACAGGCCGGGCGGGAAGGAGTCAGTCAGGCAGGGGCCGAGGAGGAGACGGGCTGGGTAAGGGTTAGGGTTAGAGTCAGGGCACAAGTCACAATCGCAAAGACCTGGAAGCGACCCGAGTGCCCATCGACCCACGAGTGCGTAAATGAAATGTGGCGCGTGGACACCACGGAGTGCTATTCAGCTAGGAGGAGCAGCGGTGAGAGGGCACCTCTCGTGGTTCTCCTGGCCAGAGCTGGAACCCGTTCCAGTAAGCCAGGTAGCCCAAGAATGGACACACGAGCACCACGTGCTCGCGCTCACCAGCAAATGGGTACGAACCGATGGACACCTAAGTGGACACAGAGGAATCACCTTCATCGGGTGGGTGTCGGGCGGGTGGGGGGAGGGGATGGGCATACACCTCCATTAGGAACGGGGTGGGTGCGCACCGACTGGGGGATGGGCGCACTTGAGGCTCTGACCGGAGGGGGGAGGCTGGGAGAGGGCAACGTACCCGACCTTAACATTGGTACCCCCACAATACGCTGGAACAACATCAGAGGTAAATGAATAAGAACACAGGGGGGAGGGGGGCACGGGCAACACATGTCACCTTAATACTTGGACTCCCATCATCTGCTTGAAAAGAGAGAGAAAAGAAAATGCAATCATAGAGATAAGAGACACTTTTTAAAAATAATGAATCCGAAGAGAAAAGTAAAAGGAGGCCTGTGGAGCAGGTCTGGGTGTGACTCCGGATCCCCCAACATCAGGTGCCACCACCAAAGATTCCTACGTGTAGCCCATAGAACCCCAAAAGCAACGGGACGAGTTCTGGTCACATACTCCCTCAAAATGACATCCTGGCCTTCTTCTGGAACTCCCTCCCCTCTCAGACTCTCAAGGTTTCCTCCAGCGTGTCGGTTCCCACAGAGCAGACCTTTGGTCTGAGACCTGACAGTCCAGAAGCCACGCATGCTGCCGCGTGACGGCGGTGTCGCGGCTTGGGACAAGAGGAGGCCCCACGGTGCGGGCTGGGGCGCCAGGCACCGCGGCGGGCGCTGAGGGTGGGGGTGACCCCCACCCCGGGCCGCCGACTCGCTCCCAGAAAGGGGACAGAACAAGAGGCAAAACAAAAAAAAAAAAAAGAAGAAGCCTACGGCACCCGGTATTCCCAGGCGGTCTCCCATCCAAGTACTAACCAGGCCCGACCCTGCTTAGCTTCCGAGACCAGACGAGATCGGGCGCGTTCAGGGTGGTGTGGCCCTAGACGGCGGAGGGCGCCCCTGCCCCGCTCAAGAAGCCGAGCCTCTCTGCGCTTCCCCGCCGCCTCCTACCCCCGCCCCAGGCCCCGCGCCGGCGCTGACCCGCACCGGGCCGGGCCTGTTGAGTTCACCGGCCGGGTCCGGCGGGCTCCGAGGGACGGGGGTGACAGGCGGGGCGGGGCGGGGCGGGGCGGGGCGGGCAGGGAGCGGCGGGCCGGGGTGGGGGGCTGTCTCTCTCTACACACACACACACACACACACACACACTCACACTCACACTCACACTCACTCACTCACACTCACACAAGATGCGCCTCCACGGCTGGACTCGCCAAGGTGGAGACCTTCCAGCCCCCTTCCTCTCCTCGCCTGGCCCACCCCCAGCTCGTGGCCGCCGCCGCCGCCGCCGATTGCGCACGCGCGGGTCGCCCGCCCTTTGACCCCAGGCAGGGGCCGCCCTCCCCGACAACCCCTTTCAGCTGCGCCCCCCACCCTGTGGGTGGGCTGCCGCCTATTCCCCCGGGCCCGGGCTGGGGCACAGCGCATGGGGGAGGGGAGCGAGTGTATGGGGCGTCTCTCTCTCTCTCTAGGGATGTGTCCCATGGGTGGGGTGGCGTGGTTTGTGGGGCGCTGAAGAAATCAGTCCCCTCCATCTCCTACCTCTGGAAAACGCCCAAGCCCTTGGAGAACTGCCGGCAACGCGACCGTGGGGGCCGGGACCCTCCTCTGTGTCCTCCTGTGGCCCAGTCCAAGGGGCCTGGGCCTGGCCGGGGCTGCATTGGACCCCGACCACCCTGGCGTGTGGACTCGCTAAAAATCGGCGATTAGATATTGGATTCCAGCTTCATTGAGGTCATTTCACTAATGAGTGCACCGGAAAGAGTTTCCTAATCCATCTGTGAGGGTGGCAACTGAAAGAGAATTTTAAAGCTGACAGAATAGGCGAGGAAAGGCATAGGAGATTTCCACACCCAGTAAGGAAGCCTTTCCCGAAATGGAAGAAAGAAACGAGCAAACAGAAACACCGGTAGCCCGCCAGGATCAGAGTCTGCCCCCGAGAGAAAGTACCCTGACCAGGTTCACCCGTGGGTGGGTGGCGAGCTAGCGGCATTCAGAAGAGCGAGGCCCGCAGTCTGTGCAGAAGACACCTGCACTCGGGTGTGTGTGGCGGCACGATTCACAAGCAGCTCCAGATGTTAAGCCAAGGAGAAGCCAGGGAGTTCCCAACGCCCCAGGTGTCCTCAGCCCACGACTGGCTGCTGGGGGAATGCGAAGCCCGGCTCCTTGTCTCAGAGCCCTTGTCTCAGAGCGGGACAACCAGGAGGTGTGACGTACACCCCGGGGTTCCCAGGAGGATCAGGCTGAAGCTGGGACTTGGCCTGAAAGTGTCCCCTCGCATGGCCACCCCCTTCCCCTTCCTGCTCCTCTACTCCTGGTGCCCCTCCATCCAGGGGCCAGACCTTAAAGAGTCACCCGCAAGAGAATCCTGGTCCCAAAGGAGCCTTCTGGGGGACCCGTGCTGAGAGAGGTTGTGGGCATGGCCCGCTGGGGCTCTGCCCGACCCAGGGCTGAGAGATGCAACCTCCCAGCTCTGGGTCCCTGCAGGGGAAGCATTGGCAAGCACAGGGCCAGTCCTCCAAAGGCCCAGGTGCAGGGAGCCCAGGCCAAGCAGCCTGTGGAAGAAGCCACCCCGGGAACACGACTGCAGGCCACGGCCCTTCCCACCTCCTCCTCCTCCTCCTCCTGCTCCTCCACCCCCCCCCCGACCTCCCACCCCCCCACCCCACCCCCCGACATGGCGCAGGGCTCAGAGACACCTCAGACACTTGCTACCCAAAGTGCAAAGGGCATCAGTTGCTCCTCCAAACCCCCCCCCCTGCCCAGCAGACCGCGTTGTCCAGCCAGCCCCCGGGCCTCCCTGGGGTGCCCAGCACAAAAGTGCAGACAACCACCGGACCCTCAATCTCAGTTTTCGGATGTTTTTGCCACTCTAAGGACCCGCAGGCCAGCTGGGCCTTCTGGCAGGACAGAGAGCCCCGGAATCCGACGTGGAGAGCTGGGTGTACGTCCCCACGAGGAGGCGGTCCCCACCTCCGCGGCTCTCCCCTTGCGGGGGGGAAAAGCAGCCACGGGGCCTCAGAGAAGACACCAGGCTGGGCGCCCGCCCCACAGTGGGGGCACGTCCCCCGCAGGCCACTTAGCGACGGCCGCCGGCCGGCGGACGGTTGGGTGGCGCGAGACGCTGCGGCCGCCCTGCTACCGGGTTCCTGGGAGGGCGTCCTGGAACCAGCGTCCACACCAAGCCCTTGGAAGGCCCAGGCGACGGAGGAGCCCCGTCAGGCAGGGGCCGAGGACGGTGACGGCCCGGGCGGGGAGGAGCGTGTCAGGCAGGGGCAGAGGACGGTGACAGGTGACAGGCCGGGCGGGAAGGAGTCAGTCAGGCAGGGGCCGAGGAGGAGACGGGCTGGGTAAGGGTTAGGGTTAGAGTCAGGGCACAAGTCACAATCGCAAAGACCTGGAAGCGACCCGAGTGCCCATCGACCCACGAGTGCGTAAATGAAATGTGGCGCGTGGACACCACGGAGTGCTATTCAGCTAGGAGGAGCAGCGGTGAGAGGGCACCTCTCGTGGTTCTCCTGGCCAGAGCTGGAACCCGTTCCAGTAAGCCAGGTAGCCCAAGAATGGACACACGAGCACCACGTGCTCGCGCTCACCAGCAAATGGGTACGAACCGATGGACACCTAAGTGGACACAGAGGAATCACCTTCATCGGGTGGGTGTTGGGCGGGTGGGGGGAGGGGATGGGCATACACCTCCATTAGGAATGGGGTGGGTGCGCACCGACTGGGGGATGGGCGCACTTGAGGCTCTGACCGGAGGGGGGAGGCTGGGAGAGGGCAACGTACCCGACCTTAACATTGGTACCCCCACAATACGCTGGAACAACATCAGAGGTAAATGAATAAGAACACAGGGGGGAGGGGGGCACGGGCAACACATGTCACCTTAATACTTGGACTCCCATCATCTGCTTGAAAAGAGAGAGAAAAGAAAATGCAATCATAGAGATAAGAGACACTTTTTAAACATAATGAATCCGAAGAGAAAAGTAAAAGGAGGCCTGTGGAGCAGGTCTGGGTGTGACTCCGGATCCCCCAACATCAGGTGCCACCACCAAAGATTCCTACGTGTAGCCCATAGAACCCCAAAAGCAACGGGACGAGTTCTGGTCACATACTCCCTCAAAATGACATCCTGGCCTTCTTCTGGAACTCCCTCCCCTCTCAGACTCTCAAGGTTTCCTCCAGCGTGTCGGTTCCCACAGAGCAGACCTTTGGTCTGAGACCTGACAGTCCAGAAGCCACGCATGCTGCCGCGTGACGGCGGTGTCGCGGCTTGGGACAAGAGGAGGCCCCACGGTGCGGGCTGGGGCGCCAGGCACCGCGGCGGGCGCTGAGGGTGGGGGTGACCCCCACCCCGGGCCGCCGACTCGCTCCCAGAAAGGGGACAGAACAAGAGGCAAAACAAAAAAAAAAAAAAGAAGAAGCCTACGGCACCCGGTATTCCCAGGCGGTCTCCCATCCAAGTACTAACCAGGCCCGACCCTGCTTAGCTTCCGAGACCAGACGAGATCGGGCGCGTTCAGGGTGGTGTGGCCCTAGACGGCGGAGGGCGCCCCTGCCCCGCTCAAGAAGCCGAGCCTCTCTGCGCTTCCCCGCCGCCTCCTACCCCCGCCCCAGGCCCCGCGCCGGCGCTGACCCGCACCGGGCCGGGCCTGTTGAGTTCACCGGCCGGGTCCGGCGGGCTCCGAGGGACGGGGGTGACAGGCGGGGCGGGGCGGGGAGCGGCGGGCAGGGAGCGGCGGGCCGGGGTGGGGGGCTGTCTCTCTCTACACACACACACACACACACACACACACTCACACTCACACTCACACTCACTCACTCACACTCACACAAGATGCGCCTCCACGGCTGGACTCGCCAAGGTGGAGACCTTCCAGCCCCCTTCCTCTCCTCGCCTGGCCCACCCCCAGCTCGTGGCCGCCGCCGCCGCCGCCGATTGCGCACGCGCGGGTCGCCCGCCCTTTGACCCCAGGCAGGGGCCGCCCTCCCCGACAACCCCTTTCAGCTGCGCCCCCCACCCTGTGGGTGGGCTGCCGCCTATTCCCCCGGGCCCGGGCTGGGGCACAGCGCATGGGGGAGGGGAGCGAGTGTATGGGGCGTCTCTCTCTCTCTCTAGGGATGTGTCCCATGGGTGGGGTGGCGTGGTTTGTGGGGCGCTGAAGAAATCAGTCCCCTCCATCTCCTACCTCTGGAAAACGCCCAAGCCCTTGGAGAACTGCCGGCAACGCGACCGTGGGGGCCGGGACCCTCCTCTGTGTCCTCCTGTGGCCCAGTCCAAGGGGCCTGGGCCTGGCCGGGGCTGCATTGGACCCCGACCACCCTGGCGTGTGGACTCGCTAAAAATCGGCGATTAGATATTGGATTCCAGCTTCATTGAGGTCATTTCACTAATGAGTGCACCGGAAAGAGTTTCCTAATCCATCTGTGAGGGTGGCAACTGAAAGAGAATTTTAAAGCTGACAGAATAGGCGAGGAAAGGCATAGGAGATTTCCACACCCAGTAAGGAAGCCTTTCCCGAAATGGAAGAAAGAAACGAGCAAACAGAAACACCGGTAGCCCGCCAGGATCAGAGTCTGCCCCCGAGAGAAAGTACCCTGACCAGGTTCACCCGTGGGTGGGTGGCGAGCTAGCGGCATTCAGAAGAGCGAGGCCCGCAGTCTGTGCAGAAGACACCTGCACTCGGGTGTGTGTGGCGGCACGATTCACAAGCAGCTCCAGATGTTAAGCCAAGGAGAAGCCAGGGAGTTCCCAACGCCCCAGGTGTCCTCAGCCCACGACTGGCTGCTGGGGGAATGCGAAGCCCGGCTCCTTGTCTCAGAGCCCTTGTCTCAGAGCGGGACAACCAGGAGGTGTGACGTACACCCCGGGGTTCCCAGGAGGATCAGGCTGAAGCTGGGACTTGGCCTGAAAGTGTCCCCTCGCATGGCCACCCCCTTCCCCTTCCTGCTCCTCTACTCCTGGTGCCCCTCCATCCAGGGGCCAGACCTTAAAGAGTCACCCGCAAGAGAATCCTGGTCCCAAAGGAGCCTTCTGGGGGACCCGTGCTGAGAGAGGTTGTGGGCATGGCCCGCTGGGGCTCTGCCCGACCCAGGGCTGAGAGATGCAACCTCCCAGCTCTGGGTCCCTGCAGGGGAAGCATTGGCAAGCACAGGGCCAGTCCTCCAAAGGCCCAGGTGCAGGGAGCCCAGGCCAAGCAGCCTGTGGAAGAAGCCACCCCGGGAACACGACTGCAGGCCACGGCCCTTCCCACCTCCTCCTCCTCCTCCTCCTGCTCCTCCACCCCCCCCCGACCTCCCACCCCCCCACCCCACCCCCCGACATGGCGCAGGGCTCAGAGACACCTCAGACACTTGCTACCCAAAGTGCAAAGGGCATCAGTTGCTCCTCCAAACCCCCCCCCCTGCCCAGCAGACCGCGTTGTCCAGCCAGCCCCCGGGCCTCCCTGGGGTGCCCAGCACAAAAGTGCAGACAACCACCGGACCCTCAATCTCAGTTTTCGGATGTTTTTGCCACTCTAAGGACCCGCAGGCCAGCTGGGCCTTCTGGCAGGACAGAGAGCCCCGGAATCCGACGTGGAGAGCTGGGTGTACGTCCCCACGAGGAGGCGGTCCCCACCTCCGCGGCTCTCCCCTTGCGGGGGGGAAAAGCAGCCACGGGGCCTCAGAGAAGACACCAGGCTGGGCGCCCGCCCCACAGTGGGGGCACGTCCCCCGCAGGCCACTTAGCGACGGCCGCCGGCCGGCGGACGGTTGGGTGGCGCGAGACGCTGCGGCCGCCCTGCTACCGGGTTCCTGGGAGGGCGTCCTGGAACCAGCGTCCACACCAAGCCCTTGGAAGGCCCAGGCGACGGAGGAGCCCCGTCAGGCAGGGGCCGAGGACGGTGACGGCCCGGGCGGGGAGGAGCGTGTCAGGCAGGGGCAGAGGACGGTGACAGGTGACAGGCCGGGCGGGAAGGAGTCAGTCAGGCAGGGGCCGAGGAGGAGACGGGCTGGGTAAGGGTTAGGGTTAGAGTCAGGGCACAAGTCACAATCGCAAAGACCTGGAAGCGACCCGAGTGCCCATCGACCCACGAGTGCGTAAATGAAATGTGGCGCGTGGACACCACGGAGTGCTATTCAGCTAGGAGGAGCAGCGGTGAGAGGGCACCTCTCGTGGTTCTCCTGGCCAGAGCTGGAACCCGTTCCAGTAAGCCAGGTAGCCCAAGAATGGACACACGAGCACCACGTGCTCGCGCTCACCAGCAAATGGGTACGAACCGATGGACACCTAAGTGGACACAGAGGAATCACCTTCATCGGGTGGGTGTCGGGCGGGTGGGGGGAGGGGATGGGCATACACCTCCATTAGGAATGGGGTGGGTGCGCACCGACTGGGGGATGGGCGCACTTGAGGCTCTGACCGGAGGGGGGAGGCTGGGAGAGGGCAACGTACCCGACCTTAACATTGGTACCCCCACAATACGCTGGAACAACATCAGAGGTAAATGAATAAGAACACAGGGGGGAGGGGGGCACGGGCAACACATGTCACCTTAATACTTGGACTCCCATCATCTGCTTGAAAAGAGAGAGAAAAGAAAATGCAATCATAGAGATAAGAGACACTTTTTAAACATAATGAATCCGAAGAGAAAAGTAAAAGGAGGCCTGTGGAGCAGGTCTGGGTGTGACTCCGGATCCCCCAACATCAGGTGCCACCACCAAAGATTCCTACGTGTAGCCCATAGAACCCCAAAAGCAACGGGACGAGTTCTGGTCACATACTCCCTCAAAATGACATCCTGGCCTTCTTCTGGAACTCCCTCCCCTCTCAGACTCTCAAGGTTTCCTCCAGCGTGTCGGTTCCCACAGAGCAGACCTTTGGTCTGAGACCTGACAGTCCAGAAGCCACGCATGCTGCCGCGTGACGGCGGTGTCGCGGCTTGGGACAAGAGGAGGCCCCACGGTGCGGGCTGGGGCGCCAGGCACCGCGGCGGGCGCTGAGGGTGGGGGTGACCCCCACCCCGGGCCGCCGACTCGCTCCCAGAAAGGGGACAGAACAAGAGGCAAAACAAAAAAAAAAAAAAGAAGAAGCCTACGGCACCCGGTATTCCCAGGCGGTCTCCCATCCAAGTACTAACCAGGCCCGACCCTGCTTAGCTTCCGAGACCAGACGAGATCGGGCGCGTTCAGGGTGGTGTGGCCCTAGACGGCGGAGGGCGCCCCTGCCCCGCTCAAGAAGCCGAGCCTCTCTGCGCTTCCCCGCCGCCTCCTCCCCCCGCCCCAGGCCCCGCGCCGGCGCTGACCCGCACCGGGCCGGGCCTGTTGAGTTCACCGGCCGGGTCCGGCGGGCTCCGAGGGACGGGGGTGACAGGCGGGGCGGGGCGGGGCGGGGCGGGCAGGGAGCGGCGGGCCGGGGTGGGGGGCTGTCTCTCTCTACACACACACACACACACACACACACACTCACACTCACACTCACACTCACTCACTCACACTCACACAAGATGCGCCTCCACGGCTGGACTCGCCAAGGTGGAGACCTTCCAGCCCCCTTCCTCTCCTCGCCTGGCCCACCCCCAGCTCGTGGCCGCCGCCGCCGCCGCCGATTGCGCACGCGCGGGTCGCCCGCCCTTTGACCCCAGGCAGGGGCCGCCCTCCCCGACAACCCCTTTCAGCTGCGCCCCCCACCCTGTGGGTGGGCTGCCGCCTATTCCCCCGGGCCCGGGCTGGGGCACAGCGCATGGGGGAGGGGAGCGAGTGTATGGGGCGTCTCTCTCTCTCTCTAGGGATGTGTCCCATGGGTGGGGTGGCGTGGTTTGTGGGGCGCTGAAGAAATCAGTCCCCTCCATCTCCTACCTCTGGAAAACGCCCAAGCCCTTGGAGAACTGCCGGCAACGCGACCGTGGGGGCCGGGACCCTCCTCTGTGTCCTCCTGTGGCCCAGTCCAAGGGGCCTGGGCCTGGCCGGGGCTGCATTGGACCCCGACCACCCTGGCGTGTGGACTCGCTAAAAATCGGCGATTAGATATTGGATTCCAGCTTCATTGAGGTCATTTCACTAATGAGTGCACCGGAAAGAGTTTCCTAATCCATCTGTGAGGGTGGCAACTGAAAGAGAATTTTAAAGCTGACAGAATAGGCGAGGAAAGGCATAGGAGATTTCCACACCCAGTAAGGAAGCCTTTCCCGAAATGGAAGAAAGAAACGAGCAAACAGAAACACCGGTAGCCCGCCAGGATCAGAGTCTGCCCCCGAGAGAAAGTACCCTGACCAGGTTCACCCGTGGGTGGGTGGCGAGCTAGCGGCATTCAGAAGAGCGAGGCCCGCAGTCTGTGCAGAAGACACCTGCACTCGGGTGTGTGTGGCGGCACGATTCACAAGCAGCTCCAGATGTTAAGCCAAGGAGAAGCCAGGGAGTTCCCAACGCCCCAGGTGTCCTCAGCCCACGACTGGCTGCTGGGGGAATGCGAAGCCCGGCTCCTTGTCTCAGAGCCCTTGTCTCAGAGCGGGACAACCAGGAGGTGTGACGTACACCCCGGGGTTCCCAGGAGGATCAGGCTGAAGCTGGGACTTGGCCTGAAAGTGTCCCCTCGCATGGCCACCCCCTTCCCCTTCCTGCTCCTCTACTCCTGGTGCCCCTCCATCCAGGGGCCAGACCTTAAAGAGTCACCCGCAAGAGAATCCTGGTCCCAAAGGAGCCTTCTGGGGGACCCGTGCTGAGAGAGGTTGTGGGCATGGCCCGCTGGGGCTCTGCCCGACCCAGGGCTGAGAGATGCAACCTCCCAGCTCTGGGTCCCTGCAGGGGAAGCATTGGCAAGCACAGGGCCAGTCCTCCAAAGGCCCAGGTGCAGGGAGCCCAGGCCAAGCAGCCTGTGGAAGAAGCCACCCCGGGAACACGACTGCAGGCCACGGCCCTTCCCACCTCCTCCTCCTCCTCCTCCTGCTCCTCCACCCCCCCCCGACCTCCCACCCCCCCACCCCACCCCCCGACATGGCGCAGGGCTCAGAGACACCTCAGACACTTGCTACCCAAAGTGCAAAGGGCATCAGTTGCTCCTCCAAACCCCCCCCCCTGCCCAGCAGACCGCGTTGTCCAGCCAGCCCCCGGGCCTCCCTGGGGTGCCCAGCACAAAAGTGCAGACAACCACCGGACCCTCAATCTCAGTTTTCGGATGTTTTTGCCACTCTAAGGACCCGCAGGCCAGCTGGGCCTTCTGGCAGGACAGAGAGCCCCGGAATCCGACGTGGAGAGCTGGGTGTACGTCCCCACGAGGAGGCGGTCCCCACCTCCGCGGCTCTCCCCTTGCGGGGGGGAAAAGCAGCCACGGGGCCTCAGAGAAGACACCAGGCTGGGCGCCCGCCCCACAGTGGGGGCACGTCCCCCGCAGGCCACTTAGCGACGGCCGCCGGCCGGCGGACGGTTGGGTGGCGCGAGACGCTGCGGCCGCCCTGCTACCGGGTTCCTGGGAGGGCGTCCTGGAACCAGCGTCCACACCAAGCCCTTGGAAGGCCCAGGCGACGGAGGAGCCCCGTCAGGCAGGGGCCGAGGACGGTGACGGCCCGGGCGGGGAGGAGCGTGTCAGGCAGGGGCAGAGGACGGTGACAGGTGACAGGCCGGGCGGGAAGGAGTCAGTCAGGCAGGGGCCGAGGAGGAGACGGGCTGGGTAAGGGTTAGGGTTAGAGTCAGGGCACAAGTCACAATCGCAAAGACCTGGAAGCGACCCGAGTGCCCATCGACCCACGAGTGCGTAAATGAAATGTGGCGCGTGGACACCACGGAGTGCTATTCAGCTAGGAGGAGCAGCGGTGAGAGGGCACCTCTCGTGGTTCTCCTGGCCAGAGCTGGAACCCGTTCCAGTAAGCCAGGTAGCCCAAGAATGGACACACGAGCACCACGTGCTCGCGCTCACCAGCAAATGGGTACGAACCGATGGACACCTAAGTGGACACAGAGGAATCACCTTCATCGGGTGGGTGTCGGGCGGGTGGGGGGAGGGGATGGGCATACACCTCCATTAGGAACGGGGTGGGTGCGCACCGACTGGGGGATGGGCGCACTTGAGGCTCTGACCGGAGGGGGGAGGCTGGGAGAGGGCAACGTACCCGACCTTAACATTGGTACCCCCACAATACGCTGGAACAACATCAGAGGTAAATGAATAAGAACACAGGGGGGAGGGGGGCACGGGCAACACATGTCACCTTAATACTTGGACTCCCATCATCTGCTTGAAAAGAGAGAGAAAAGAAAATGCAATCATAGAGATAAGAGACACTTTTTAAACATAATGAATCCGAAGAGAAAAGTAAAAGGAGGCCTGTGGAGCAGGTCTGGGTGTGACTCCGGATCCCCCAACATCAGGTGCCACCACCAAAGATTCCTACGTGTAGCCCATAGAACCCCAAAAGCAACGGGACGAGTTCTGGTCACATACTCCCTCAAAATGACATCCTGGCCTTCTTCTGGAACTCCCTCCCCTCTCAGACTCTCAAGGTTTCCTCCAGCGTGTCGGTTCCCACAGAGCAGACCTTTGGTCTGAGACCTGACAGTCCAGAAGCCACGCATGCTGCCGCGTGACGGCGGTGTCGCGGCTTGGGACAAGAGGAGGCCCCACGGTGCGGGCTGGGGCGCCAGGCACCGCGGCGGGCGCTGAGGGTGGGGGTGACCCCCACCCCGGGCCGCCGACTCGCTCCCAGAAAGGGGACAGAACAAGAGGCAAAACAAAAAAAAAAAAAAGAAGAAGCCTACGGCACCCGGTATTCCCAGGCGGTCTCCCATCCAAGTACTAACCAGGCCCGACCCTGCTTAGCTTCCGAGACCAGACGAGATCGGGCGCGTTCAGGGTGGTGTGGCCCTAGACGGCGGAGGGCGCCCCTGCCCCGCTCAAGAAGCCGAGCCTCTCTGCGCTTCCCCGCCGCCTCCTCCCCCCGCCCCAGGCCCCGCGCCGGCGCTGACCCGCACCGGGCCGGGCCTGTTGAGTTCACCGGCCGGGTCCGGCGGGCTCCGAGGGACGGGGGTGACAGGCGGGGCGGGGCGGGCAGGGAGCGGCGGGCCGGGGTGGGGGGCTGTCTCTCTATACACACACACACACACACACACACTCACACTCACACTCACTCACTCACACTCACACAAGATGCGCCTCCACGGCTGGACTCGCCAAGGTGGAGACCTTCCAGCCCCCTTCCTCTCCTCGCCTGGCCCACCCCCAGCTCGTGGCCGCCGCCGCCGCCGCCGCCGCCGATTGCGCACGCGCGGGTCGCCCGCCCTTTGACCCCAGGCAGGGGCCGCCCTCCCCGACAACCCCTTTCAGCTGCGCCCCCCACCCTGTGGGTGGGCTGCCGCCTATTCCCCCGGGCCCGGGCTGGGGCACAGCGCATGGGGGAGGGGAGCGAGTGTATGGGGCGTCTCTCTCTCTCTCTAGGGATGTGTCCCATGGGTGGGGTGGCGTGGTTTGTGGGGCGCTGAAGAAATCAGTCCCCTCCATCTCCTACCTCTGGAAAACGCCCAAGCCCTTGGAGAACTGCCGGCAACGCGACCGTGGGGGCCGGGACCCTCCTCTGTGTCCTCCTGTGGCCCAGTCCAAGGGGCCTGGGCCTGGCCGGGGCTGCATTGGACCCCGACCACCCTGGCGTGTGGACTCGCTAAAAATCGGCGATTAGATATTGGATTCCAGCTTCATTGAGGTCATTTCACTAATGAGTGCACCGGAAAGAGTTTCCTAATCCATCTGTGAGGGTGGCAACTGAAAGAGAATTTTAAAGCTGACAGAATAGGCGAGGAAAGGCATAGGAGATTTCCACACCCAGTAAGGAAGCCTTTCCCGAAATGGAAGAAAGAAACGAGCAAACAGAAACACCGGTAGCCCGCCAGGATCAGAGTCTGCCCCCGAGAGAAAGTACCCTGACCAGGTTCACCCGTGGGTGGGTGGCGAGCTAGCGGCATTCAGAAGAGCGAGGCCCGCAGTCTGTGCAGAAGACACCTGCACTCGGGTGTGTGTGGCGGCACGATTCACAAGCAGCTCCAGATGTTAAGCCAAGGAGAAGCCAGGGAGTTCCCAACGCCCCAGGTGTCCTCAGCCCACGACTGGCTGCTGGGGGAATGCGAAGCCCGGCTCCTTGTCTCAGAGCCCTTGTCTCAGAGCGGGACAACCAGGAGGTGTGACGTACACCCCGGGGTTCCCAGGAGGATCAGGCTGAAGCTGGGACTTGGCCTGAAAGTGTCCCCTCGCATGGCCACCCCCTTCCCCTTCCTGCTCCTCTACTCCTGGTGCCCCTCCATCCAGGGGCCAGACCTTAAAGAGTCACCCGCAAGAGAATCCTGGTCCCAAAGGAGCCTTCTGGGGGACCCGTGCTGAGAGAGGTTGTGGGCATGGCCCGCTGGGGCTCTGCCCGACCCAGGGCTGAGAGATGCAACCTCCCAGCTCTGGGTCCCTGCAGGGGAAGCATTGGCAAGCACAGGGCCAGTCCTCCAAAGGCCCAGGTGCAGGGAGCCCAGGCCAAGCAGCCTGTGGAAGAAGCCACCCCGGGAACACGACTGCAGGCCACGGCCCTTCCCACCTCCTCCTCCTCCTCCTCCTGCTCCTCCACCCCCCCCCCGACCTCCCACCCCCCCACCCCACCCCCCGACATGGCGCAGGGCTCAGAGACACCTCAGACACTTGCTACCCAAAGTGCAAAGGGCATCAGTTGCTCCTCCAAACCCCCCCCCCTGCCCAGCAGACCGCGTTGTCCAGCCAGCCCCCGGGCCTCCCTGGGGTGCCCAGCACAAAAGTGCAGACAACCACCGGACCCTCAATCTCAGTTTTCGGATGTTTTTGCCACTCTAAGGACCCGCAGGCCAGCTGGGCCTTCTGGCAGGACAGAGAGCCCCGGAATCCGACGTGGAGAGCTGGGTGTACGTCCCCACGAGGAGGCGGTCCCCACCTCCGCGGCTCTCCCCTTGCGGGGGGGAAAAGCAGCCACGGGGCCTCAGAGAAGACACCAGGCTGGGCGCCCGCCCCACAGTGGGGGCACGTCCCCCGCAGGCCACTTAGCGACGGCCGCCGGCCGGCGGACGGTTGGGTGGCGCGAGACGCTGCGGCCGCCCTGCTACCGGGTTCCTGGGAGGGCGTCCTGGAACCAGCGTCCACACCAAGCCCTTGGAAGGCCCAGGCGACGGAGGAGCCCCGTCAGGCAGGGGCCGAGGACGGTGACGGCCCGGGCGGGGAGGAGCGTGTCAGGCAGGGGCAGAGGACGGTGACAGGTGACAGGCCGGGCGGGAAGGAGTCAGTCAGGCAGGGGCCGAGGAGGAGACGGGCTGGGTAAGGGTTAGGGTTAGAGTCAGGGCACAAGTCACAATCGCAAAGACCTGGAAGCGACCCGAGTGCCCATCGACCCACGAGTGCGTAAATGAAATGTGGCGCGTGGACACCACGGAGTGCTATTCAGCTAGGAGGAGCAGCGGTGAGAGGGCACCTCTCGTGGTTCTCCTGGCCAGAGCTGGAACCCGTTCCAGTAAGCCAGGTAGCCCAAGAATGGACACACGAGCACCACGTGCTCGCGCTCACCAGCAAATGGGTACGAACCGATGGACACCTAAGTGGACACAGAGGAATCACCTTCATCGGGTGGGTGTCGGGCGGGTGGGGGGAGGGGATGGGCATACACCTCCATTAGGAACGGGGTGGGTGCGCACCGACTGGGGGATGGGCGCACTTGAGGCTCTGACCGGAGGGGGGAGGCTGGGAGAGGGCAACGTACCCGACCTTAACATTGGTACCCCCACAATACGCTGGAACAACATCAGAGGTAAATGAATAAGAACACAGGGGGGAGGGGGGCACGGGCAACACATGTCACCTTAATACTTGGACTCCCATCATCTGCTTGAAAAGAGAGAGAAAAGAAAATGCAATCATAGAGATAAGAGACACTTTTTAAACATAATGAATCCGAAGAGAAAAGTAAAAGGAGGCCTGTGGAGCAGGTCTGGGTGTGACTCCGGATCCCCCAACATCAGGTGCCACCACCAAAGATTCCTACGTGTAGCCCATAGAACCCCAAAAGCAACGGGACGAGTTCTGGTCACATACTCCCTCAAAATGACATCCTGGCCTTCTTCTGGAACTCCCTCCCCTCTCAGACTCTCAAGGTTTCCTCCAGCGTGTCGGTTCCCACAGAGCAGACCTTTGGTCTGAGACCTGACAGTCCAGAAGCCACGCATGCTGCCGCGTGACGGCGGTGTCGCGGCTTGGGACAAGAGGAGGCCCCACGGTGCGGGCTGGGGCGCCAGGCACCGCGGCGGGCGCTGAGGGTGGGGGTGACCCCCACCCCGGGCCGCCGACTCGCTCCCAGAAAGGGGACAGAACAAGAGGCAAAACAAAAAAAAAAAAAAGAAGAAGCCTACGGCACCCGGTATTCCCAGGCGGTCTCCCATCCAAGTACTAACCAGGCCCGACCCTGCTTAGCTTCCGAGACCAGACGAGATCGGGCGCGTTCAGGGTGGTGTGGCCCTAGACGGCGGAGGGCGCCCCTGCCCCGCTCAAGAAGCCGAGCCTCTCTGCGCTTCCCCGCCGCCTCCTCCCCCCGCCCCAGGCCCCGCGCCGGCGCTGACCCGCACCGGGCCGGGCCTGTTGAGTTCACCGGCCGGGTCCGGCGGGCTCCGAGGGACGGGGGTGACAGGCGGGGCGGGGCGGGGCGGGGCGGGCAGGGAGCGGCGGGCCGGGGTGGGGGGCTGTCTCTCTCTACACACACACACACACACACACACACACTCACACTCACACTCACACTCACTCACTCACACTCACACAAGATGCGCCTCCACGGCTGGACTCGCCAAGGTGGAGACCTTCCAGCCCCCTTCCTCTCCTCGCCTGGCCCACCCCCAGCTCGTGGCCGCCGCCGCCGCCGCCGATTGCGCACGCGCGGGTCGCCCGCCCTTTGACCCCAGGCAGGGGCCGCCCTCCCCGACAACCCCTTTCAGCTGCGCCCCCCACCCTGTGGGTGGGCTGCCGCCTATTCCCCCGGGCCCGGGCTGGGGCACAGCGCATGGGGGAGGGGAGCGAGTGTATGGGGCGTCTCTCTCTCTCTCTAGGGATGTGTCCCATGGGTGGGGTGGCGTGGTTTGTGGGGCGCTGAAGAAATCAGTCCCCTCCATCTCCTACCTCTGGAAAACGCCCAAGCCCTTGGAGAACTGCCGGCAACGCGACCGTGGGGGCCGGGACCCTCCTCTGTGTCCTCCTGTGGCCCAGTCCAAGGGGCCTGGGCCTGGCCGGGGCTGCATTGGACCCCGACCACCCTGGCGTGTGGACTCGCTAAAAATCGGCGATTAGATATTGGATTCCAGCTTCATTGAGGTCATTTCACTAATGAGTGCACCGGAAAGAGTTTCCTAATCCATCTGTGAGGGTGGCAACTGAAAGAGAATTTTAAAGCTGACAGAATAGGCGAGGAAAGGCATAGGAGATTTCCACACCCAGTAAGGAAGCCTTTCCCGAAATGGAAGAAAGAAACGAGCAAACAGAAACACCGGTAGCCCGCCAGGATCAGAGTCTGCCCCCGAGAGAAAGTACCCTGACCAGGTTCACCCGTGGGTGGGTGGCGAGCTAGCGGCATTCAGAAGAGCGAGGCCCGCAGTCTGTGCAGAAGACACCTGCACTCGGGTGTGTGTGGCGGCACGATTCACAAGCAGCTCCAGATGTTAAGCCAAGGAGAAGCCAGGGAGTTCCCAACGCCCCAGGTGTCCTCAGCCCACGACTGGCTGCTGGGGGAATGCGAAGCCCGGCTCCTTGTCTCAGAGCCCTTGTCTCAGAGCGGGACAACCAGGAGGTGTGACGTACACCCCGGGGTTCCCAGGAGGATCAGGCTGAAGCTGGGACTTGGCCTGAAAGTGTCCCCTCGCATGGCCACCCCCTTCCCCTTCCTGCTCCTCTACTCCTGGTGCCCCTCCATCCAGGGGCCAGACCTTAAAGAGTCACCCGCAAGAGAATCCTGGTCCCAAAGGAGCCTTCTGGGGGACCCGTGCTGAGAGAGGTTGTGGGCATGGCCCGCTGGGGCTCTGCCCGACCCAGGGCTGAGAGATGCAACCTCCCAGCTCTGGGTCCCTGCAGGGGAAGCATTGGCAAGCACAGGGCCAGTCCTCCAAAGGCCCAGGTGCAGGGAGCCCAGGCCAAGCAGCCTGTGGAAGAAGCCACCCCGGGAACACGACTGCAGGCCACGGCCCTTCCCACCTCCTCCTCCTCCTCCTCCTGCTCCTCCACCCCCCCCCGACCTCCCACCCCCCCACCCCACCCCCCGACATGGCGCAGGGCTCAGAGACACCTCAGACACTTGCTACCCAAAGTGCAAAGGGCATCAGTTGCTCCTCCAAACCCCCCCCCCTGCCCAGCAGACCGCGTTGTCCAGCCAGCCCCCGGGCCTCCCTGGGGTGCCCAGCACAAAAGTGCAGACAACCACCGGACCCTCAATCTCAGTTTTCGGATGTTTTTGCCACTCTAAGGACCCGCAGGCCAGCTGGGCCTTCTGGCAGGACAGAGAGCCCCGGAATCCGACGTGGAGAGCTGGGTGTACGTCCCCACGAGGAGGCGGTCCCCACCTCCGCGGCTCTCCCCTTGCGGGGGGGAAAAGCAGCCACGGGGCCTCAGAGAAGACACCAGGCTGGGCGCCCGCCCCACAGTGGGGGCACGTCCCCCGCAGGCCACTTAGCGACGGCCGCCGGCCGGCGGACGGTTGGGTGGCGCGAGACGCTGCGGCCGCCCTGCTACCGGGTTCCTGGGAGGGCGTCCTGGAACCAGCGTCCACACCAAGCCCTTGGAAGGCCCAGGCGACGGAGGAGCCCCGTCAGGCAGGGGCCGAGGACGGTGACGGCCCGGGCGGGGAGGAGCGTGTCAGGCAGGGGCAGAGGACGGTGACAGGTGACAGGCCGGGCGGGAAGGAGTCAGTCAGGCAGGGGCCGAGGAGGAGACGGGCTGGGTAAGGGTTAGGGTTAGAGTCAGGGCACAAGTCACAATCGCAAAGACCTGGAAGCGACCCGAGTGCCCATCGACCCACGAGTGCGTAAATGAAATGTGGCGCGTGGACACCACGGAGTGCTATTCAGCTAGGAGGAGCAGCGGTGAGAGGGCACCTCTCGTGGTTCTCCTGGCCAGAGCTGGAACCCGTTCCAGTAAGCCAGGTAGCCCAAGAATGGACACACGAGCACCACGTGCTCGCGCTCACCAGCAAATGGGTACGAACCGATGGACACCTAAGTGGACACAGAGGAATCACCTTCATCGGGTGGGTGTCGGGCGGGTGGGGGGAGGGGATGGGCATACACCTCCATTAGGAACGGGGTGGGTGCGCACCGACTGGGGGATGGGCGCACTTGAGGCTCTGACCGGAGGGGGGAGGCTGGGAGAGGGCAACGTACCCGACCTTAACATTGGTACCCCCACAATACGCTGGAACAACATCAGAGGTAAATGAATAAGAACACAGGGGGGAGGGGGGCACGGGCAACACATGTCACCTTAATACTTGGACTCCCATCATCTGCTTGAAAAGAGAGAGAAAAGAAAATGCAATCATAGAGATAAGAGACACTTTTTAAACATAATGAATCCGAAGAGAAAAGTAAAAGGAGGCCTGTGGAGCAGGTCTGGGTGTGACTCCGGATCCCCCAACATCAGGTGCCACCACCAAAGATTCCTACGTGTAGCCCATAGAACCCCAAAAGCAACGGGACGAGTTCTGGTCACATACTCCCTCAAAATGACATCCTGGCCTTCTTCTGGAACTCCCTCCCCTCTCAGACTCTCAAGGTTTCCTCCAGCGTGTCGGTTCCCACAGAGCAGACCTTTGGTCTGAGACCTGACAGTCCAGAAGCCACGCATGCTGCCGCGTGACGGCGGTGTCGCGGCTTGGGACAAGAGGAGGCCCCACGGTGCGGGCTGGGGCGCCAGGCACCGCGGCGGGCGCTGAGGGTGGGGGTGACCCCCACCCCGGGCCGCCGACTCGCTCCCAGAAAGGGGACAGAACAAGAGGCAAAACAAAAAAAAAAAAAAGAAGAAGCCTACGGCACCCGGTATTCCCAGGCGGTCTCCCATCCAAGTACTAACCAGGCCCGACCCTGCTTAGCTTCCGAGACCAGACGAGATCGGGCGCGTTCAGGGTGGTGTGGCCCTAGACGGCGGAGGGCGCCCCTGCCCCGCTCAAGAAGCCGAGCCTCTCTGCGCTTCCCCGCCGCCTCCTACCCCCGCCCCAGGCCCCGCGCCGGCGCTGACCCGCACCGGGCCGGGCCTGTTGAGTTCACCGGCCGGGTCCGGCGGGCTCCGAGGGACGGGGGTGACAGGCGGGGCGGGGCGGGGCGGGGCGGGGCGGGCAGGGAGCGGCGGGCCGGGGTGGGGGGCTGTCTCTCTCTACACACACACACACACACACACACACACTCACACTCACACTCACACTCACTCACTCACACTCACACAAGATGCGCCTCCACGGCTGGACTCGCCAAGGTGGAGACCTTCCAGCCCCCTTCCTCTCCTCGCCTGGCCCACCCCCAGCTCGTGGCCGCCGCCGCCGCCGCCGATTGCGCACGCGCGGGTCGCCCGCCCTTTGACCCCAGGCAGGGGCCGCCCTCCCCGACAACCCCTTTCAGCTGCGCCCCTCACCCTGTGGGTGGGCTGCCGCCTATTCCCCCGGGCCCGGGCTGGGGCACAGCGCATGGGGGAGGGGAGCGAGTGTATGGGGCGTCTCTCTCTCTCTCTAGGGATGTGTCCCATGGGTGGGGTGGCGTGGTTTGTGGGGCGCTGAAGAAATCAGTCCCCTCCATCTCCTACCTCTGGAAAACGCCCAAGCCCTTGGAGAACTGCCGGCAACGCGACCGTGGGGGCCGGGACCCTCCTCTGTGTCCTCCTGTGGCCCAGTCCAAGGGGCCTGGGCCTGGCCGGGGCTGCATTGGACCCCGACCACCCTGGCGTGTGGACTCGCTAAAAATCGGCGATTAGATATTGGATTCCAGCTTCATTGAGGTCATTTCACTAATGAGTGCACCGGAAAGAGTTTCCTAATCCATCTGTGAGGGTGGCAACTGAAAGAGAATTTTAAAGCTGACAGAATAGGCGAGGAAAGGCATAGGAGATTTCCACACCCAGTAAGGAAGCCTTTCCCGAAATGGAAGAAAGAAACGAGCAAACAGAAACACCGGTAGCCCGCCAGGATCAGAGTCTGCCCCCGAGAGAAAGTACCCTGACCAGGTTCACCCGTGGGTGGGTGGCGAGCTAGCGGCATTCAGAAGAGCGAGGCCCGCAGTCTGTGCAGAAGACACCTGCACTCGGGTGTGTGTGGCGGCACGATTCACAAGCAGCTCCAGATGTTAAGCCAAGGAGAAGCCAGGGAGTTCCCAACGCCCCAGGTGTCCTCAGCCCACGACTGGCTGCTGGGGGAATGCGAAGCCCGGCTCCTTGTCTCAGAGCCCTTGTCTCAGAGCGGGACAACCAGGAGGTGTGACGTACACCCCGGGGTTCCCAGGAGGATCAGGCTGAAGCTGGGACTTGGCCTGAAAGTGTCCCCTCGCATGGCCACCCCCTTCCCCTTCCTGCTCCTCTACTCCTGGTGCCCCTCCATCCAGGGGCCAGACCTTAAAGAGTCACCCGCAAGAGAATCCTGGTCCCAAAGGAGCCTTCTGGGGGACCCGTGCTGAGAGAGGTTGTGGGCATGGCCCGCTGGGGCTCTGCCCGACCCAGGGCTGAGAGATGCAACCTCCCAGCTCTGGGTCCCTGCAGGGGAAGCATTGGCAAGCACAGGGCCAGTCCTCCAAAGGCCCAGGTGCAGGGAGCCCAGGCCAAGCAGCCTGTGGAAGAAGCCACCCCGGGAACACGACTGCAGGCCACGGCCCTTCCCACCTCCTCCTCCTCCTCCTCCTGCTCCTCCACCCCCCCCCGACCTCCCACCCCCCCACCCCACCCCCCGACATGGCGCAGGGCTCAGAGACACCTCAGACACTTGCTACCCAAAGTGCAAAGGGCATCAGTTGCTCCTCCAAACCCCCCCCCCTGCCCAGCAGACCGCGTTGTCCAGCCAGCCCCCGGGCCTCCCTGGGGTGCCCAGCACAAAAGTGCAGACAACCACCGGACCCTCAATCTCAGTTTTCGGATGTTTTTGCCACTCTAAGGACCCGCAGGCCAGCTGGGCCTTCTGGCAGGACAGAGAGCCCCGGAATCCGACGTGGAGAGCTGGGTGTACGTCCCCACGAGGAGGCGGTCCCCACCTCCGCGGCTCTCCCCTTGCGGGGGGGAAAAGCAGCCACGGGGCCTCAGAGAAGACACCAGGCTGGGCGCCCGCCCCACAGTGGGGGCACGTCCCCCGCAGGCCACTTAGCGACGGCCGCCGGCCGGCGGACGGTTGGGTGGCGCGAGACGCTGCGGCCGCCCTGCTACCGGGTTCCTGGGAGGGCGTCCTGGAACCAGCGTCCACACCAAGCCCTTGGAAGGCCCAGGCGACGGAGGAGCCCCGTCAGGCAGGGGCCGAGGACGGTGACGGCCCGGGCGGGGAGGAGCGTGTCAGGCAGGGGCAGAGGACGGTGACAGGTGACAGGCCGGGCGGGAAGGAGTCAGTCAGGCAGGGGCCGAGGAGGAGACGGGCTGGGTAAGGGTTAGGGTTAGAGTCAGGGCACAAGTCACAATCGCAAAGACCTGGAAGCGACCCGAGTGCCCATCGACCCACGAGTGCGTAAATGAAATGTGGCGCGTGGACACCACGGAGTGCTATTCAGCTAGGAGGAGCAGCGGTGAGAGGGCACCTCTCGTGGTTCTCCTGGCCAGAGCTGGAACCCGTTCCAGTAAGCCAGGTAGCCCAAGAATGGACACACGAGCACCACGTGCTCGCGCTCACCAGCAAATGGGTACGAACCGATGGACACCTAAGTGGACACAGAGGAATCACCTTCATCGGGTGGGTGTCGGGCGGGTGGGGGGAGGGGATGGGCATACACCTCCATTAGGAACGGGGTGGGTGCGCACCGACTGGGGGATGGGCGCACTTGAGGCTCTGACCGGAGGGGGGAGGCTGGGAGAGGGCAACGTACCCGACCTTAACATTGGTACCCCCACAATACGCTGGAACAACATCAGAGGTAAATGAATAAGAACACAGGGGGGAGGGGGGCACGGGCAACACATGTCACCTTAATACTTGGACTCCCATCATCTGCTTGAAAAGAGAGAGAAAAGAAAATGCAATCATAGAGATAAGAGACACTTTTTAAAAATAATGAATCCGAAGAGAAAAGTAAAAGGAGGCCTGTGGAGCAGGTCTGGGTGTGACTCCGGATCCCCCAACATCAGGTGCCACCACCAAAGATTCCTACGTGTAGCCCATAGAACCCCAAAAGCAACGGGACGAGTTCTGGTCACATACTCCCTCAAAATGACATCCTGGCCTTCTTCTGGAACTCCCTCCCCTCTCAGACTCTCAAGGTTTCCTCCAGCGTGTCGGTTCCCACAGAGCAGACCTTTGGTCTGAGACCTGACAGTCCAGAAGCCACGCATGCTGCCGCGTGACGGCGGTGTCGCGGCTTGGGACAAGAGGAGGCCCCACGGTGCGGGCTGGGGCGCCAGGCACCGCGGCGGGCGCTGAGGGTGGGGGTGACCCCCACCCCGGGCCGCCGACTCGCTCCCAGAAAGGGGACAGAACAAGAGGCAAAACAAAAAAAAAAAAAAGAAGAAGCCTACGGCACCCGGTATTCCCAGGCGGTCTCCCATCCAAGTACTAACCAGGCCCGACCCTGCTTAGCTTCCGAGACCAGACGAGATCGGGCGCGTTCAGGGTGGTGTGGCCCTAGACGGCGGAGGGCGCCCCTGCCCCGCTCAAGAAGCCGAGCCTCTCTGCGCTTCCCCGCCGCCTCCTACCCCCGCCCCAGGCCCCGCGCCGGCGCTGACCCGCACCGGGCCGGGCCTGTTGAGTTCACCGGCCGGGTCCGGCGGGCTCCGAGGGACGGGGGTGACAGGCGGGGCGGGGCGGGGCGGGGCGGGGCGGGCAGGGAGCGGCGGGCCGGGGTGGGGGGCTGTCTCTCTCTACACACACACACACACACACACACACACTCACACTCACACTCACACTCACTCACTCACACTCACACAAGATGCGCCTCCACGGCTGGACTCGCCAAGGTGGAGACCTTCCAGCCCCCTTCCTCTCCTCGCCTGGCCCACCCCCAGCTCGTGGCCGCCGCCGCCGCCGCCGATTGCGCACGCGCGGGTCGCCCGCCCTTTGACCCCAGGCAGGGGCCGCCCTCCCCGACAACCCCTTTCAGCTGCGCCCCCCACCCTGTGGGTGGGCTGCCGCCTATTCCCCCGGGCCCGGGCTGGGGCACAGCGCATGGGGGAGGGGAGCGAGTGTATGGGGCGTCTCTCTCTCTCTCTAGGGATGTGTCCCATGGGTGGGGTGGCGTGGTTTGTGGGGCGCTGAAGAAATCAGTCCCCTCCATCTCCTACCTCTGGAAAACGCCCAAGCCCTTGGAGAACTGCCGGCAACGCGACCGTGGGGGCCGGGACCCTCCTCTGTGTCCTCCTGTGGCCCAGTCCAAGGGGCCTGGGCCTGGCCGGGGCTGCATTGGACCCCGACCACCCTGGCGTGTGGACTCGCTAAAAATCGGCGATTAGATATTGGATTCCAGCTTCATTGAGGTCATTTCACTAATGAGTGCACCGGAAAGAGTTTCCTAATCCATCTGTGAGGGTGGCAACTGAAAGAGAATTTTAAAGCTGACAGAATAGGCGAGGAAAGGCATAGGAGATTTCCACACCCAGTAAGGAAGCCTTTCCCGAAATGGAAGAAAGAAACGAGCAAACAGAAACACCGGTAGCCCGCCAGGATCAGAGTCTGCCCCCGAGAGAAAGTACCCTGACCAGGTTCACCCGTGGGTGGGTGGCGAGCTAGCGGCATTCAGAAGAGCGAGGCCCGCAGTCTGTGCAGAAGACACCTGCACTCGGGTGTGTGTGGCGGCACGATTCACAAGCAGCTCCAGATGTTAAGCCAAGGAGAAGCCAGGGAGTTCCCAACGCCCCAGGTGTCCTCAGCCCACGACTGGCTGCTGGGGGAATGCGAAGCCCGGCTCCTTGTCTCAGAGCCCTTGTCTCAGAGCGGGACAACCAGGAGGTGTGACGTACACCCCGGGGTTCCCAGGAGGATCAGGCTGAAGCTGGGACTTGGCCTGAAAGTGTCCCCTCGCATGGCCACCCCCTTCCCCTTCCTGCTCCTCTACTCCTGGTGCCCCTCCATCCAGGGGCCAGACCTTAAAGAGTCACCCGCAAGAGAATCCTGGTCCCAAAGGAGCCTTCTGGGGGACCCGTGCTGAGAGAGGTTGTGGGCATGGCCCGCTGGGGCTCTGCCCGACCCAGGGCTGAGAGATGCAACCTCCCAGCTCTGGGTCCCTGCAGGGGAAGCATTGGCAAGCACAGGGCCAGTCCTCCAAAGGCCCAGGTGCAGGGAGCCCAGGCCAAGCAGCCTGTGGAAGAAGCCACCCCGGGAACACGACTGCAGGCCACGGCCCTTCCCACCTCCTCCTCCTCCTCCTCCTGCTCCTCCACCCCCCCCCGACCTCCCACCCCCCCACCCCACCCCCCGACATGGCGCAGGGCTCAGAGACACCTCAGACACTTGCTACCCAAAGTGCAAAGGGCATCAGTTGCTCCTCCAAACCCCCCCCCCTGCCCAGCAGACCGCGTTGTCCAGCCAGCCCCCGGGCCTCCCTGGGGTGCCCAGCACAAAAGTGCAGACAACCACCGGACCCTCAATCTCAGTTTTCGGATGTTTTTGCCACTCTAAGGACCCGCAGGCCAGCTGGGCCTTCTGGCAGGACAGAGAGCCCCGGAATCCGACGTGGAGAGCTGGGTGTACGTCCCCACGAGGAGGCGGTCCCCACCTCCGCGGCTCTCCCCTTGCGGGGGGGAAAAGCAGCCACGGGGCCTCAGAGAAGACACCAGGCTGGGCGCCCGCCCCACAGTGGGGGCACGTCCCCCGCAGGCCACTTAGCGACGGCCGCCGGCCGGCGGACGGTTGGGTGGCGCGAGACGCTGCGGCCGCCCTGCTACCGGGTTCCTGGGAGGGCGTCCTGGAACCAGCGTCCACACCAAGCCCTTGGAAGGCCCAGGCGACGGAGGAGCCCCGTCAGGCAGGGGCCGAGGACGGTGACGGCCCGGGCGGGGAGGAGCGTGTCAGGCAGGGGCAGAGGACGGTGACAGGTGACAGGCCGGGCGGGAAGGAGTCAGTCAGGCAGGGGCCGAGGAGGAGACGGGCTGGGTAAGGGTTAGGGTTAGAGTCAGGGCACAAGTCACAATCGCAAAGACCTGGAAGCGACCCGAGTGCCCATCGACCCACGAGTGCGTAAATGAAATGTGGCGCGTGGACACCACGGAGTGCTATTCAGCTAGGAGGAGCAGCGGTGAGAGGGCACCTCTCGTGGTTCTCCTGGCCAGAGCTGGAACCCGTTCCAGTAAGCCAGGTAGCCCAAGAATGGACACACGAGCACCACGTGCTCGCGCTCACCAGCAAATGGGTACGAACCGATGGACACCTAAGTGGACACAGAGGAATCACCTTCATCGGGTGGGTGTCGGGCGGGTGGGGGGAGGGGATGGGCATACACCTCCATTAGGAACGGGGTGGGTGCGCACCGACTGGGGGATGGGCGCACTTGAGGCTCTGACCGGAGGGGGGAGGCTGGGAGAGGGCAACGTACCCGACCTTAACATTGGTACCCCCACAATACGCTGGAACAACATCAGAGGTAAATGAATAAGAACACAGGGGGGAGGGGGGCACGGGCAACACATGTCACCTTAATACTTGGACTCCCATCATCTGCTTGAAAAGAGAGAGAAAAGAAAATGCAATCATAGAGATAAGAGACACTTTTTAAACATAATGAATCCGAAGAGAAAAGTAAAAGGAGGCCTGTGGAGCAGGTCTGGGTGTGACTCCGGATCCCCCAACATCAGGTGCCACCACCAAAGATTCCTACGTGTAGCCCATAGAACCCCAAAAGCAACGGGACGAGTTCTGGTCACATACTCCCTCAAAATGACATCCTGGCCTTCTTCTGGAACTCCCTCCCCTCTCAGACTCTCAAGGTTTCCTCCAGCGTGTCGGTTCCCACAGAGCAGACCTTTGGTCTGAGACCTGACAGTCCAGAAGCCACGCATGCTGCCGCGTGACGGCGGTGTCGCGGCTTGGGACAAGAGGAGGCCCCACGGTGCGGGCTGGGGCGCCAGGCACCGCGGCGGGCGCTGAGGGTGGGGGTGACCCCCACCCCGGGCCGCCGACTCGCTCCCAGAAAGGGGACAGAACAAGAGGCAAAACAAAAAAAAAAAAAAGAAGAAGCCTACGGCACCCGGTATTCCCAGGCGGTCTCCCATCCAAGTACTAACCAGGCCCGACCCTGCTTAGCTTCCGAGACCAGACGAGATCGGGCGCGTTCAGGGTGGTGTGGCCCTAGACGGCGGAGGGCGCCCCTGCCCCGCTCAAGAAGCCGAGCCTCTCTGCGCTTCCCCGCCGCCTCCTACCCCCGCCCCAGGCCCCGCGCCGGCGCTGACCCGCACCGGGCCGGGCCTGTTGAGTTCACCGGCCGGGTCCGGCGGGCTCCGAGGGACGGGGGTGACAGGCGGGGCGGGGCGGGGCGGGGCGGGGCGGGCAGGGAGCGGCGGGCCGGGGTGGGGGGCTGTCTCTCTCTACACACACACACACACACACACACACACTCACACTCACACTCACACTCACTCACTCACACTCACACAAGATGCGCCTCCACGGCTGGACTCGCCAAGGTGGAGACCTTCCAGCCCCCTTCCTCTCCTCGCCTGGCCCACCCCCAGCTCGTGGCCGCCGCCGCCGCCGCCGATTGCGCACGCGCGGGTCGCCCGCCCTTTGACCCCAGGCAGGGGCCGCCCTCCCCGACAACCCCTTTCAGCTGCGCCCCTCACCCTGTGGGTGGGCTGCCGCCTATTCCCCCGGGCCCGGGCTGGGGCACAGCGCATGGGGGAGGGGAGCGAGTGTATGGGGCGTCTCTCTCTCTCTCTAGGGATGTGTCCCATGGGTGGGGTGGCGTGGTTTGTGGGGCGCTGAAGAAATCAGTCCCCTCCATCTCCTACCTCTGGAAAACGCCCAAGCCCTTGGAGAACTGCCGGCAACGCGACCGTGGGGGCCGGGACCCTCCTCTGTGTCCTCCTGTGGCCCAGTCCAAGGGGCCTGGGCCTGGCCGGGGCTGCATTGGACCCCGACCACCCTGGCGTGTGGACTCGCTAAAAATCGGCGATTAGATATTGGATTCCAGCTTCATTGAGGTCATTTCACTAATGAGTGCACCGGAAAGAGTTTCCTAATCCATCTGTGAGGGTGGCAACTGAAAGAGAATTTTAAAGCTGACAGAATAGGCGAGGAAAGGCATAGGAGATTTCCACACCCAGTAAGGAAGCCTTTCCCGAAATGGAAGAAAGAAACGAGCAAACAGAAACACCGGTAGCCCGCCAGGATCAGAGTCTGCCCCCGAGAGAAAGTACCCTGACCAGGTTCACCCGTGGGTGGGTGGCGAGCTAGCGGCATTCAGAAGAGCGAGGCCCGCAGTCTGTGCAGAAGACACCTGCACTCGGGTGTGTGTGGCGGCACGATTCACAAGCAGCTCCAGATGTTAAGCCAAGGAGAAGCCAGGGAGTTCCCAACGCCCCAGGTGTCCTCAGCCCACGACTGGCTGCTGGGGGAATGCGAAGCCCGGCTCCTTGTCTCAGAGCCCTTGTCTCAGAGCGGGACAACCAGGAGGTGTGACGTACACCCCGGGGTTCCCAGGAGGATCAGGCTGAAGCTGGGACTTGGCCTGAAAGTGTCCCCTCGCATGGCCACCCCCTTCCCCTTCCTGCTCCTCTACTCCTGGTGCCCCTCCATCCAGGGGCCAGACCTTAAAGAGTCACCCGCAAGAGAATCCTGGTCCCAAAGGAGCCTTCTGGGGGACCCGTGCTGAGAGAGGTTGTGGGCATGGCCCGCTGGGGCTCTGCCCGACCCAGGGCTGAGAGATGCAACCTCCCAGCTCTGGGTCCCTGCAGGGGAAGCATTGGCAAGCACAGGGCCAGTCCTCCAAAGGCCCAGGTGCAGGGAGCCCAGGCCAAGCAGCCTGTGGAAGAAGCCACCCCGGGAACACGACTGCAGGCCACGGCCCTTCCCACCTCCTCCTCCTCCTCCTCCTGCTCCTCCACCCCCCCCCGACCTCCCACCCCCCCACCCCACCCCCCGACATGGCGCAGGGCTCAGAGACACCTCAGACACTTGCTACCCAAAGTGCAAAGGGCATCAGTTGCTCCTCCAAACCCCCCCCCCTGCCCAGCAGACCGCGTTGTCCAGCCAGCCCCCGGGCCTCCCTGGGGTGCCCAGCACAAAAGTGCAGACAACCACCGGACCCTCAATCTCAGTTTTCGGATGTTTTTGCCACTCTAAGGACCCGCAGGCCAGCTGGGCCTTCTGGCAGGACAGAGAGCCCCGGAATCCGACGTGGAGAGCTGGGTGTACGTCCCCACGAGGAGGCGGTCCCCACCTCCGCGGCTCTCCCCTTGCGGGGGGGAAAAGCAGCCACGGGGCCTCAGAGAAGACACCAGGCTGGGCGCCCGCCCCACAGTGGGGGCACGTCCCCCGCAGGCCACTTAGCGACGGCCGCCGGCCGGCGGACGGTTGGGTGGCGCGAGACGCTGCGGCCGCCCTGCTACCGGGTTCCTGGGAGGGCGTCCTGGAACCAGCGTCCACACCAAGCCCTTGGAAGGCCCAGGCGACGGAGGAGCCCCGTCAGGCAGGGGCCGAGGACGGTGACGGCCCGGGCGGGGAGGAGCGTGTCAGGCAGGGGCAGAGGACGGTGACAGGTGACAGGCCGGGCGGGAAGGAGTCAGTCAGGCAGGGGCCGAGGAGGAGACGGGCTGGGTAAGGGTTAGGGTTAGAGTCAGGGCACAAGTCACAATCGCAAAGACCTGGAAGCGACCCGAGTGCCCATCGACCCACGAGTGCGTAAATGAAATGTGGCGCGTGGACACCACGGAGTGCTATTCAGCTAGGAGGAGCAGCGGTGAGAGGGCACCTCTCGTGGTTCTCCTGGCCAGAGCTGGAACCCGTTCCAGTAAGCCAGGTAGCCCAAGAATGGACACACGAGCACCACGTGCTCGCGCTCACCAGCAAATGGGTACGAACCGATGGACACCTAAGTGGACACAGAGGAATCACCTTCATCGGGTGGGTGTCGGGCGGGTGGGGGGAGGGGATGGGCATACACCTCCATTAGGAACGGGGTGGGTGCGCACCGACTGGGGGATGGGCGCACTTGAGGCTCTGACCGGAGGGGGGAGGCTGGGAGAGGGCAACGTACCCGACCTTAACATTGGTACCCCCACAATACGCTGGAACAACATCAGAGGTAAATGAATAAGAACACAGGGGGGAGGGGGGCACGGGCAACACATGTCACCTTAATACTTGGACTCCCATCATCTGCTTGAAAAGAGAGAGAAAAGAAAATGCAATCATAGAGATAAGAGACACTTTTTAAAAATAATGAATCCGAAGAGAAAAGTAAAAGGAGGCCTGTGGAGCAGGTCTGGGTGTGACTCCGGATCCCCCAACATCAGGTGCCACCACCAAAGATTCCTACGTGTAGCCCATAGAACCCCAAAAGCAACGGGACGAGTTCTGGTCACATACTCCCTCAAAATGACATCCTGGCCTTCTTCTGGAACTCCCTCCCCTCTCAGACTCTCAAGGTTTCCTCCAGCGTGTCGGTTCCCACAGAGCAGACCTTTGGTCTGAGACCTGACAGTCCAGAAGCCACGCATGCTGCCGCGTGACGGCGGTGTCGCGGCTTGGGACAAGAGGAGGCCCCACGGTGCGGGCTGGGGCGCCAGGCACCGCGGCGGGCGCTGAGGGTGGGGGTGACCCCCACCCCGGGCCGCCGACTCGCTCCCAGAAAGGGGACAGAACAAGAGGCAAAACAAAAAAAAAAAAAAGAAGAAGCCTACGGCACCCGGTATTCCCAGGCGGTCTCCCATCCAAGTACTAACCAGGCCCGACCCTGCTTAGCTTCCGAGACCAGACGAGATCGGGCGCGTTCAGGGTGGTGTGGCCCTAGACGGCGGAGGGCGCCCCTGCCCCGCTCAAGAAGCCGAGCCTCTCTGCGCTTCCCCGCCGCCTCCTACCCCCGCCCCAGGCCCCGCGCCGGCGCTGACCCGCACCGGGCCGGGCCTGTTGAGTTCACCGGCCGGGTCCGGCGGGCTCCGAGGGACGGGGGTGACAGGCGGGGCGGGGCGGGGCGGGGCGGGGCGGGCAGGGAGCGGCGGGCCGGGGTGGGGGGCTGTCTCTCTCTACACACACACACACACACACACACACACTCACACTCACACTCACACTCACTCACTCACACTCACACAAGATGCGCCTCCACGGCTGGACTCGCCAAGGTGGAGACCTTCCAGCCCCCTTCCTCTCCTCGCCTGGCCCACCCCCAGCTCGTGGCCGCCGCCGCCGCCGCCGATTGCGCACGCGCGGGTCGCCCGCCCTTTGACCCCAGGCAGGGGCCGCCCTCCCCGACAACCCCTTTCAGCTGCGCCCCCCACCCTGTGGGTGGGCTGCCGCCTATTCCCCCGGGCCCGGGCTGGGGCACAGCGCATGGGGGAGGGGAGCGAGTGTATGGGGCGTCTCTCTCTCTCTCTAGGGATGTGTCCCATGGGTGGGGTGGCGTGGTTTGTGGGGCGCTGAAGAAATCAGTCCCCTCCATCTCCTACCTCTGGAAAACGCCCAAGCCCTTGGAGAACTGCCGGCAACGCGACCGTGGGGGCCGGGACCCTCCTCTGTGTCCTCCTGTGGCCCAGTCCAAGGGGCCTGGGCCTGGCCGGGGCTGCATTGGACCCCGACCACCCTGGCGTGTGGACTCGCTAAAAATCGGCGATTAGATATTGGATTCCAGCTTCATTGAGGTCATTTCACTAATGAGTGCACCGGAAAGAGTTTCCTAATCCATCTGTGAGGGTGGCAACTGAAAGAGAATTTTAAAGCTGACAGAATAGGCGAGGAAAGGCATAGGAGATTTCCACACCCAGTAAGGAAGCCTTTCCCGAAATGGAAGAAAGAAACGAGCAAACAGAAACACCGGTAGCCCGCCAGGATCAGAGTCTGCCCCCGAGAGAAAGTACCCTGACCAGGTTCACCCGTGGGTGGGTGGCGAGCTAGCGGCATTCAGAAGAGCGAGGCCCGCAGTCTGTGCAGAAGACACCTGCACTCGGGTGTGTGTGGCGGCACGATTCACAAGCAGCTCCAGATGTTAAGCCAAGGAGAAGCCAGGGAGTTCCCAACGCCCCAGGTGTCCTCAGCCCACGACTGGCTGCTGGGGGAATGCGAAGCCCGGCTCCTTGTCTCAGAGCCCTTGTCTCAGAGCGGGACAACCAGGAGGTGTGACGTACACCCCGGGGTTCCCAGGAGGATCAGGCTGAAGCTGGGACTTGGCCTGAAAGTGTCCCCTCGCATGGCCACCCCCTTCCCCTTCCTGCTCCTCTACTCCTGGTGCCCCTCCATCCAGGGGCCAGACCTTAAAGAGTCACCCGCAAGAGAATCCTGGTCCCAAAGGAGCCTTCTGGGGGACCCGTGCTGAGAGAGGTTGTGGGCATGGCCCGCTGGGGCTCTGCCCGACCCAGGGCTGAGAGATGCAACCTCCCAGCTCTGGGTCCCTGCAGGGGAAGCGTTGGCAAGCACAGGGCCAGTCCTCCAAAGGCCCAGGTGCAGGGAGCCCAGGCCAAGCAGCCTGTGGAAGAAGCCACCCCGGGAACACGACTGCAGGCCACGGCCCTTCCCACCTCCTCCTCCTCCTCCTCCTGCTCCTCCACCCCCCCCCCGACCTCCCACCCCCCCACCCCACCCCCCGACATGGCGCAGGGCTCAGAGACACCTCAGACACTTGCTACCCAAAGTGCAAAGGGCATCAGTTGCTCCTCCAAACCCCCCCCCCTGCCCAGCAGACCGCGTTGTCCAGCCAGCCCCCGGGCCTCCCTGGGGTGCCCAGCACAAAAGTGCAGACAACCACCGGACCCTCAATCTCAGTTTTCGGATGTTTTTGCCACTCTAAGGACCCGCAGGCCAGCTGGGCCTTCTGGCAGGACAGAGAGCCCCGGAATCCGACGTGGAGAGCTGGGTGTACGTCCCCACGAGGAGGCGGTCCCCACCTCCGCGGCTCTCCCCTTGCGGGGGGGAAAAGCAGCCACGGGGCCTCAGAGAAGACACCAGGCTGGGCGCCCGCCCCACAGTGGGGGCACGTCCCCCGCAGGCCACTTAGCGACGGCCGCCGGCCGGCGGACGGTTGGGTGGCGCGAGACGCTGCGGCCGCCCTGCTACCGGGTTCCTGGGAGGGCGTCCTGGAACCAGCGTCCACACCAAGCCCTTGGAAGGCCCAGGCGACGGAGGAGCCCCGTCAGGCAGGGGCCGAGGACGGTGACGGCCCGGGCGGGGAGGAGCGTGTCAGGCAGGGGCAGAGGACGGTGACAGGTGACAGGCCGGGCGGGAAGGAGTCAGTCAGGCAGGGGCCGAGGAGGAGACGGGCTGGGTAAGGGTTAGGGTTAGAGTCAGGGCACAAGTCACAATCGCAAAGACCTGGAAGCGACCCGAGTGCCCATCGACCCACGAGTGCGTAAATGAAATGTGGCGCGTGGACACCACGGAGTGCTATTCAGCTAGGAGGAGCAGCGGTGAGAGGGCACCTCTCGTGGTTCTCCTGGCCAGAGCTGGAACCCGTTCCAGTAAGCCAGGTAGCCCAAGAATGGACACACGAGCACCACGTGCTCGCGCTCACCAGCAAATGGGTACGAACCGATGGACACCTAAGTGGACACAGAGGAATCACCTTCATCGGGTGGGTGTCGGGCGGGTGGGGGGAGGGGATGGGCATACACCTCCATTAGGAATGGGGTGGGTGCGCACCGACTGGGGGATGGGCGCACTTGAGGCTCTGACCGGAGGGGGGAGGCTGGGAGAGGGCAACGCACCCGACCTTAACATTGGTACCCCCACAATACGCTGGAACAACATCAGAGGTAAATGAATAAGAACACAGGGGGGAGGGGGGCACGGGCAACACATGTCACCTTAATACTTGGACTCCCATCATCTGCTTGAAAAGAGAGAGAAAAGAAAATGCAATCATAGAGATAAGAGACACTTTTTAAAAATAATGAATCCGAAGAGAAAAGTAAAAGGAGGCCTGTGGAGCAGGTCTGGGTGTGACTCCGGATCCCCCAACATCAGGTGCCACCACCAAAGATTCCTACGTGTAGCCCATAGAACCCCAAAAGCAACGGGACGAGTTCTGGTCACATACTCCCTCAAAATGACATCCTGGCCTTCTTCTGGAACTCCCTCCCCTCTCAGACTCTCAAGGTTTCCTCCAGCGTGTCGGTTCCCACAGAGCAGACCTTTGGTCTGAGACCTGACAGTCCAGAAGCCACGCATGCTGCCGCGTGACGGCGGTGTCGCGGCTTGGGACAAGAGGAGGCCCCACGGTGCGGGCTGGGGCGCCAGGCACCGCGGCGGGCGCTGAGGGTGGGGGTGACCCCCACCCCGGGCCGCCGACTCGCTCCCAGAAAGGGGACAGAACAAGAGGCAAAACAAAAAAAAAAAAAAGAAGAAGCCTACGGCACCCGGTATTCCCAGGCGGTCTCCCATCCAAGTACTAACCAGGCCCGACCCTGCTTAGCTTCCGAGACCAGACGAGATCGGGCGCGTTCAGGGTGGTGTGGCCCTAGACGGCGGAGGGCGCCCCTGCCCCGCTCAAGAAGCCGAGCCTCTCTGCGCTTCCCCGCCGCCTCCTCCCCCCGCCCCAGGCCCCGCGCCGGCGCTGACCCGCACCGGGCCGGGCCTGTTGAGTTCACCGGCCGGGTCCGGCGGGCTCCGAGGGACAGGGGTGACAGGCGAGGCGGGGCGGGGCGGGGCGGGGCGGGGCGGGCAGGGAGCGGCGGGCCGGGGTGGGGGGCTGTCTCTCTCTACACACACACACACACACACACACACACTCACACTCACACTCACACTCACTCACTCACACTCACACAAGATGCGCCTCCACGGCTGGACTCGCCAAGGTGGAGACCTTCCAGCCCCCTTCCTCTCCTCGCCTGGCCCACCCCCAGCTCGTGGCCGCCGCCGCCGCCGCCGATTGCGCACGCGCGGGTCGCCCGCCCTTTGACCCCAGGCAGGGGCCGCCCTCCCCGACAACCCCTTTCAGCTGCGCCCCCCACCCTGTGGGTGGGCTGCCGCCTATTCCCCCGGGCCCGGGCTGGGGCACAGCGCATGGGGGAGGGGAGCGAGTGTATGGGGCGTCTCTCTCTCTCTCTAGGGATGTGTCCCATGGGTGGGGTGGCGTGGTTTGTGGGGCGCTGAAGAAATCAGTCCCCTCCATCTCCTACCTCTGGAAAACGCCCAAGCCCTTGGAGAACTGCCGGCAACGCGACCGTGGGGGCCGGGACCCTCCTCTGTGTCCTCCTGTGGCCCAGTCCAAGGGGCCTGGGCCTGGCCGGGGCTGCATTGGACCCCGACCACCCTGGCGTGTGGACTCGCTAAAAATCGGCGATTAGATATTGGATTCCAGCTTCATTGAGGTCATTTCACTAATGAGTGCACCGGAAAGAGTTTCCTAATCCATCTGTGAGGGTGGCAACTGAAAGAGAATTTTAAAGCTGACAGAATAGGCGAGGAAAGGCATAGGAGATTTCCACACCCAGTAAGGAAGCCTTTCCCGAAATGGAAGAAAGAAACGAGCAAACAGAAACACCGGTAGCCCGCCAGGATCAGAGTCTGCCCCCGAGAGAAAGTACCCTGACCAGGTTCACCCGTGGGTGGGTGGCGAGCTAGCGGCATTCAGAAGAGCGAGGCCCGCAGTCTGTGCAGAAGACACCTGCACTCGGGTGTGTGTGGCGGCACGATTCACAAGCAGCTCCAGATGTTAAGCCAAGGAGAAGCCAGGGAGTTCCCAACGCCCCAGGTGTCCTCAGCCCACGACTGGCTGCTGGGGGAATGCGAAGCCCGGCTCCTTGTCTCAGAGCCCTTGTCTCAGAGCGGGACAACCAGGAGGTGTGACGTACACCCCGGGGTTCCCAGGAGGATCAGGCTGAAGCTGGGACTTGGCCTGAAAGTGTCCCCTCGCATGGCCACCCCCTTCCCCTTCCTGCTCCTCTACTCCTGGTGCCCCTCCATCCAGGGGCCAGACCTTAAAGAGTCACCCGCAAGAGAATCCTGGTCCCAAAGGAGCCTTCTGGGGGACCCGTGCTGAGAGAGGTTGTGGGCATGGCCCGCTGGGGCTCTGCCCGACCCAGGGCTGAGAGATGCAACCTCCCAGCTCTGGGTCCCTGCAGGGGAAGCATTGGCAAGCACAGGGCCAGTCCTCCAAAGGCCCAGGTGCAGGGAGCCCAGGCCAAGCAGCCTGTGGAAGAAGCCACCCCGGGAACACGACTGCAGGCCACGGCCCTTCCCACCTCCTCCTCCTCCTCCTCCTGCTCCTCCACCCCCCCCCCCGACCTCCCACCCCCCCACCCCACCCCCCGACATGGCGCAGGGCTCAGAGACACCTCAGACACTTGCTACCCAAAGTGCAAAGGGCATCAGTTGCTCCTCCAAACCCCCCCCCCCCGCCCAGCAGACCGCGTTGTCCAGCCAGCCCCCGGGCCTCCCTGGGGTGCCCAGCACAAAAGTGCAGACAACCACCGGACCCTCAATCTCAGTTTTCGGATGTTTTTGCCACTCTAAGGACCCGCAGGCCAGCTGGGCCTTCTGGCAGGACAGAGAGCCCCGGAATCCGACGTGGAGAGCTGGGTGTACGTCCCCACGAGGAGGCGGTCCCCACCTCCGCGGCTCTCCCCTTGCGGGGGGGAAAAGCAGCCACGGGGCCTCAGAGAAGACACCAGGCTGGGCGCCCGCCCCACAGTGGGGGCACGTCCCCCGCAGGCCACTTAGCGCCGGCCGCCGGCCGGCGGACGGTTGGGTGGCGCGAGACGCTGCGGCCGCCCTGCTACCGGGTTCCTGGGAGGGCGTCCTGGAACCAGCGTCCACACCAAGCCCTTGGAAGGCCCAGGCGACGGAGGAGCCCCGTCAGGCAGGGGCCGAGGACGGTGACGGCCCGGGCGGGGAGGAGCGTGTCAGGCAGGGGCAGAGGACGGTGACAGGTGACAGGCCGGGCGGGAAGGAGTCAGTCAGGCAGGGGCCGAGGAGGAGACGGGCTGGGTAAGGGTTAGGGTTAGAGTCAGGGCACAAGTCACAATCGCAAAGACCTGGAAGCGACCCGAGTGCCCATCGACCCACGAGTGCGTAAATGAAATGTGGCGCGTGGACACCACGGAGTGCTATTCAGCTAGGAGGAGCAGCGGTGAGAGGGCACCTCTCGTGGTTCTCCTGGCCAGAGCTGGAACCCGTTCCAGTAAGCCAGGTAGCCCAAGAATGGACACACGAGCACCACGTGCTCGCGCTCACCAGCAAATGGGTACGAACCGATGGACACCTAAGTGGACACAGAGGAATCACCTTCATCGGGTGGGTGTCGGGCGGGTGGGGGGAGGGGATGGGCATACACCTCCATTAGGAATGGGGTGGGTGCGCACCGACTGGGGGATGGGCGCACTTGAGGCTCTGACCGGAGGGGGGAGGCTGGGAGAGGGCAACGTACCCGACCTTAACATTGGTACCCCCACAATACGCTGGAACAACATCAGAGGTAAATGAATAAGAACACAGGGGGGAGGGGGGCACGGGCAACACATGTCACCTTAATACTTGGACTCCCATCATCTGCTTGAAAAGAGAGAGAAAAGAAAATGCAATCATAGAGATAAGAGACACTTTTTAAAAATAATGAATCCGAAGAGAAAAGTAAAAGGAGGCCTGTGGAGCAGGTCTGGGTGTGACTCCGGATCCCCCAACATCAGGTGCCACCACCAAAGATTCCTACGTGTAGCCCATAGAACCCCAAAAGCAACGGGACGAGTTCTGGTCACATACTCCCTCAAAATGACATCCTGGCCTTCTTCTGGAACTCCCTCCCCTCTCAGACTCTCAAGGTTTCCTCCAGCGTGTCGGTTCCCACAGAGCAGACCTTTGGTCTGAGACCTGACAGTCCAGAAGCCACGCATGCTGCCGCGTGACGGCGGTGTCGCGGCTTGGGACAAGAGGAGGCCCCACGGTGCGGGCTGGGGCGCCAGGCACCGCGGCGGGCGCTGAGGGTGGGGGTGACCCCCACCCCGGGCCGCCGACTCGCTCCCAGAAAGGGGACAGAACAAGAGGCAAAACAAAAAAAAAAAAAAGAAGAAGCCTACGGCACCCGGTATTCCCAGGCGGTCTCCCATCCAAGTACTAACCAGGCCCGACCCTGCTTAGCTTCCGAGACCAGACGAGATCGGGCGCGTTCAGGGTGGTGTGGCCCTAGACGGCGGAGGGCGCCCCTGCCCCGCTCAAGAAGCCGAGCCTCTCTGCGCTTCCCCGCCGCCTCCTCCCCCCGCCCCAGGCCCCGCGCCGGCGCTGACCCGCACCGGGCCGGGCCTGTTGAGTTCACCGGCCGGGTCCGGCGGGCTCCGAGGGACGGGGGTGACAGGCGGGGCGGGGCGGGGCGGGGCGGGCAGGGAGCGGCGGGCCGGGGTGGGGGGCTGTCTCTCTCTACACACACACACACACACACACACACACTCACACTCACACTCACACTCACTCACTCACACTCACACAAGATGCGCCTCCACGGCTGGACTCGCCAAGGTGGAGACCTTCCAGCCCCCTTCCTCTCCTCGCCTGGCCCACCCCCAGCTCGTGGCCGCCGCCGCCGCCGCCGATTGCGCACGCGCGGGTCGCCCGCCCTTTGACCCCAGGCAGGGGCCGCCCTCCCCGACAACCCCTTTCAGCTGCGCCCCCCACCCTGTGGGTGGGCTGCCGCCTATTCCCCCGGGCCCGGGCTGGGGCACAGCGCATGGGGGAGGGGAGCGAGTGTATGGGGCGTCTCTCTCTCTCTCTAGGGATGTGTCCCATGGGTGGGGTGGCGTGGTTTGTGGGGCGCTGAAGAAATCAGTCCCCTCCATCTCCTACCTCTGGAAAACGCCCAAGCCCTTGGAGAACTGCCGGCAACGCGACCGTGGGGGCCGGGACCCTCCTCTGTGTCCTCCTGTGGCCCAGTCCAAGGGGCCTGGGCCTGGCCGGGGCTGCATTGGACCCCGACCACCCTGGCGTGTGGACTCGCTAAAAATCGGCGATTAGATATTGGATTCCAGCTTCATTGAGGTCATTTCACTAATGAGTGCACCGGAAAGAGTTTCCTAATCCATCTGTGAGGGTGGCAACTGAAAGAGAATTTTAAAGCTGACAGAATAGGCGAGGAAAGGCATAGGAGATTTCCACACCCAGTAAGGAAGCCTTTCCCGAAATGGAAGAAAGAAACGAGCAAACAGAGACACCGGTAGCCCGCCAGGATCAGAGTCTGCCCCCGAGAGAAAGTACCCTGACCAGGTTCACCCGTGGGTGCGTGGCGAGCTAGCGGCATTCAGAAGAGCGAGGCCCGCAGTCTGTGCAGAAGACACCTGCACTCGGGTGTGTGTGGCGGCACGATTCACAAGCAGCTCCAGATGTTAAGCCAAGGAGAAGCCAGGGAGTTCCCAACGCCCCAGGTGTCCTCAGCCCACGACTGGCTGCTGGGGGAATGCGCAGCCCGGCTCCTTGTCTCAGAGCCCTTGTCTCAGAGCGGGACAACCAGGAGGTGTGACGTACACCCCGGGGTTCCCAGGAGGATCAGGCTGAAGCTGGGACTTGGCCTGAAAGTGTCCCCTCGCATGGCCACCCCCTTCCCCTTCCTGCTCCTCTACTCCTGGTGCCCCTCCATCCAGGGGCCAGACCTTAAAGAGTCACCCGCAAGAGAATCCTGGTCCCAAAGGAGCCTTCTGGGGGACCCGTGCTGAGAGAGGTTGTGGGCATGGCCCGCTGGGGCTCTGCCCGACCCAGGGCTGAGAGATGCAACCTCCCAGCTCTGGGTCCCTGCAGGGGAAGCATTGGCAAGCACAGGGCCAGTCCTCCAAAGGCCCAGGTGCAGGGAGCCCAGGCCAAGCAGCCTGTGGAAGAAGCCACCCCGGGAACACGACTGCAGGCCACGGCCCTTCCCACCTCCTCCTCCTCCTCCTCCTGCTCCTCCACCCCCCCCCCGACCTCCCACCCCCCACCCCACCCCCCGACATGGCGCAGGGCTCAGAGACACCTCAGACACTTGCTACCCAAAGTGCAAAGGGCATCAGTTGCTCCTCCAAACCCCCCCCCCCCCGCCCAGCAGACCGCGTTGTCCAGCCAGCCCCCGGGCCTCCCTGGGGTGCCCAGCACAAAAGTGCAGACAACCACCGGACCCTCAATCTCAGTTTTCGGATGTTTTTGCCACTCTAAGGACCCGCAGGCCAGCTGGGCCTTCTGGCAGGACAGAGAGCCCCGGAATCCGACGTGGAGAGCTGGGTGTACGTCCCCACGAGGAGGCGGTCCCCACCTCCGCGGCTCTCCCCTTGCGGGGGGGAAAAGCAGCCACGGGGCCTCAGAGAAGACACCAGGCTGGGCGCCCGCCCCACAGTGGGGGCACGTCCCCCGCAGGCCACTTAGCGCCGGCCGCCGGCCGGCGGACGGTTGGGTGGCGCGAGACGCTGCGGCCGCCCTGCTACCGGGTTCCTGGGAGGGCGTCCTGGAACCAGCGTCCACACCAAGCCCTTGGAAGGCCCAGGCGACGGAGGAGCCCCGTCAGGCAGGGGCCGAGGACGGTGACGGCCCGGGCGGGGAGGAGCGTGTCAGGCAGGGGCAGAGGACGGTGACAGGTGACAGGCCGGGCGGGAAGGAGTCAGTCAGGCAGGGGCCGAGGAGGAGACGGGCTGGGTAAGGGTTAGGGTTAGAGTCAGGGCACAAGTCACAATCGCAAAGACCTGGAAGCGACCCGAGTGCCCATCGACCCACGAGTGCGTAAATGAAATGTGGCGCGTGGACACCACGGAGTGCTATTCAGCTAGGAGGAGCAGCGGTGAGAGGGCACCTCTCGTGGTTCTCCTGGCCAGAGCTGGAACCCGTTCCAGTAAGCCAGGTAGCCCAAGAATGGACACACGAGCACCACGTGCTCGCGCTCACCAGCAAATGGGTACGAACCGATGGACACCTAAGTGGACACAGAGGAATCACCTTCATCGGGTGGGTGTCGGGCGGGTGGGGGGAGGGGATGGGCATACACCTCCATTAGGAATGGGGTGGGTGCGCACCGACTGGGGGATGGGCGCACTTGAGGCTCTGACCGGAGGGGGGAGGCTGGGAGAGGGCAACGTACCCGACCTTAACATTGGTACCCCCACAATACGCTGGAACAACATCAGAGGTAAATGAATAAGAACACAGGGGGGAGGGGGGCACGGGCAACACATGTCACCTTAATACTTGGACTCCCATCATCTGCTTGAAAAGAGAGAGAAAAGAAAATGCAATCATAGAGATAAGAGACACTTTTTAAAAATAATGAATCCGAAGAGAAAAGTAAAAGGAGGCCTGTGGAGCAGGTCTGGGTGTGACTCCGGATCCCCCAACATCAGGTGCCACCACCAAAGATTCCTACGTGTAGCCCATAGAACCCCAAAAGCAACGGGACGAGTTCTGGTCACATACTCCCTCAAAATGACATCCTGGCCTTCTTCTGGAACTCCCTCCCCTCTCAGACTCTCAAGGTTTCCTCCAGCGTGTCGGTTCCCACAGAGCAGACCTTTGGTCTGAGACCTGACAGTCCAGAAGCCACGCATGCTGCCGCGTGACGGCGGTGTCGCGGCTTGGGACAAGAGGAGGCCCCACGGTGCGGGCTGGGGCGCCAGGCACCGCGGCGGGCGCTGAGGGTGGGGGTGACCCCCACCCCGGGCCGCCGACTCGCTCCCAGAAAGGGGACAGAACAAGAGGCAAAACAAAAAAAAAAAAAAGAAGAAGCCTACGGCACCCGGTATTCCCAGGCGGTCTCCCATCCAAGTACTAACCAGGCCCGACCCTGCTTAGCTTCCGAGACCAGACGAGATCGGGCGCGTTCAGGGTGGTGTGGCCCTAGACGGCGGAGGGCGCCCCTGCCCCGCTCAAGAAGCCGAGCCTCTCTGCGCTTCCCCGCCGCCTCCTCCCCCCGCCCCAGGCCCCGCGCCGGCGCTGACCCGCACCGGGCCGGGCCTGTTGAGTTCACCGGCCGGGTCCGGCGGGCTCCGAGGGACGGGGGTGACAGGCGGGGCGGGGCGGGGCGGGGCGGGCAGGGAGCGGCGGGCCGGGGTGGGGGGCTGTCTCTCTCTACACACACACACACACACACACACACACTCACACTCACACTCACACTCACTCACTCACACTCACACAAGATGCGCCTCCACGGCTGGACTCGCCAAGGTGGAGACCTTCCAGCCCCCTTCCTCTCCTCGCCTGGCCCACCCCCAGCTCGTGGCCGCCGCCGCCGCCGCCGATTGCGCACGCGCGGGTCGCCCGCCCTTTGACCCCAGGCAGGGGCCGCCCTCCCCGACAACCCCTTTCAGCTGCGCCCCCCACCCTGTGGGTGGGCTGCCGCCTATTCCCCCGGGCCCGGGCTGGGGCACAGCGCATGGGGGAGGGGAGCGAGTGTATGGGGCGTCTCTCTCTCTCTCTAGGGATGTGTCCCATGGGTGGGGTGGCGTGGTTTGTGGGGCGCTGAAGAAATCAGTCCCCTCCATCTCCTACCTCTGGAAAACGCCCAAGCCCTTGGAGAACTGCCGGCAACGCGACCGTGGGGGCCGGGACCCTCCTCTGTGTCCTCCTGTGGCCCAGTCCAAGGGGCCTGGGCCTGGCCGGGGCTGCATTGGACCCCGACCACCCTGGCGTGTGGACTCGCTAAAAATCGGCGATTAGATATTGGATTCCAGCTTCATTGAGGTCATTTCACTAATGAGTGCACCGGAAAGAGTTTCCTAATCCATCTGTGAGGGTGGCAACTGAAAGAGAATTTTAAAGCTGACAGAATAGGCGAGGAAAGGCATAGGAGATTTCCACACCCAGTAAGGAAGCCTTTCCCGAAATGGAAGAAAGAAACGAGCAAACAGAGACACCGGTAGCCCGCCAGGATCAGAGTCTGCCCCCGAGAGAAAGTACCCTGACCAGGTTCACCCGTGGGTGCGTGGCGAGCTAGCGGCATTCAGAAGAGCGAGGCCCGCAGTCTGTGCAGAAGACACCTGCACTCGGGTGTGTGTGGCGGCACGATTCACAAGCAGCTCCAGATGTTAAGCCAAGGAGAAGCCAGGGAGTTCCCAACGCCCCAGGTGTCCTCAGCCCACGACTGGCTGCTGGGGGAATGCGCAGCCCGGCTCCTTGTCTCAGAGCCCTTGTCTCAGAGCGGGACAACCAGGAGGTGTGACGTACACCCCGGGGTTCCCAGGAGGATCAGGCTGAAGCTGGGACTTGGCCTGAAAGTGTCCCCTCGCATGGCCACCCCCTTCCCCTTCCTGCTCCTCTACTCCTGGTGCCCCTCCATCCAGGGGCCAGACCTTAAAGAGTCACCCGCAAGAGAATCCTGGTCCCAAAGGAGCCTTCTGGGGGACCCGTGCTGAGAGAGGTTGTGGGCATGGCCCGCTGGGGCTCTGCCCGACCCAGGGCTGAGAGATGCAACCTCCCAGCTCTGGGTCCCTGCAGGGGAAGCATTGGCAAGCACAGGGCCAGTCCTCCAAAGGCCCAGGTGCAGGGAGCCCAGGCCAAGCAGCCTGTGGAAGAAGCCACCCCGGGAACACGACTGCAGGCCACGGCCCTTCCCACCTCCTCCTCCTCCTCCTCCTGCTCCTCCACCCCCCCCCCGACCTCCCACCCCCCACCCCACCCCCCGACATGGCGCAGGGCTCAGAGACACCTCAGACACTTGCTACCCAAAGTGCAAAGGGCATCAGTTGCTCCTCCAAACCCCCCCCCCCCCGCCCAGCAGACCGCGTTGTCCAGCCAGCCCCCGGGCCTCCCTGGGGTGCCCAGCACAAAAGTGCAGACAACCACCGGACCCTCAATCTCAGTTTTCGGATGTTTTTGCCACTCTAAGGACCCGCAGGCCAGCTGGGCCTTCTGGCAGGACAGAGAGCCCCGGAATCCGACGTGGAGAGCTGGGTGTACGTCCCCACGAGGAGGCGGTCCCCACCTCCGCGGCTCTCCCCTTGCGGGGGGGAAAAGCAGCCACGGGGCCTCAGAGAAGACACCAGGCTGGGCGCCCGCCCCACAGTGGGGGCACGTCCCCCGCAGGCCACTTAGCGCCGGCCGCCGGCCGGCGGACGGTTGGGTGGCGCGAGACGCTGCGGCCGCCCTGCTACCGGGTTCCTGGGAGGGCGTCCTGGAACCAGCGTCCACACCAAGCCCTTGGAAGGCCCAGGCGACGGAGGAGCCCCGTCAGGCAGGGGCCGAGGACGGTGACGGCCCGGGCGGGGAGGAGCGTGTCAGGCAGGGGCAGAGGACGGTGACAGGTGACAGGCCGGGCGGGAAGGAGTCAGTCAGGCAGGGGCCGAGGAGGAGACGGGCTGGGTAAGGGTTAGGGTTAGAGTCAGGGCACAAGTCACAATCGCAAAGACCTGGAAGCGACCCGAGTGCCCATCGACCCACGAGTGCGTAAATGAAATGTGGCGCGTGGACACCACGGAGTGCTATTCAGCTAGGAGGAGCAGCGGTGAGAGGGCACCTCTCGTGGTTCTCCTGGCCAGAGCTGGAACCCGTTCCAGTAAGCCAGGTAGCCCAAGAATGGACACACGAGCACCACGTGCTCGCGCTCACCAGCAAATGGGTACGAACCGATGGACACCTAAGTGGACACAGAGGAATCACCTTCATCGGGTGGGTGTCGGGCGGGTGGGGGGAGGGGATGGGCATACACCTCCATTAGGAATGGGGTGGGTGCGCACCGACTGGGGGATGGGCGCACTTGAGGCTCTGACCGGAGGGGGGAGGCTGGGAGAGGGCAACGTACCCGACCTTAACATTGGTACCCCCACAATACGCTGGAACAACATCAGAGGTAAATGAATAAGAACACAGGGGGGAGGGGGGCACGGGCAACACATGTCACCTTAATACTTGGACTCCCATCATCTGCTTGAAAAGAGAGAGAAAAGAAAATGCAATCATAGAGATAAGAGACACTTTTTAAAAATAATGAATCCGAAGAGAAAAGTAAAAGGAGGCCTGTGGAGCAGGTCTGGGTGTGACTCCGGATCCCCCAACATCAGGTGCCACCACCAAAGATTCCTACGTGTAGCCCATAGAACCCCAAAAGCAACGGGACGAGTTCTGGTCACATACTCCCTCAAAATGACATCCTGGCCTTCTTCTGGAACTCCCTCCCCTCTCAGACTCTCAAGGTTTCCTCCAGCGTGTCGGTTCCCACAGAGCAGACCTTTGGTCTGAGACCTGACAGTCCAGAAGCCACGCATGCTGCCGCGTGACGGCGGTGTCGCGGCTTGGGACAAGAGGAGGCCCCACGGTGCGGGCTGGGGCGCCAGGCACCGCGGCGGGCGCTGAGGGTGGGGGTGACCCCCACCCCGGGCCGCCGACTCGCTCCCAGAAAGGGGACAGAACAAGAGGCAAAACAAAAAAAAAAAAAAGAAGAAGCCTACGGCACCCGGTATTCCCAGGCGGTCTCCCATCCAAGTACTAACCAGGCCCGACCCTGCTTAGCTTCCGAGACCAGACGAGATCGGGCGCGTTCAGGGTGGTGTGGCCCTAGACGGCGGAGGGCGCCCCTGCCCCGCTCAAGAAGCCGAGCCTCTCTGCGCTTCCCCGCCGCCTCCTCCCCCCGCCCCAGGCCCCGCGCCGGCGCTGACCCGCACCGGGCCGGGCCTGTTGAGTTCACCGGCCGGGTCCGGCGGGCTCCGAGGGACGGGGGTGACAGGCGGGGCGGGGCGGGGCGGGGCGGGGCGGGCAGGGAGCGGCGGGCCGGGGTGGGGGGCTGTCTCTCTCTACACACACACACACACACACACACACACTCACACTCACACTCACACTCACTCACTCACACTCACACAAGATGCGCCTCCACGGCTGGACTCGCCAAGGTGGAGACCTTCCAGCCCCCTTCCTCTCCTCGCCTGGCCCACCCCCAGCTCGTGGCCGCCGCCGCCGCCGCCGCCGATTGCGCACGCGCGGGTCGCCCGCCCTTTGACCCCAGGCAGGGGCCGCCCTCCCCGACAACCCCTTTCAGCTGCGCCCCCCACCCTGTGGGTGGGCTGCCGCCTATTCCCCCGGGCCCGGGCTGGGGCACAGCGCATGGGGGAGGGGAGCGAGTGTATGGGGCGTCTCTCTCTCTCTCTAGGGATGTGTCCCATGGGTGGGGTGGCGTGGTTTGTGGGGCGCTGAAGAAATCAGTCCCCTCCATCTCCTACCTCTGGAAAACGCCCAAGCCCTTGGAGAACTGCCGGCAACGCGACCGTGGGGGCCGGGACCCTCCTCTGTGTCCTCCTGTGGCCCAGTCCAAGGGGCCTGGGCCTGGCCGGGGCTGCATTGGACCCCGACCACCCTGGCGTGTGGACTCGCTAAAAATCGGCGATTAGATATTGGATTCCAGCTTCATTGAGGTCATTTCACTAATGAGTGCACCGGAAAGAGTTTCCTAATCCATCTGTGAGGGTGGCAACTGAAAGAGAATTTTAAAGCTGACAGAATAGGCGAGGAAAGGCATAGGAGATTTCCACACCCAGTAAGGAAGCCTTTCCCGAAATGGAAGAAAGAAACGAGCAAACAGAAACACCGGTAGCCCGCCAGGATCAGAGTCTGCCCCCGAGAGAAAGTACCCTGACCAGGTTCACCCGTGGGTGGGTGGCGAGCTAGCGGCATTCAGAAGAGCGAGGCCCGCAGTCTGTGCAGAAGACACCTGCACTCGGGTGTGTGTGGCGGCACGATTCACAAGCAGCTCCAGATGTTAAGCCAAGGAGAAGCCAGGGAGTTCCCAACGCCCCAGGTGTCCTCAGCCCACGACTGGCTGCTGGGGGAATGCGAAGCCCGGCTCCTTGTCTCAGAGCCCTTGTCTCAGAGCGGGACAACCAGGAGGTGTGACGTACACCCCGGGGTTCCCAGGAGGATCAGGCTGAAGCTGGGACTTGGCCTGAAAGTGTCCCCTCGCATGGCCACCCCCTTCCCCTTCCTGCTCCTCTACTCCTGGTGCCCCTCCATCCAGGGGCCAGACCTTAAAGAGTCACCCGCAAGAGAATCCTGGTCCCAAAGGAGCCTTCTGGGGGACCCGTGCTGAGAGAGGTTGTGGGCATGGCCCGCTGGGGCTCTGCCCGACCCAGGGCTGAGAGATGCAACCTCCCAGCTCTGGGTCCCTGCAGGGGAAGCATTGGCAAGCACAGGGCCAGTCCTCCAAAGGCCCAGGTGCAGGGAGCCCAGGCCAAGCAGCCTGTGGAAGAAGCCACCCCGGGAACACGACTGCAGGCCACGGCCCTTCCCACCTCCTCCTCCTCCTCCTCCTGCTCCTCCACCCCACCCCCCGACCTCCCACCCCCCCACCCCACCCCCCGA